>NC_041394.2:27478969-28078969 GCF_900747795.2 Erpetoichthys calabaricus | reverse complement strand
AAGATGAAATGCTTAGATAAACAATATTATACTGTTTAATAAGTAAGGGGAAGGATGAGGGAGGAAGGTACGAAAATATAAAAATAAGCTGACTGACAAGTAAGATGCTCTTCTTCTGCCTTGTAACGTAGAATCCATGTACTCATCTGTGACTAAATAAAAATCGAATTGATTGAACTATTCCTGTCTTCCTCGGGTATTTTCTTCCACAAGCTGCTTATAACAGTACACAACATCACTTACAAAAAACATAAATAGCATAATTTAAAAAGAAAAAATTAATACAAAGTTACACAATAGTACAATGATGAAGGAGATGTGCAAATGATGATGTGTATGTTAAAGTGTGAGTGTGTAGTACAGTGGTTCTCAAACTGCAGGGTGGGCCCCCCTAGGGGGATGCGATGTAACAAAAAGGGGGGGCGCGAAGATATGAAATAATGAAAACAAGAATTGAAAATATGAAAAATACATCTATTGAAACCAAAACAAATTAACTTAAACTACTACATTCTGATACTAGAAAAATAAATATAGAGTTAAATAAATGTCGATAAAACTTAAGTAGATATAATAAAATATGCATCTATGATATATCATTAATTAAAAAAGAACAAATTGGTATTAGTGGGCTCCTTTCAAAAAAACGTTAGGGGGGCGCGATTAAAACTGTTATGAAAACTCGGGTCGCAAATACTTAATGGTTGAGAAACACTGGTGTAGTGTATATTCACGTGCACACCCATACATGTACTGTACATACTGTATGCTGTACACACACACACACACACACGCGCACTCCTATAAGCCTAGCAGAAACCTAGCACCTGCACAACAAGAACATCAGCATTATAAAAAAAAGCCATATGGCATCCAGGGAGAAAGAATTCACAAAGAAATTATCATAAATATGCGTCAAAATAAAAAATGAACACCACCACTGAACCCCATAAATGACAGCTTAACAATTTGTTCAGACCAAGAAATGATTACAAACAATTAAAGTACAGACAGATTGGTGTGACCTTGAAGATCATTATAATAGATGTCACATTTGTAGCACAAGAACATTGATTTGATAGGATTTGATTTGATTTGATTCGCGTCACAGAACCAGTAGCCGTGTGATTTAAGGTCCACTGTCCTAGTCACTGCGCTATACATAATGTGATCTGCCCTTCCCACTTGATTTTTCTGTTCATTGCGTCTTCCGTAAATTCCATGTATTCATCATGAAGATCAAAAGAGGACTCAATGCAGGCCAGGGTGGCACTTCATAATAAGCTGCATTCATGCATACGGTGCCAAACTAGAGCCAGTAGTCAACTTAATATGTGTGTTCAGAATAGAGTAGGAACTGGACTGCTTGAAGAAAATACGCACAAACACAGGGGCAATTTTGAAAATACTGCACAGGTAGGAATCAAAACCAGGCAACTAAAACAGTGAAACTACACAGCTACACACAGGGCTGGACCTGGTACAAAGCCATTAATCTGTTTATGAATTTCACCCCATCTCTGGTTCAAGAACAGTGAGGTGGCAATACTGAACATTGCGCCATAACAGAGGAATAAGAAATGGTACAAAAACAGGCAGTCGAGTAATTTAAAACGTATGGCTGCTGAGGAGTCAGCAAACATGGCATCGGTCCACGCCTGGTAAAGCAATTGGCAGGCTTATGGAGAAAGTCAAGTCAGGTCTAGTCAGATGTGATTTGCATGAAAGTTTGATCAAAGCAGTCTTTGGCTGGTATAAATAGCATGGCAGCTTTAATAACATTGCTATGATTAAGGCAAAATTAGAGCAGCAAATAAGGATGTACCTTGTAGATTCTAAATCTGTTAATAGGTCTGCATGGGTTGTTACATTTCAATCAAGTCTATGTTTCATTCCTGAACTGTTTTCCCACTGTTGGCTAGATTTTCTTTAAGTTCCAGTGACTAATCTGTTCCCACAGGGCACTGTTCTGTGTCCTTGAATTAGTATCCTTTTCAGGCTCCTCAGAGTGTCTACTAACACAATTCTACTATGTGAATGTTAGGATCACTCCAGAATCATCCTTGAACCAGAATGAAGACCACAGAGAATTAAGTAACAAAAAATGTGATTTAATTAGCATAAACAAGAGTAGGAGTAGAGTAGGAGGAGAGATGAAAAAAACAAATCCTGAGTCTTTTAGCCTCCCTGTGCACAAATAGAATGCCTGACTACCTGTACCCCACCCCGGCTAGTCCACTTACCTACTATCCTCTTACTCTGTGCATCACACGGTTTTACCCTTCTTTGTCTCTAAACCTCTGGCATTCCTTCCTTCCTTCCTTCCTTCCTTCCTTCCTTCCTTCCTTCCTTCCTTCCTTCCTTCCTTCCTTCCTTCCTTCCTTCCTTCCTTGTGTACTGATTGAAATAGACTTTTAAGACCAGGTCCAAGAACACTTCCAAATCACCTTTCATAAGTACTTCTGTCATTCAAAAACCTGTTGGTGCTCCTGCAGAGCTAACCCCTGTGGCACCAGGTTTCCCTGCAGGGTCCCCCCATACGACAATTTGTGACTTGAGAGTGCCACACTGCTCTTCCCAAGAGCTTTTGTAATTCTAAACCACAGTGTCTTCTAGTGGGCCGAGGAACATTTAAAAGGCTAACAGATCTCTTGTTACCAGTCTCACCTTTACATCCTGTAAAACATTTGTATTTGTCTCAATGATTTTCAGGTCAATGCCACGTTATACTCTGTAGTAGGGTTTCCGTTTGGGGCTGGAATTGCAGAAAGGACAGGACCCTGTCAACAAGGAGGACACATGTCTCCATGACAGTACGTGTAATGGAATGCTGCCAGGGGTATTAGGACTTTTGTGTTACACCAAGGACACAGACGTAGCATAGTGGCAATAGAGGATGGAAGATTGTTTTACAAAAGGTTGGATCAATGAGTCCTTTTGTAATATTCATGGATACTTACTGCATATACAGTATATGATAGAAGACAGGTTACCAGGATTTTGACTGTCCATTTAAAAATAAGTTGAATCTCAGGCTTGTACAAACAACTAGGAAAGCATTTGATAAGGTGCCACATTGCAGATTGAGCACCAGACTAAAAGAAGTGGGAGTTCAGGGTGTTGTTTGTAGTTTGATGCAAAATCAGCTCAGACACAGGAAGCAGAGGGTGATGGTGGGAGGAACCTTAACAGAATTGGCTGATGTTAAGAGTGGTGTCCCTCAGGGCTCAGTGTTGGGGATACTGCTATTTTTAATATATACAGTATAATTGATTCAGATAGGAATATAAGTAACAAGCTGCTTAACGTTTGCAGATGATACCAAGCCAGGTGAATGTGCAGATAACCTTAAATCTGTTGAATTATTACAAAGAGACTTGGACAGCATACAGGCATGAGGAGATTTGTGGCAGATTTGTGACATTTAATGTAAGTAAATGTAAAGTTATATGTAGGAAGTAAAACTGTTAAGTTTGAATCCACAATAGGAGATCTGAAAATCGAAAATACACCTTATGAGAAGGATTTAGGAGTCTTAGTGGACTAGACAATATCAACTGCCAGACAATGTTCAGAAGCCATAAAGAAGGCTAACAGAATTGTAGGTTATATAGCACCTTGATGTGTGGAGTATGAGTCCAAGGAGGTTCTGCTGAAGATTTATAATGCACTAGTGAGGCCTCATCTGGTGTAGTTCTAAAGGCTGCATCTGTTGTTTTTTATCTCCAAGGTGTAAAAAGGACATAGCAGCACTAGAAAAGGCCCAGAGAAGAGCATCTAGGCTGATTCCAGGGCTACAGGGGATGAATTGTGAGGAAGGTTAGAAAGAGCTCAGCCTTTTCAGTTTAAGCAAAAGAAGATTATCAGGTGACATGATTGCAGTGTTCAAAATTATGAAGGAAATTAGTCCAGTGGATCAATTTGAGTTTATCAAGAACATGGGGACACAATTGAAAAC
This sequence comes from Erpetoichthys calabaricus, assembly GCF_900747795.2. Taxonomy (NCBI): domain Eukaryota; kingdom Metazoa; phylum Chordata; class Cladistia; order Polypteriformes; family Polypteridae; genus Erpetoichthys; species Erpetoichthys calabaricus. Next base: position 28,075,011 of record NC_041394.2, on the reverse strand, counting down.
TTGTTAAGGGAAAATTTCACACAAACATTATGAAAATTATCTTCACACTGACAACCACAGATACATGGAATAACTTACAAAGTCGTGTGGTAGACAGTTGGACCTTCGAAGGTAGACTTGATGTTATTTTGGAAGAATTAGGTGGACAGGATTGGCGAGCTTTGTTGTCCTGAATAGCCTGCTCTCGTCCAGATTGTTCTAATGTAACATCACCTACTGCTGGTAAAGGAAGATCAAGAAAGGCAGCCTCAGGACTTTAATATGGCACACAATCACAGGCTGGAGCTAAATGGCTCCTTCCTGTCAGTTAAACAAGAGTTTGGAGATGTGAGGTGTATATAGAGAAGAGTTCAACCTGAGAGAACCTAGGGGGGTGGCTGGTGTAGTACAGATTTGATAAGTAGGTAAACCGCCCCTCCCATGCCCAGACATTGTCTGTGAGTATTTTGCATGGTCTCATGTGTCCGTCAGATATGTATTTTTTTTAATACTCCCTATTTCCTTCCATATCTGAAACGTGTGTTTGGTGGATTGGTAGCTCTAGGCTGACCCAGTGAAGGTGGGTGCAAGAGATTCTGGTACCCTTTCCAATGCTGGTTCCTATCTTACATCTTATGGTGCAGATGCATAATTTTTAGATTCTGATCGCAACCCAGGAACAGATTAAGAGAGGTTTCAGAATTATGTTATATGAAAATTAGTAAAGGAAGGCCACATCCGGCATTATGTTTTTGTTTTGTTTATCTGGTACTATATGTTACTTCTTATATTCCAGTACAGTTTATCGTAAAGACATCCTCTCACAGTATATAACTTTGGTGTCAAGGCATTAATTCTAGATGCAGAAATGACTCATTCACACATATTTTGCAAAGCATACGTAGTGTTATGGTAAAGCACACAGAACATAAATCTGTCTTATTTATTTGTTTAACTCCATGACTTTTTTCACTTTAGCCTTAATTTAAGGCCAGTCGAGTGTGTTTGGTCTCATTTCATACATGTTTTCTATTTGTCTTAAAGAAACATGCAAGATCATGGTATGGCAGAACCATTACAATTGGGGAACAGGCAGGTTTGGTGAGTGGCACAGTGAAGCAGGTAAAGGAACTGAACTGGCGGTCTTGTGATTTAAGGTGCCTTAGCCCTTACAACACTACCCCCCCCCCTTTAGCCCTCAGAGTAAAGTATTCCTTGAGTATTCATTAAAACCACTAAATTAATAATGTCGCATGACAGCAGATCACTCAGAAGAAGTTGTTTTCAAGTTGTAGAATTTCATTTGTGAGACCGCTTACTCAGCATCTGTGGAGTTGCTTGAACATCGAGACAGAAACCAGTCAAAGAGGAGTGCATCTGTCCCAAGTGTGCTCACTCCAGGGCCTTGTTATTTTTTTGATTATCAGTGTATTATTTACAAACTATAGGGGATGCAGAGTGTGTAATAAGGATCCATATTATGTGGGAAATATATATCAAATAAAGTAAGAGTACGGTGGCGCAGTGGTAGCGCTGCTGCCTCACAGTTAGGAGACCTGGGTTCACTTCCCAGGTTCTCCCTGCGTGGAGTGTGCATGTTCTCCCCGTGTCTGCGTGGGTTTCCTCCGGGCACTCCGGTTTCCTCCCACAGTCCAAAGACATGCAGGTTAGGTGGATTGGCGATTCTAAATTGGCCCTTGTGTGGGTGTGTTTGTGTGTGTCCTGCGGTGGGTTGGTACCCTGCCCAGGATTGTTTCCTGCCTTGTGCCCTATGTTGGCTGGGATTGGCTCCAGCAGACCCCCGTTACCCTGTGTTCGGATTCAGCGGGTTGGATAATGGATGGATGGATAAAGTAAGAGTTCACCGTTTTGTTGAAGCATCACAGATTGTCCAGATTAAAAAATAATACTAAACCTAATTGCATAATTTGAGAAACAGAGTAACAAAGGCCATGGCAATGAAGCACAATATATTTATTTAGCAATGGGTCAACGCTTTCAAAAACAAAGTGACTAATAGAACTGGTATTTTCCACAAGACAACAGAGATGTTAGGAACAGGCAGGAAGTCAAAAACAACAGAGGGCCACGATTTTATGTTTTCCTAGCTTATTTTCTGTTCTATGGTTATTTTTGAAATATTTTTATATGATTTTTCTCTTATTTTATATTTTGGTTATTGTTATGTTTAAGGAGAACACAGTGGCGTAGTGGTAGCATGGCTACCTCACAGTAAGGAGACCAGGATTCATATTCTGTGTCCTCTCTGCATGAAGTTTGCATGTTCTTCCCACGTCTGCATGTGTTTCTTCCAGGTTTCCTTCCAATCTCTAAAGACATTCAGGTTAGGTGAATTGGTAATTTGGCCCTAGTGTGTGTGCTTGGTATGTGATTGTGTCTGCTTTGTGATGGGCTGAAGTTTATTCCTGCCTTGCACCCAATGCAAGCTGGGAAAAGCTCAAGCATCTCTTGCCACCCTAGTTGGGATTAAGTGAGTTAGAAATGACATGACATCGCCATGTTTACTTAGTATTTAGCATTTATGTATTGCATATTTTCTTATGTTCTTGGCTGTGATGTCCCTGCTGCTTGAGTTTTCCTCCGCCTTTATATTCAAGAGAAAAAAATGCTCCCAACTGTCATGATCTGGCCTCCAAAAGCTGCTATTCAAGCCAAGATCGTCACTGGTCTGTCCCACAGAGCCTCACCTGACTTCAGCCAGGCCCCAAAAGCTTCAGTAAGAGGAGGGTGAGAAAGATGCAAATATCATCAAAAATATAATAACAAGACAAGGGATGACCATAAACTTTAGTTTAAAGTAGAAAGAACAAACAAAAAATCTATGAATGGAAGATTTTTCAACACAAATTGCAGATTACGATTAGGCTCAAAAGAGCAGAAAGAGACACAAAGGAGTTGCTTAAATGCCAATCCACAGCAATCAAGTTCCAAAACAATATCCAGAAATTACAATCCTTAAAACTTAATAAGGTGTAATCAAAAATCCAGCAAAGTCAAATACAGAAAAAAAGCACTAATCATTAAAATTCCAACAATCAAATGATTCCCAACCCCTGAGCCTTCTCAGACAATTTAAATAACCTGTGGGAGGGCTCAGGAGTTGTGATGGCCCCCCCTCCTGTGACTCCACCCACACAAAACAAGGAACAGAACTACATTTAAAGTGACAAGACACAATTATAAAATCATATACAAAATCAACAAAAATTACTTACTGATATGAAAAATAACAACTACAGATTAACAAACACAACAATTAAACGTAAAATATGTATAACTTCAAATAAATACATAACACCAGCATCAATTGTGTAGGACTAATGTAGTTTTTGTACCTCTCATAATTTTATGGTTATACAATAGTGGATTTTCTTGTTTTTTGCTTCATTTGTGTGTTTTTCCTGTTTACCTTATTTTTGTGCTTTATTATTGTTTATATTAATTAATTAATAGATTCATTTTTTGCCTTGTCTCTCAATTCAGAGGTTTTACAATTTACCCTCTCCCTTTAGGGCATTTTTGTGCATTTTAAATATATATATATATATATATATATATATATATATATATATATATATATTCACGGCATTCGAAGTCTGTGTCACAATCTGATTGTATGGGTGGTTACCTACCAGGTAACGCTTTGTGGTTGGCCAGCGATCTGCTAACATCCGCCACGGTGCTCTCAGTTTGTGAAGAGCAGATCATAGAATGGTTGAAATAGTTTACTGTCAAATAAATGCAAAGAGTACACGACACGTGTTTCGCCCTCATTCTGGGCTCATCAGGTGTACACACTCCAATGCCGTGAATGTAATTACCCCGATCTACATGATGTCAAATAAACGAACCACACACCGTGGCGCAACGTTAGGGGCATCGCCTCTGACGCTGACGTCCGAGGTTCGATTCCCGAGAGGGAGTGCAGTGAAGTGTGTACACCTGATGAGCCCAGAATGAGGGCGAAACACGTGTCGTGTACTCTTTGCATTTATTTGACAGTAAACTATTTCAACCATATATATATATATATATATATATATATATATATATATATATATATATATATATATATATATTTACTTTAAAAGCCTGTGTCCCATTCTGGGCCTGGGCAGGCAGAAGCCTGTCTGTTAAGTTTGGGGTCAGACTTCCTAGAATGAGGACAATCTCTAGGCGGACCAGTGAAGGTCCTAACCTGGTGTATGGGTCTTTTTAGAGGCCTTCCACCTTTGTGCTATGTTTGTGTTGCCTATTCACTGAATTTTATAAATCAAAAACATTGGCCAATGATATCACATTTTAAAATTTCAGTCAATCAGTGAGTGTGTTTACATGCACTTTAATAACCCAGTTATTCACAGAAACTCAGTTTCAGTAATGCCACATACAGTAGATCCCTGCGAAGTCGCGGTTCAGGGTTCGCGGACTCAGTCATTCGTGGATTTTTCCTTAGAAACTAACTATTAATTGTTAGCGGAAAGCGCAAATATCCTCAGCAATTTTTTATGGCTTTTTCATGGCAATACTGTGCTGTAGAGAGAACAAGAAGCAACCGCTGAGGGAAATGCGGTTTTGGGATGGTGAAAGTAGCCAATCCAAGAGCATTATTCATTTCTCCTTGCAGCTGATTGACTGCTGCCCTGTAACGTGTCTCCAGGTTAGTGGGTTTACCACCACTGAGGGAAACATGGTTTGGGATGGTGAAAGTTGCCAATCCGAGAGCGTCATTCATTTCTCCTTGCTGCTGATTCACTGCTGCCCTGTGACGCATCTCCAGCTGAGTGACCTCGTGTTTTCCATTTTGTTATTGTATTCATTTTGTTATTCTTAAACACATAAGATGTTGCCAAAGTGCCCTGCACCTTCTAAGGCTTCTGGCACTGAGTCTAAGTGCCAGAAGAAGTTTAAAACACTCCAGGAGAAGGTTGAACTACTGGATTTGCTCCGGGAACTAAAAAGTTATGCTGCAGTAGCGTGCCACTATAGCATTAATGACAGCACCGCACACTACATAAAGAAGAACGAAGCAGCGATCTGGATTCCCATATCTGTAAGTTTCTGTGATAGTGCCAAAATGGTAACGACCATAAGGAATAAAAGTGTCGACAGGACGGAATCTGCCTTGACATTGTGGATCACCGACTCCAGGAAGAAGAACATCCCCTTGGATGTAATATCATCCATGAGAAAGCACGGAAATTGTGCCAGCAGTTCGCTAAAGGGGACAATGTAGCAACTTCCCATCACAATGCTCCTGAAACCTGTAAAGAAAATCCAGTACGAAACCCCACCAGAAAAAGACCCCTTCAAAGATACGACTCCTCCTGAAGCGCCTGAAGAAGAGGCGCCACCCGAGGAGTTTTAAATCCTCTGCATCGTACTGCACAGCTACTTCATCATCATCATCAATATCATTCATCATTGGTGAGCACCCGTACATTTTGCTATATTTTAATTAAATAAAATTATTATGTATTTACTCTACTTATAACAAAGAAAACGACAGCTCATACCAAAGAAAACACTTGCATAAATTACACTACGTATATCGGTAACATCGGTATTTTACATTCTAGCACCGTGGGAGACATAGCAGTACAGTACTGCACAGTAGACGAGTTTACCTTTACATTCTGTTTTTAGGTAATGTATTAAGATAATTTTTTAGGTACTGTATTAATGTATTCTGCGGTGGGCTGGCGCCTTGCCCAGGGTTTGTTTCCTGCCTTGCGTCCTGTGTTGGCTGGGATTGGCTCCGACAGAACCCCGTGACCCTGTAGTTAGGATATAGCGGGTTGGATAATGGATTGATGGATGGGGGCATATAGTATTTAGGGTTTAAACTATAATAATAGACATTTAAAAGGCATATTTTAACCACATCCAAAAGTCGCAGTTCTTCACAATTCGCGGTGCTCTAGGAACGTAACCCTCACGAATTTTGGGGTTGTACTGTATATCCTTATTCTGGTTAGAGAACCTGGTTATTGGTCTCTGAGAAACCAGGTTAACACATGTAGATTTCTCTGCAAGTATTAACGAGAAATGTTGCCACATAACCTGTAGTTTACACTTAAAGATGTTATAGTCTGCACATGTCTGTTGTGCTCTGTTCTCCTGTGCACGTATATGCATGTTGCAGCCATGGGTTGAAAATGGTAGAAGTATCCAAAAGATACTTTTCCTGAGGCAAATGCTTGGATGATCACATTTTTCCTTCTCCTGGTTGGAATAATCTGACTGGGTTTAGCAGAAATTGGTATGTGTATGCTGATGAGCTGAACGTATAATGCAAAGCTCAGCAGAACAATCTCAGGAACAGTGTTGGGGATAACGCATTAAAAGTAATGTGTGTTAAGAAGTCTGATTACTTTTTAAAGTAATGAGTAACCTAACACAATACTTATTCCTCACAGGTGGCGCAGTGGTAGTGCTGCTGCTTTGCAGTAAGGAGACTGTGGAAGATTGTGGGTTTGCTTCCCAGTTCCTCCCTGTGTGGATAGCGCTTTGAGTACTGAGAAAAGTGCTATATAAATGTAATGAATTATGATTATTATTTTATTGAAGTAAAATACCTCCATTGTTATTATCACAAGGAGACAGGGTGTAATGCAAGAAGCAAACATTTGCTTTTGTAGGTCTCATTCGCACAACGAAGCAGAAAAGTGTGTGCTGTGTGCAATCCATTAGCAAGAGTATACTAATAAAGTGTCAGGTTAGTTTTCATCTGGCTATTTTCTAAAGATTCTGTAGATATTGCTACAGAAACAGGGTGATTGACTGACACAGCAGTTAGTGTTCATAACGTGTATCTTCAAATGCTAGCCAGTCATACGTGCAGTTTTTCACACTAAAGAAGAAAAAGTAACGCAAAACACATTACATTTTACAAAAAGTAACCTTATAACATATTTAGTTACTTTTTTTGTAAGTATAAAAGAACTGTCCCCCACACTGCTTGGAAGAAACAGGTTCCATGATTGTGTTCATATTCAAAGCAGATGTTGATGGCATTTAATCTTTTGTTTTTGTGCATTTTCATAACATTGGAGTGTTTTGCTAAAGCAGAACGCCATAAGTAGACTCACACATGTAAACAGACAATTTTAACAAACCCCAGGTTTCTGTCTTAGCTGGGTTACTTACCATATCGCAGTTGTGTGCGTGCATGTAAACACACTCAATACGGACACTAGTCTCTATTGCTTGTAACGTTGGTACTTTCTAGTAAGTCAACTTTGTTGCATGAAGGCAGTGTAGAGTAGTCACACCATCACCACTGACTTATATATGACATTTTCACACAAAAGTGTAACTGAAAGTGTTCTACAAATAGTAAAATAAGTGAAAATTACAAAAACTAGGGAACTATGTTTTACATCATTTAGAACTGTTTTTACATCAGTATATTTTCACAGGGACCTTGTCATCACATGTACAGAGTCCAATGAAATTCTTCCATGCCCATGCTAATCAATAGACAAAGACCCCCTGTGACCCTAAACTTGATCAAGCACTTTTGAAAGTGCTATTCAGCCACATTCCTCCATAGGCTATGTGGTGTGTTGGTCAATGCACTGCCCATTAAACTGTGGGCAGTACCTTGCACATTTGAATGACTCCTAAACAGCACTTGATGGTGTTTGCCCATCAGCAGCTGGAGGTAGAGCCGACAGTGCTGAACAGCAGTCCGTGGGGCTCAGTGCAGACACACAGGATTATGCAGAGTGTGGTACTGAACAGCAAGGAGTGCATATTTATATGAGTACTTTATCTAGTTCTCTCCATGGCTTTGTGGTGTTATGGGTCCACAGCTCTCTCAGCAAAGGCCAGTTGTTTTAAATAAATAATAATCACGCTGGCGGCGGAGCGAGGGGCGTGGTGGTGTGGCTGAAGCGGTTTCCGGGTGGATTCGTACTGTGGCCGTGTCTCACCTAAGTGCACAGGTGAGGTCCGCAGCATAATTGTTCCCGGGAACTGTTGATTGCCACAGCTGCCATGTCCATTATATAGAGAAGCCCGAGACGGTTAGAGGGAAGATGAACAGGAAAGAAAGAGAGAGAAAGAAACGGAGGTGGCAGAAAGAAAGCAGGAAGCAGGAGAGAGCGAGTGAGACAGCCGGTGTGGGGGAGCGAATGCAGGCTCGCGGCAGCTGAGCAGACAGCTTGGGTGTTGGGCCAACACCCGGGCAGTAGTAGTAGTAGTGGTGGTCGCTCCCGCTGAGTGATCATAGAGCGGGAGTGACCAGTGATGAAGGGCGGATGACTCTCCGCGTAAGGCCGTGTAAGGCAGTGGGAGTCAGGACTTGGGACGTGGTGTTTCCACAACGTGAGAGCCTTGGTCGTTGGGGAGTCCAAAGTCGCTGTCCGGAGGAGCCGACTGGAGCCAAGGATCGGTGGGGCAATCCGAACAGCAGAAGTAGGAATAAAGAAGGTCAGCTGCAGCGAGAGAGCATCTCGCCTGCTGCAGGACCCTAACGGGAGAAGCAGGTGAGACTCTAGTTTAAAAGAAGCACCGGGCTTGACATTAGTTTTTAAAAGACTGCTTCCTACATTGTGTTTTAACCTTGTTTTAAAGGATTGTTTTTCTTTTATTGTTTTAAACCTCCACGTTTGCTTTTATGGATTATTTATTGGAACTTTGAAGCACTGCACTTCACTTTATTTTGAACACTCATTTGTTTTGTTTGATGATTTTAATAAAACCACTTTGCACATTTGTACCATCCCCTTGCTCTGTTGTTGTTGCCTCACTGTCTAGCTCATCTCGGTTATAACTATCGACGGTGTTGGGTTCAAGGGCTCCCAGAGGCAAGATGGGAGGATAGAGCTGAACCTGCATCGTCACAGGCTCACCTTAGTTTCACTTCATGAACCAGACTTCTTCTACTTCTCCTTTTCTTTCAGCTGCTCCCATTAGGGGTTGCCACAATGGATCACCCTTTTTCATATCTTCCTGTCTTCTACATCTTGTTCTGTTATACCCTTCACCTGCATGTCTTCTTTCACCACATCCATAAACCTTCTCTTAGGCCTTGCTCCTTTCCCCTTGTCTGGCAGCTCTATCCTTAACATCCTTCTCCCAATATACCCAGCATCTCTCCTCTGCACATGTCCAAACCAGCGCAATCTCACCTCTCTGTCGTTATCTCCCAACCGTCCAACTTGAGCTGACCCTCTAATGTCCTCATTTCTAATCCTATCCATCCTCGTCACACCCAATGCAAATCGTATCATCTTTAACTCTGCTGCCTCTAGCACTGTGTCCTGCTTTCTGGTCAGCGTCACCGTCTCCAACCCATATAACATAGCTGGTCTCACAACCAGACTGCTCCCGCTATAAAAAATTAACATCAACAGTTTCATTATGAATCTGTTTATTTTCATTAGTAATCTGCCCCCACTTGCTAAGTATACTTCTGAAAAGAGACAAACCACACCTTTTGAATTGACAAGATGAAATCATTTTAATTTGTGGCCTGAAGGAAATCCAAACAGAGAAGTGAGAAAAGAAAGTTTAGCAGCAAAAACAATAAACTTCAGCCACAAGTCACCACACACTTGAGTGAATAATCAGGATAGCTCGCTGTTATTGTACCTTGCACATTTAACTGACTCCTAAACAGCACTTGATGGTGTTTGCCCATCAGCAGTTAGAAGTAGAGCCAACAGTGCTGAACAGCAGTCCGTGGGGCTCAATTTCGACACACAGGATTATGCAGAGTGTGGTACTGAGCAGCAAGAAGTGCACATTTATATGAGTACTTTATCTAGTTCACTCATTTCTTTTGTGGTATAACATGGTACATTTCTGGGCATCCCAGAATTTTTTCAAAAGGTCTATCTATCTATCTATCTATCTATCTATCTATCTATCTATCTATCTATCTATCTATCTATCTATCTATCTATCTATCTATCTATCTATCTATCTATCTATCTATCTATCTATCTATCTATCTATCTATCTATCTATCTATCTATCTATCTATCTATCTATCTATTATTCTAGACTTTAAAAGCTGTACAATAATATAAATGTACATAATAATAGTAATTACTGTAGCATTAGTAGTAGTTATTCTTATTCCCATCTCCATACCACTTGCACCATGAGACTCATATCAACTGGGCTTTCTGACAAAACAGGTTTCGAAATAAGGCAGGATGTACTTTTATTTATTTATTTGTTTATTTATTTATTTAATAATGTATTTATTTATTTGTGTATGCAGTTCCTTTCCTGGTAAGACTAGTAGTATTTCTCTGCCCCAATATTCTTGTGATAAGCTCCTTCTCCCTATAGCCCTAAAACTGGAAATTTAGTAAATTTTAGTAGAAAATTATATATTTATTCTGATCTGTAACAGACTACCTCAGAAGGAAAGCACAGCCAAGTCAGAAAAAACAGAAATGTTATGGAGCAGGGGATGGACTCCAATATCAGTCAGGGGTCAGTGCTGGGGCTGCTGCTATTTTAATATACATAAATGATCAGGACAAGAATCTAATTAATAAACTGGTGAAGTTTACAGATGATACCAAAATAGGTGCAGGGGCAGATAATAGAGAATCAGCTACATCATCATAGAGGAACTTGGACAGTATGCCAGCTTGGGCAGATTTGTAATGTAAGTAAATGTAAAGTGTTACATAAACATGAAAAAACAATGGGTGGTCTGAAAGTTGGAAGTGCGCTTATGAGAAGGACCTGGGAGTCATAGTGGACTCATCACTATATATATATATTAAGACAATTTACAGAAGGGATCATGAAGTCTAATCATATATCAGGTTATATATCATGATGTGTACAGTACAAGTCAAGGGAGGTCATGTTTAAGGCCTGTAATGCGCTAGTGAGGCCTCACTCTGAGTACTCTGTGCAGTTTAGGTCTCCATATTATTAAAAAGACATAGCAGCACTAGGGACACTCCAAAGATGAGTGACTAGGCTGATTCCAGGCCTGAGAAGTATGAGCTATGAAGAGAGACTAAAAGAGTTTTTGATTTATGCAAAATAGATAATTAGGAGGTGACAAGACTCAAATGTTTAAAATTTAAAAATGAACTATTATAATAGATCTCAGCTGTTAATTTGAATGAACTCTTTGGCAAGAACATTTTGACAAGTTTGAAAACTCATTAAAGTCAGATTTCAAATAAATGTTAAAAAGTATTTTTTTTTCATACAAAGAACCATGGAATAATTTACCAAGTAGTGAGGAGGAGAGTGGGACTTTAGAGACCTTCAACTCTCGACTTGATGTTATCTTGAACAATTTTGTCAAATAGGAGGGAAGAGCGCATAACAGTTGTTCTAATATTCCAATATTCAGTAGGGATAAACCAGTACCAAGAGGAGGTGGCAGATATATCTTTGATCGAGGAAGTCAATACCCCAAGAGCACCAGTGTGAGGTGAGGTCATGAGGGACATGACTCTTTTGTTGTTCAAGTTTGTGGATAACTTAACAGCTTTTGAGCCATCTTCTTTTGAGTATTTTGTTTTCAGGCCTACAAGTTTTGACAATTCCTTTGGACAGGTGAAAAAAACATATTCCTAATTTCAACCCCCTGCTTTGTCTGACTGAATTTGTATTTCTTGATCATTCTGGTACCTTTAATCTGTTCATCTAGCCAGTAGCAGAACAATTTGAAAGCCCTTTGGTGCATGAAGCACAACTTTTGTAGTGTGTAGGTGAGCTAGCAACACTCCTTGAAGCCTACTGTATATTGCAAACATGAAGGAGAAAGATAATAGAATTCTGTTAATAATTGGTAGTAAGATTAGTTTACTGCCAGAAATTAGTTGTTGCAGTTATTTTTATATTTGTTTTTATGTATATCATTTATTTAATAATGACATTTTGTCTGCATTTTGTATATTGGTTTTACTTAGGTGAAGCCTTTTAGAGCTTCATTTTGCTAATATGTGTTGCATTACCCATAATGCACATTACATTACATTTACGTAAATGATTGACGCTCATATTAAACAGTGGGTAGCCTTTCTGAAAACTTAGTGTGATGGATGGCTGGGACTTTTGCCCGGCCGGGATGCCTGTATAATGGAAGGGCCAGGGAAGAGAGTGTTTTCAGGGCTTTATCTCCACCAGAAGGATAGAGGGCAGCCCCCCTGAGTTACTACAGCATCACAGATTCCAACGGGCATGCTGGGAGCTGGAGTTTGCTACAGCCCTGTTGGGTTCCCTGGGTACCACCAGGGGACGCCTGGACGATTGCTGAGTCCTTTGGTGCAGCACCTCCACTACATCTGGAAGTGCTGCTGGAAGAAGGTCATCGAGCACCTGGAGCATTTCTGGGTGCCCTATAAAAAGGGGCCAGCCACCATTACTCTGGGAGCCAGAGTCAGGAGGAGGTGAACAAAGCTTGCCAGGAGGAGTGGAGACAGAAGGATTAATAGAGACAGAGAGAAGAGGAAGAAGAAGAGAACTGTGCTTTGGTGCTGTGTTTGTGCTGTGTTGCTGTTGGGGAGACAAGACAAAAGCGTTTCCCACTATAGAAATAAAGTGTTTGCTGAAACTCATGTCTCTGCCTGTCTGTGTCAGGGTTGGGACGTCTGGTGGTCCACATTAGTAAAGAATTCTTTATAGTTTTGAACTCAACCACCAAACAATTTTAATTGCAGAAATAAATAACTGTGTTTCAATTTGGATCCCTATTGAAGCCTAATATATCAAACATGTGTTATCTCTTTTCTCCTTTAAAGCATAAGATTAAAGTTCTTTTGACCATTACTACAAAGAGGTTTAGTAACAAACACAACTATAAGTTTATAATCCCATCCATCAGCTGATCCTTGTGGTACTGGTTAAAATGACAGACATTATCTATTAAAGAGAATTTCACAAGACATCTGCAGTATAATAAGACAAAAAGGTTAGAAAAAGCTGGGGTTCAGCAGAAAAGTCCCATTTGTTGCTTTGTTGTTGTTAGCTCACCGCCAGTAGTGAATGTAACTGTGACCCTGGAGAAGTCAAGAGGCCTTCTTGGGTTCTTCCATCTGGTTTATGGACAGCACTGTTGTGGGGCAGTAGCTTTTTAAATGCTTGAAAAGTAGGTGGAGACAGCTAAAGGTCAAATGTTTCCTTCCAGGTCGGCAAGTTCTGGATTGATATATTATACTATATACAACATAATCAGGTTCTTGACACTGTTTGCATAATAGTATAAATTAATGTACATATTATTAAACAATTATTTTCTATTTTTGCTTGCCAAGCCAAAAATACTAATTTGGGAGTTTTAGGGTTGACCCATTGATTAAATCCATCTGGCAATGGTCAGAAACTAATTTCCTGCATTTTGTATATTACCATATGCTTTGAACCTAAGTAATAAAAATAATGATCATGTATTTTCAAGGAATGAATTTGTTTTTTTTTTTTTTAAAAAAAAGGATAAACAAGACCAGTGCTGATTTATTGAGGACTGAGGAATTTAAAACCCTCCTTCATGTGGATGTTTAAAATGAGGTCTTACCCAAAGTCATTTGTCAGCCTTCCCTCGGAGAAGTCTTCTCTTTCAATCCACAACTAGCTTACTAATCATAACAAACTGGACCCTTGGGATTTTTAAATCCTTCTAAAGAAAAACGATGACCAAAATGGGGAGGGGTCTGGCAGAAGATATGTCTCGCTATACTGTATATCAAGTTACACAGAAAGTAAAAAACATTATAGTCCGCAAGTCAAGGGAAAGAACAGACAGCAAACAAGAGTGGACATGGGGCTGGCACAGTGCTGTAAAACTGCTGACTCTCAGCTTTGGATTCCTGGGTTCAACCCCGATCCTGTGTGCTGTTTGTATGCTCTTGCTGTGTGTGTGAATAAGTTTCTTTCCAGGTACTCCAGCTTTACTGCCACATCTCAAAGAAATGTTTGTTAGGTCATTTGGCCAGACTATATTAGACCCGTATGAATGAGACCTGTGATAAAAGCTGTGACCAAACCTGCCAGGATAAACCAATGCTCCCTTTGACCGTGGACTTGATAAGCAGAAGGATGGAGGTCTTGGGCTGAAACTTTGGAAGAGTATGATATTGGAATAGTTTAGCGTTCGACTTACCAAACAGGCTTAATGGATTCAATAGTTGCTTTGCTTTTTAGGGTTTTATGAATCAATGAGATAGCCAACACTTGCATCTTCTTTATTTGTAGACAGTACTCTCCTCTGTGTGCAGACTCAGAGTGCCACATGCAATAATTTGTTCAATTAGTGATTCCTCTTAAGCCAGCTTTAGGGCTGTATCTTAACCCAGTCAGTTTGACTGCTCTCCCTGTATTCATAGACTGATTGATTACCTTTTTAATATATTAAATTTATAATTTCCATAAAACATACAATGTTTAAAATGTTAAAACATTAAAAGAGTATCTGTAAAAGTATCCCAACAGTTTATTTTACATTAACATGGAAAAGAAAAAATGAGAAAAATGTAGTGAAATGATCAATAAATCAAATAAAAAGTAGCAAATTATTAAAACATAGATTATGTAATGGGCAAGGAAGGAATTTAGCTTTTGTCAAATTTTTAGGTATTGCCTAAAAATGCTTAAACATTAAGTTCTTAAATATTCTAGAAGGGGCGATATTCATCCATCCATTTTCCAACCCGCTGAATCCGAACACAGGGTCACTGGGGTCTTTTGGAGCCAGTCCCAGCCAACACAGGGCACAAGGCAGGAACCAGTCCCGGGCAGGGTGCCAACCCACCGCAGGACACACACAAACACACCCACCACACACTAGGGCCAATTTAGAATCACCAATCCACCTAAACAGCATGTCTTTGGTCTGTGGGAGGAAAGCCATGCAGACACGGGGAGAACATCCAAACTCCATGCAGGGAGGACCCGAGAAGCGAACCCAGGTCCCCAGGTCTCCCAACTGCGAGGCAGCAGTGCTACCCACTGCGCCACCGTGCTGCCCAGGGGCGATATCTAAAATGTATTTCTAACAATTCTTTGTAGTGAGAAGTCAAGCAAAATGACACATTTTATTGGCTAACAAAAAAGATTGCAATATGCTTTTGAGGCAACTCAGGCCCCTGATCGTTTTAGTTAGCCAATTAAAGGTGTCATTTTGCTTGACTTATCACTACATCCATAATGGCTATAAACAGTACAACACCCTAGCACTACTAACAATTCTTTATATTTCTGATACAATCCATGCAGGCCCACCAAAGACATTTATTTGTTTATTTATCTGAAAAAAAGAACATTGTAATGGCATACTACTAATTAAAAAAAAAAACCCAACATAACAGATACAACAATTTACTTCAAAACCAGTCCAGATAAAAATAGAAAAACAAAAGAAATAAACAAAATGACATTCAGCCCATTGCAAATTATTAAAAACCTTATCTACTATACCATAAAACACTACTGTGGTGGGCTGGTGCCCTGCCCGGGGTTTGTTTCTTGCCTTGTGCTCTGTGTTGGCTGGGATTTGCTCCAGCAGAGCCCCGTGACCCTGTAGTTAGGATATAGCGGGTTGGATAATGGATGGATGGATGAATAAAACACTAAGGTCTGTGTGTTCAGTCCGTTTGAGCAATCTAATTGGTTGGTTTAGCTTTTGTGACACAACAACAGAGGAAGTGTGAGTGTCACATGAGGAGGAGGAGTACAGGCGCATGCTGAGAGAGTCGCCTTCCAAGACCGAAGGTATAAAACCTGGCAGGAGGTGAGAAAGTGCCTCGAAAATAATGACAGAGTGTGAGAAGCAGGCTTTACGGGAACACACTCAAGAGACAAAGTACTGGTTAAGAGACGATCACACATAAAAATACAGAGAAAAGGCTCTGAAAGTACATGTAGGGAAAGAGATAGTAAGTATGATTTAATGATTTGCTTATCAGCTACAACAGGTACTGTGTCTAGTTTATATAGTAAAATGCAATGTAACAGAAAGGGATGAGTGAAAGCAGCAGGTTGTGAGGCGATTCAGTTTTGGTTTCTTTAATTCAACTCTTCAAAAGGTGAGTTCAGTAGTTTAACATCTGCCTTTGTATCTGTGGCTTTAGTACATTTTTACTTTATGAAGGGTGAAGCGTTTTAAAGCTAACCTGATGGTTTATCATGGTGCTATTGTGGCAGCCTTGTCAGCTCCTTGCATTTTTAGGCTAAGCTGCAAAAGAGTCATTTTTGAGTGTTAATACATTCTATCTATCTATCTATCTATCTATCTATCTATCTATCTATCTATCTATCTATCTATCTATCTATCTATCTATCTATCTATCTATCTATCTATCTATCTATCTATCTATCTATCTATCTATCTATCTATCTATCTATCTATCTATCTATCTATCTATCTATCTATCTATCTATCTATCTATCTATCTATCTATCTATCTATCTATCTATCTATCTATCTACATGTGACTACCTTCCCATCTCAAAGACTTACCAAGTTTGAGAGAGTGTAGCCATGAGCATAAAATTTCTAGGCCAGTGATTGTTCCTACCTTGACCCTAACGCTGCTGGGAGGCACTGGCTCCCCATGATTTGAAATTAATCGGTTTAGAAAATGGTGTGGTGGATGCAACGTCTAAAACGAAACTTTTTGCAGGTTGTGAGCTGTTCTTGCCTACATAACCTCATACTAAATGCTGTAGTTTGAAATATCTACATTTATGAGAAAAAAATGATAGATAGATAGATAGTGTAGCAGTAGAGGCGTTTATCAACCTCTGGAACCCTCAGGTACCACTCTAAACACCAGGTAAAAGTATAATTATTATTTATTAAATAATAATACAGTGCACCAAGCACCCTCCACTCCACACTACTCATATAGTCAATCAACACTCCAATAATCCCAATTCCTCCTCTCCTAGACACTTCGCCACCCTACCTCCCAGCTCAGCTCAGTGTCTGGGCTTTCCCAGAATCCTTTTATACTCCCTGACCCGGAGGTGTTCCTGCCCAACAGTCCACAAGTCCTTATTACTTCCGGGTCAGGGTAAAAGTCCTTTTCTTCAACCTGGAAGTACGTCATCTCTCCTGTTCACGTGACCAGGACGTACTTCCAGGTTATAGGGCACATAAGAGTCCATGAGCCTCCCTACAGCGACTCCCGGTGGTCCCCAAGGTATCCAGCAGTGCTGTCTATAAAAACTACAAAGTCCTTGAGGCCCTGCTGGAATTCGGGGCACGTCCATGCTGTTGGGAGAGCTCCTCCTGGCGGCCTGGGGGTGAGGGCCAGAAACTCTCGCCGGCCATCCATCACAATAGATAGATATCAGACCGTAGCTAACTATAAAATATGACAGGATGTAATGATCAGTGTAAAAAGAGACTCATAAGAACATTCAGTTTCCAGTCTCTTCAGTTCTATTCATCTAAAAGTGAGGTCAGTTGTTTAACATCTGCCTTTGTATCTATAGGTTTTAAACCATGAGTATCATGCATTATTCTGCGTACCATTTTAGATTATCAAAGCTGACGGTTTTGATAGGTAAAGCCAACATGAATTAACAGCACTATTTTATTAGCCGTGTTGGCTGCTTGCAGTTGTAAACTAACCTGTAGAAAGGTCAATCTTGACTGCTAATTCCTACATTTTTTATTTTTTAGTTAGATTTTATTTTAAGATTTTCCGTTACACTGAATGGTTTAGTTAGTAATTTTTGTTGGCTCTACTTGAAACGGGGCGCTGACAGGCTCCACCTTATGTGTGTATAACAAACACCGCCTCTACCTGTCTTTGGGCTTGTCGAGCATCAGTGCAAACCTTCAGTGTCACTTTGTGTAGGATGAAGTTCTGTTTGTTGTATGCATTTTGTGTATGTACTTTCATATATATTTGTTGTAATTTGAAAATACTGTAGGTTTTATTTATATTGTATTGACCTATCCACTCCTCTGTGAACACTCAATGCCACTCCGATAAATTTGTTCTTGTGCTGACCCTAATCCAATGTCAGCATGAAATTAGGAGAATGGATCTGTTTTGGTTGACCTCGATCAATTCATGCAGAATGTAATTCCAGATTACTGCTGTGGCAAAATACATGAGGGAATCTCCACAAGTTATAGAAATTAACTGCTCAAAAAATTAAAGGAACACTCTCAGTGGGAAAAAAATCCTGCTGGATATTTATACTGATATGGACTGGGTAATGTGTTAGGAATGAAAGGATGCCACATCATTTGATGGAAATGAAAATTATCAACCTACAGAGGGCTGAATTCAAAGACACCCCGAAAATCAAAGTGAAAAAATGATGTGGCAGGCTAGTCCATTTTGCAGAAATTTCATTGCAGCAACTCCAAATCGTACTCAGTAGTTTGTATGGCCCCCACATGCTTGTATGCATGCCTGACAACGTTTTGCATGATCCTAATGAGACAACAGATGGTGTCCTAGGGGATCTCCTCCCAGATCTGGACCAGGGCATCACTGAGCTCCTGGACATTCTTAGATGCAACCTGGTGGTGTTGCATGGACTGAAACATAACGTCCCAGAGGTGTTCTATTGGATTTGGGTTAGGCAAGTGAGCGTGAGGGCCAGTCAATGGTATCAATTCCTTCATCCTCCAGGAACTGCCTGCATACTTTCGCCACGTGAGGCCGGGCATTGTCGTGCACCAGGAGAAACCCAGGACCCACTGCACCAGCATAGGGTCTGACAATGGGTCCAGGACTTTCATCCCGATACCCAATTGCAGTCAAGGTGCCGTGGTCTAGCCTGTAGAGGTCTGTGCGTCCCTCCATGGATATGCCTCCTCAGAGCGCCAGTGGTGGACCTGCCAATTCTGGCATTCTATGCAAATGCCAATCAAGCTCCACGGTGCCATGCAATGAGCACAGGGCCACAGGCCACCCTCATGAAGTCTGATTCTGATTATTTGGTCTGAGAGGTCATTTTGTAGGGCCCTTGCAGTGCTCATCCTGTTCCTCCTTGCCCAAAGGAGCAGATACCAGTCCTGCTGATGGGTTAAAGGCTTTCTACGGCCCTGTCCAGCTCTCCTAGAGTAACTGCCTGTCTCCTGGAATCCCCTCCATGCTCTTGAGACTGTGTTTGGAGACACAGCAAACCTTCTGGCAATGGCACATATTGATGTACCATTCTGGACAAGGTGGACTACCTGTGCCACCTCTGTAGGGTCCACATGCTAGCAGTAGTAGACACTGACTGTAGCCAAATGCAAAACTAGTGAAAAAACAAATGAGGAGGGAAAAATGTCAGTGGCCTCCCTCCACCTGTTAAACCATTCCTGTTTTGGGGGTCATCCCATTGTTATCACTCTAGTGCACCAAAGCAGCTGAAACTGATTAACAACCCCCTATGCTGCTTTACTGACCAAATCAATAGTCCAGAAGTCTCATTGACTTGATGCTATACTCGGATTAAAAAGTGTTCCTTTTAATTTTTTGAGCAGTATATACTGTAAGTGTACATAAGCGCATATCATTTTTGTCCTGGATTTTCTTTTGCTCATGAAAACTGAAATCAAAAAAAAAGGTTCTCTCATTTAAAGGCACCGTTAGATTGAAAGCGGACATTTACAAGTATGTGTCCTGCAGCTAATAATGGCTTTGCTTCAGTCTCCTCAGAAAAAAGACAAATGAGTATTAGTTAATGAGTTAGCCACTTTGTGTCCCTAATGAAACACATTGGTGATAGAAAGTTTCATCCTTTAGTTCAGGTATCAGACATTTTCAAACTAACATTTTCACATCATGATATTCTCCAGCCTGCTTAATACAATTTAGGGTCACGACCGTCAGCATTGGACACAAGGCCTGAAACAGCCCTGATCAGGACAACAGTCTGTCTGAGGGCCCACTCATTTTATAACCACACAAATGCAATTTAGACTCACCAATCAACTTGTATGGGAGGAAAAAAGCAAACAGGGCATGCAAAGTCCACACAGACAACTACCAGACATGGCATTCAAAACCAGCATGTTGTATTCAAGAGGAAACAGCACAAGAGGAATACAGTAGCAGGGGTGCCATGGAGGGTAAAAGCAGAATGGGAAACAGTTGGCTTGGGGGAGACCATAATGACTTGCTGAGTTGTATCATTTCAGTTAAAGTAACTAACAAAGTTGTGTTATAGCCTGCCTCTGTCTTCATGCTCATGGATTTGGACATCATATTTTCTATAAGGGTGAATGCAGCAGGAGAACACCTGTGTATAATTTAGATGGATCTTTTGGGACTTTCCATGAAAAATATTTTAAAAGCCATAAAATTATCATTCTCTGGCTCCAGACTGGGGAACTCCAAAATCAATAAATCCATTCATTTTTTTAAAGCCCCTCATTCATTGATGATAAGAAGCAGTCCGCTACAAGTTTATATCATTGAAGCCACAGCTATTTAACATTGTGTAGTCTAGTAGCCAAGGCGCTGAACTGTAAATCCAGGCTTTGTCAGCTCAGTCCCCATGTCTGACTCACAATGTGACTCACCTGCCTGTGCTCCAGATGTAAAATATAAAGGCATTCAACTGTACCATCACCCTGAATTTTTAAGAAACGATCATAATATGAAAGGTGCTGTATAAAATTAATAGTATTGGTTTAGTTTCACTATCTGACCAATGATCCTTATAAAAATAAGTTACTTTTTTATTACAAAGCAAAGAGCTCAGTTGTTGTTGCTGCTGCCTCCTGGGTTCAATGTGGATTCTGTGAAGAAACCCAAAGAAACAAAATGAAGGCCTACAAAATCTGTCTAGGTGACTGCCATACCAGGACTAGGCAATGGCCTTACTGCTTACAGTAGTGTCAGTAATGAGCAAAACAATTTGTGCGCAACTGAGGACACACACAGTCAATAAGTGGTGAAACTGCTTTGTGCTTTCATTACAAACCAGGGTTCAGGACCCCACTGTGCAAAAAAATAGTGTAGAACTCCCAAATAGTCAATAAATAAATAAAAATAGGTGTTTGGGAGGAGATTAAAATCAATAAACAAACAATAAATAATGCAATAAAATCAAGGGTAAATTCCATGCCAGGATTTGTCTTTTACCACAGACAAGAATCTCTGTGTTTATCCCAGTTGATTCTGGGGTTCATCAGGGGTGTGTTCTTACTCCTACTCTGTTCAATGCTTGTATTGACTGGGGTCCAGTTCTTTAGATTCCTGGTGCTTCCTTGTCTTGCTGTATGGTTGAGAGACATGGACGCTATCCAGTGACCTGAGACGAAAACTGGACTCCTTTGGTACTGGAAAATCCTTGGGTACTGTTGGTTTGACTTTGTGTCGAATGAACGGTTGCTCATGGAGTCCTGAATGAGGCACATTACCTGCATTGTGAGGGAGCGTCAGTTACGGCACTATGGCCATGTGGCGCGTTTCCCCGAGGGTGATCCGGCTTGTTGGGGACCTGAGTGGCTGGACCAGGCCAAGGGGTCGCCCACGTAACACCTGGCTGTGGCAGATAGAGGGTCATTTCTGGAGTGTGGGACTGGACTGCGTGTCTGCCTGGGGGGTTGCCAACTGGGATCTCGAGTTGTTTCGTCATGTAGTGGGTGCGGCAACGCTTTGTACCAGTGCATGCTCCCCAACTTGACTTGACTTGACTTGACAGACAAGAGCTTTGTATTTTCTTTCACAGCTGACATTACTGCTGCTTCCCATAAAGGTCTATTCAAAGACATGCAACAACCACATACGGGCACAGTCAACCTTCATCTGGCCCGTGTCCCTTGCCACTACACTTTGGCTTCTACAGGGGACCCTGCAAGCTCTGATTCATCTCCCTTCCATTGCCACCACATGGCATTAAGGCAGAAGCCTAACCAGAGTGGTTGGTTGCCCTTGCTTCTGAAGCGTTCAGCAGGAGAGACCATTCAAACTTCAAGCGCCAGCCATACTTTTCTGTTGGGTTCATCTCCCAACCACCTGCTTTCACCCTTTTCAGCACCAGCTCCTTTCGTGATCCTGCCTCTTTGTCCTTCTCT
Source organism: Erpetoichthys calabaricus (assembly GCF_900747795.2). Lineage (NCBI taxonomy): Eukaryota > Metazoa > Chordata > Cladistia > Polypteriformes > Polypteridae > Erpetoichthys > Erpetoichthys calabaricus. The sequence goes on along the minus strand of NC_041394.2, from coordinate 28,053,044 downwards.
ATTTAACCTCTGATCCCTTCCCCTCCTGTTCTGTGCTCAGGATCCTTTATATATATCTACAGGGAATCAGGGTGTGCTGGCACTACTTACAGCCTCTGGAATGCTGATAAGGCAATTGACCGGACCAAAGGTGTCTGCAAATTAATTCATGAGCTGAAAATTGTCCCATCAACCTCCATTGGTTCTCCACCATGCTACCGTCCACATACCTGTGCCCTATCGAAGCCTGAGCACTCCTTTAATTATTTTGAATTACACAAACCCATTTAACTGTTATATCACAGATCTCTAGCAGTATTTACTGCTACAATCTAGGCCATTTCATTCCTAAAGAAAAGTTACCTGCAGCTCCACTGTGTATGATGCAAGAGCAAGACAGATTACGGGAGACTCTAGAAGACGCTGCCATGATCTGATGAGACCAATGTTAAACGTTTCAGTCATCAGACTAAATGTAATTTTTAAACACTGTACATTATCAAACATACACCATTCCCAGAATGAAGCATCGTGATGGCAACATCAGTTTGTGGGAATGCATCTCTGCAACAGGCTATGTAAGGCTTGTGAGAGCAAAATGAATGAAATTATGAAGAACCCGATGCAGTCTGCAAGAGACCTCCACCCTGGGAGAAGATTTGTTTCCCAGCAAGACAATGACCCCAAACATAAAGCCGAAGCTACAAAGGAATGACTTCAAAACAACAACATGAATGTCCTGGAGTCACCAGGTCACAGTCCATATCCCAATCCAATTGAGAATTTGTGTCTGGACTTGACAAAGGCTGTTCACTCATGATCTCCATGCAGCATGACAGAGCTTGAGCAGTTGTGCAAAGAAGAATGGAGGAACGACAGTGTGAAGATGTGCAAAGCTGACAGAGACGCCAAGGCTGCCAAAGGTCCAACTGCTAAATACTGACTTGAAGGGGGTGAACACTTAAGTGTTCAAAGATTTTGTGACTTTATGCTAATTTGTAATTAATTTATAGAGTATTTCACAGAGACGTTCACAGTAGATCAGAGATTTTCACTTATCATGTTTGTGACAGTTGCCTTGTACCACTATGCCCACATGATTATAAATCGAAAGTGCCCCTCCAACTCTGTGCTACCCGTATGTATCCAGCCTAGCTGCTTTGTCTTCCATACCACATCCCAAAATCTTAGTGGAGAATTATGATGCTAGAGCAGGTCCATTAAGGCCTGGCTTCATATTTAAAAAACATGTTTTTTGGTATTAGATAGCAATTAAAGATTTGTTTTGGGTTTACTATTTTTCTGCTTGCATTCTACCCTGCTTAACACTCTCTAGATTTGTGTGCTCTTTGTCTGGCCTGTGGAGGCCTATTGTGTTGTCTACCTGCCATTCAAAACTGCTTCATTTGGGCTTAATTTAGGAAAGCAGAGGAATTTAGAGTTATACAAAGGAGAAACGTCCAGACCAAGAACAGGGTATATGGGTGCACCTTGTAAAACAGCAAGTTGTTTTAGGACCTTATAAGGAAGGCAGATTTCCTAAGGAAAAAAAAAGAAGAATCTCAGACTAGTTGACCTCTCTGGAACGTGAACACTTTCTAATGAGCTGATGCGGCCTGTAAAGGGAGTGTGGCACACTGGGATAAGCCAGCAGGATCCAAACCCTTGTTTATTACTCTGTTTTCTTCTAGTCAGTTACAAGATGAGAACATTGGAGAAATAAAACATTTTTCTTTTACTGTCTTTGGCTGCAGGTGGCAAGTTTCATGAGAGCCCACGCAACATCACCACATCGCTGGGAAAAGAATTGACATTGATCTGTAAAATATATTGGGTTGGGCCAGCTCCAGAAATCGAGTGGCTGCGGGATGGCGAGCCTGTTGATGAACATGACACCAATCAAATCCAGGTGCCCATGGACACAGACGATGAGGTCCTTGTTGTGGGCGAGCTCAGGTAACTGAAACAAAAATGATTCCGCCCGTTTGTGTCCTCAGTTAACTTTGTACTTTAGTGCTTGTCACTCAAGTGTACTTTATGTATGAGGGGGGACAAAAATACCGGAATTGTTAAAAAAACAACTTTATTTGGCAACTTACAGCAATTCCCTTCTAGTCACTGTCAGTACACTTTTCACAATCATGTCTCCCACTCCTGTTAACGTTTCCTGTACTCATCTTTTGTTACTGTCTCTAGAGCCTCCACTCATTTTTTCCTAAATTTCTAACACAGTAGCAAATCATCTTCTCTTCAGTCTAAATTTTAAATTTGGTAATAAAAAAAAGTCACATGGAGTGAGACCTTGTGAATACAGGACGTGCAAAGCAACAGCCACATTCTTTATAAAAACTCTTCTGTGGTCATTTGTTTGAGGACGCTTTACAGCAGACACCTCAGTAGTTCAGCGTAATGTCACTGATTAATACTTTGATTATGGAGAAACTGCTTATTAATGTGGAAAAATGCAATCATCATTGTCTGATTTTCAATATCGCCTGACTTGGTTGTTTTTCGGCTTGCAAAATAAAAAAAAGTCACTAAAGTAACTTGCACAACCTTAGAATAAATGTCATAAATATGCATCTCAATCAATTCAGGCCAATATAATAATATAATACAATAATAATGCTTGGAATTCAATACCTAGCAGTATAATCAATAACTGCAACCTATTTCCATGACCAATTGCTGCAATTTTTGGGTACTCCCTTGTATATAAAATTTTTTGTAGGACATCTTGAATAAAGGTTTTTTATGAATAATAATAATAATGCAATTTTAATAATTATAATAGCAGTGCCAAAACAATGTTTTATATGGTGGTTGCCAGTCCCAAAGGGAAACCCCCAGTCGCGAAGGTGTCCATTTTCAAAGGTCAGCTTTGTCGATGTCATATGCAATCACATGGCCGCATATCTCCATGGGATTTCGCAGTCGCTGATTTCATGTGCAATCACAAGGGCACCAATCTCCACTGGGTACACTCTCTCCAGTTATAGATCCGACTGCACAGATCTAAAAGGGGGGCTTTTTTTTTTGGTCTCTTGCAAGCAACTCTGCCTAGGGACACAATGTACCCTTAAACCGGTCCTGATAATAATAGTAATGTTCATGCATTTTCCAAACCCACTTATTACAATTCAGCGTAACAATAATAATAATAAATTATAACAAATCAGCTTTAAAGGCAGTGTTAAGGTTTTAGGAGAAAGAACTAAATTTCCTATGTCTTCTTCTCTTGGTCTTTGAAGGATCTCCAAGGCCCAGCTGCCGGATATGGGGGGATACCAATGTGCTGTCACAGCAGACGATGTGGAGATCCTATCAGATGAAGGTTATCTGGTGCTGGAAGGTGAGAGGACTTTATGTGGAAAACAATGTTGGTCTTTTGTCTATGTAAAAATCTATTCTCTTTAGTCAGAGATTGTCACTTAAGTGAGTTAAATCCTGAGTTCAATGTTCAATAGGGAAATATTATGTTTTTTTACCGAATGCTTACCCAGGAAAAGGAACTAGAGGAGATGTCTTGCTGACGGGCACAGCCAACCTTTTTCTCACAGGCTTGGGTCCCAGTGTTCCCATGGGCTCCCAGCAGGGCATTGCACCGAGGCTCATTTCTCCCAGCACTCACTGCCACTCCTCAGCCTTACATGAGAGTGTGCATTGGGCCACTCCAGCTACACCAAAAATTCTCAGTTGGAGTGTCCCTGTTCGACCCCTTCGAGAGTCAGCCCTAAGCTCCTCCAAGGGGCTCTCCCCCTGGCTGCCTGCCTCATTCCCTCTACTCACCAAAGGCTCCCAATCCTACCGTCTCCATAAGTTTTTTTTATCGACCTTTTCTTTTAACCTCTTTATTGTCCCTATCTTCCTCTCCTTTCTCCCCAATGTTCTGTTCCAATCTTTCTTTGTTCTTTCCATCTTTCTTTCCCAATCTTTATTTCTTTTCTTCCCATCTTTTCCTCTCAGCTGTGCACTTGACTTGATTGGGCGTAGATGTGACCCTCCACCCATTCCAATCCGTGAATGTGGCACCTGACTGATCCACTCACTTTTGCATGTAAGTGTGAGATCAGCCAAGCACTGCAATCAACCTTGGAACGGTGCTGTCATGCACACATCAGCACCCTCTCTGAGCCTACACGTTCTTGAGATGTGCACCTTGTTGATTCACAACATTGACGCAAACCTTGTTAAACCCATCACCGTTTTGTACACCTATTGGCATCACCAGGAAGCATGTCTTTACTCAAAGAGTTGTTGGAATCTGAAACAAACTAATGAGCTTTGTAGTTCACATAGAAACTTTAACAACAACTAAGAAGTAGAGTGGATCCTTGACTTACGAACTGAATTCGTTCGCGAGGGCTGGTTGTAACTCAAGTTGATTGTAAGTCAAGACTATTTTTCCCATAAGAAATAATGGAAATACCCATAATGCGTTCCGAACCTCCCACAGCAACACTTACTTAACCTTTTCATAATAAAAAAGGGTTGTATAATGTGCATAATTTACCAAAACACCAATAATTTTTCTAACGTACTAACCAAAAAGTTATAAAAAGTACCTAGCCTACCAGAAACAATTTCATACTGTACTCACCATTTAATTTGACATCTTTGGGCTGCAGGAAGGGAGGAGGAGGAGAATGAAATGGAAGATGGTTATTGTTTGGAAGGAACCTCCTTATACAAATCTTTTCTTTGTAAAATTGTCGAGATGGTGGATTTCGACATGCTGTACATATTAGCGAGAGAGGTCAAACGAACACCACTCTCATATTTCCGCACAATTTCCTTCTTCGTTTCGATTGTGATCACTTTCTTTACCTTCATTACCTTCTCTTCCTTCCTTAGCAATTATCGAAATAAATTATATAAATCACGGCACTGACCGAAATTACGTCCACAAACACATGTATCTGGGCTCCGACTGATGCTTACAAACGCTCTCGGCTGTTTGTTCACAATCGCACAAGCGGATACACGTGACCGCGTTCAGGTCATAACGCAAGATGTTGGTCGTAAATCAAAACAAAAATTTTTGGTCGTAAATCAAGTTGTTCGCATGTCAGGCCGGTCATATATCAAGGGTCAACTGTATCTGAATGAGATATTGGGACAGCTCAAATATTAGTTAAACAAACGAACAACAAATAAACTGAATGGTTTTCTCTCGTTTGTCAAATTTCCTACTTTCCTTGATAACCACTGACCCTTATGTACATGTTCATAATTCATAGAACCATATGAACCAAGGCACCACTGTAAACTTTTCTAACATGTAACATTAGCAAACATTTTATTAGTCCACATCAGCACACACCTACTCTGTTACCACATAACGTTTGTTGTGATCAGTAATTCTTATAAATATTTTGCAGCTTCCCTGAACTGTTTTTATTAAATTATACATCTATAAGTACGTAACTTCCAGCCATAAAATGTGGGTCAGTGCTCACTGCTCTTCTGTGGTGCAAACAGAGAATGGAGCAGCCATGTGTACTCCTAGAAAACAGGGAGAAACTGACTGATTAAGGTCAAAACTTGACCACTGTGGCCACAGACACACCATGTTTCCACATGTGTACGAGAAAAGCTGTATAGCCAACCCAAACAAAATTATCACAAAAGTGTGGATACTTATTAACACCTTTGTAATATCATTGGAGATACCAGACATACCATTGTCACATCCATCCATTCATTTTCTGAATCTGTTAACATTCAGCAGCCCTGGTTGAAGTACCAAACTAAATGTGGATGAGCTGGAGGTTTAATGTAGGACACACTTAGATGTGCAGCCATACTCACTCTAACTAGCGCAAATTATGATCATCAGTTAGCCAAAAAACACTCCTTGTGGCCAGGGAAGGTAGAAACTTGCAGAGACATGAGCAGAGTGCTATTCAGCTTTATTCAGCTGTGGCCCTAGGACACCCACCCCTCTCACATCTGAGTGCTTGTTGATTTGTTTCAAGGCCCCAAACTGGTCTTACACTGTTAAACAATCACATGATATTTAGAGGTAGTTGCACATTTACTTTGGTGGGTAGAGGTGGGGTTTTTATAGTATGTTGTTCTCCTTTGGGTTACTGATATTTCCTTTTTAGGTTCTGCAAAGAGAATGCTCAGCCCTTCACAGGCACTTGCACAAATGTAAAAAGTACCGTATGAGAACATTCTTTTTTAATTCCATCTTTATTTTTCTCCCCCTAAAGGTTTACCTCATTTCACTGAAGAACCTCAGAATTTTGCTGTAGTAGCAAACCAGGCCTTTAACCTCACCTGTCGTGCCCAAGGCCCCCCTGACCCAGTCAGGGTCATCTGGCTGCAGAATGATGCCCCCCTTAACTTACTTCAGGATGACATGGCCCTGTCTCCTTCAACACTCTCCATCCAAGGTGAGACTCAGCTTTAATCTAAGCTTTATGGAGAAGCAACAGGTGACATAGTGATGCAGTGGTCAGCATGTCTGCCTCTTAAATCTCCCATTCTAGGTTTAAACCTAGCACTCTACGTGAGGGTTGTGAATGTTCTACCTGTGTCTTTGTGAGTGTGTCTTTGGCTTTCCTCCCACATTGCAGAGGGGTGCACATTAGATTAATTGACCCTGCACTGCTGCAAGCATAAGTGCCAACCCACCTCATCATTTAATGTGATTAAGCAGGTTTGAGAATGTTGTTATACAAGAATAAATGGTCACTTTGAGTACATCTAGGACTGATCTTAAAAAGAGCATGTTACACATTATCAAGCTATATTTTTATCTTCTTTTGCTTAAGATACACTATTCATTTGGTGTTCATGTTGTCTCCAGATGGTTCACTCTGTCATGGATCCTGTAATACGTGAACCACCTTGCCTGCCCGTGCCATGTGGTGGCTTGTTTGTGGCTAAACTGAGAAACACAAATTACAAGAGAAGGTCAGCCTGCAGTGTGCGTGACATGAGTGAGGGACTTCACTGTTATAGGCCTGACCCAGAGACCAGACCGACAACACAAACCCGCATGGGTTTTGAACAGGAGTCCTGCAGTTCTCTGACCTCACAATTTTCTGTCATTTTCTGTATTACTCGATCACAGATGGCCATAATATGTGATGCTTTCTGATGGAGTGTTACTGCGCTTTAGAAAAATTGGAACATGTTGCTGTGTTAATCTTTTGTTGGTAATCTTCTAAATCCTGTCATTTTAGGAGCTAAAAAAGATGGCATTGCAAATATTTTATACATAGTAATCTGTTTTTTTTTTTTTTGGTTATTTCTGTCAAATCTTTCATTTTATTTTTATTTAATAGATTTTTTATTCAGATTAATAGGTTTTAAATATACATACAGTACATTCAGTTAATCCAGTTCAGGGGTCTCATTTACAAAACTTTCAATCAGATTTATAAAACCTTGTATGCGCACATTTCTTTGCAATTTACGCTTTATAAATCACAGACATCTTGTAATTATGGATACAGTACACGAAAATGCCTCAAATCCCGCCAGGTTGCCAGCATGAAACAACCACATATGGAATATGCTAATCAACCTCATACATATGCAATTACAATGGCTAGTAGAGCAGCCTCCTACATAACTTACCGAGTACCATCAATCAGCAAGTTGCCTGCGTACGCACTTTGCCTGATGAATCATGGGTTGACACAGGTCACCGAGCCACAGCATTTTTTAGTGTCATCTTGGCACCACAGATGATGTGTGCATTAGTGGAATGTCACTGCTTATGCCTAAGGAAAGCAGCTTCATTCTCGCTAGATGCCCTTATTAAGTACATGTAGTGGGCAGCATTTGGTGAGTATTGGCACTGTTTTTAGGACACCAGCATGTTGAAACTCCTCCACACATGCCAACCACCACTCTCCAATCAAATGTTAGTTTATCTTGGGGCTCAAAAGTTGATGTGCCATGGAGTGGCAATATAAGTTATAGCAATATGAGTACCGTCAACTGCCCCAGTCACAATTAAAACCAGACACTACTGCGAATCTGCACACGATACAAAAACTGAATGCAGTGTAGCTTTAAGCCATTTTGCGACTTCAGTGGTATGATTCTAGTCAGTCATTATAGCTGTGGTCACAACTTTGATGAGAATTATGACAAGGGGTTAAAAGAAGCATGGTTTTGACCATTTTCTATCTGAATTTGCAGATAAATCCCCAAAGACTAGCATACCCTTTTTGTTAACAACTTTTGTTTGTATCTGTTCGACTTTTTACTTAGTGCTTTTAGTTCCTCTGAAAGTGCCACTTGACGATCCTGTTTTTAATGTTTGTCTCCACCATTTGTTTTGACACCTTTTTTTTGTGACTTCAGTATTATAATATATAATCGTTTACTATGGCCATGTCACAACCGCGATGACCATTATAAAGAGGGGTAAAAGGGACACGTTTTTGACCATTTTCTATCCGAGTTTGCAAATACAGTTGAACCTCAGTTCACGACCATAATTTGTTCCAAAACTCTGGTCGTAACCCGATTTGGTCGTGAACCGAAGCAATTTCCCCAATAGGATTGTATGTAAATACAATTAATCAATTCCAGACCATACGAACTGTAAGTAAATATATATTTTTTTTAAGTTTTTAAGCACAAATATAGTTAATGAAACCATAGAATGCACAGCATAATAGTAAACTAAATGTAAAAACATTGAATAACACTGAGAAAACCTTGAACAACAGACAAAACGAACGCTGCAAGAGTTGGCACTATAGCGCTACCAACCGCTGGTTAAAAACACTTTTTTTTTAATGAGTTTTAAGCACAGGGAAAAAAATGAACATTTGAAAAAATCCGTAATTTAATAAACCACCAAGAAAAGTAACATTGCAACAATACACGCTATAAACTGATCGCTGTAAACTGAAGTGAAAACAAAATGAAGCCCAGTGCATTCTTTAACTGCCTCCCTACTTTATGTGTCCAGCCCCCCCCCTCTCTCGTGCTGCCTGTGTGTCTGTGTGTGTGTATGTGTGTGCGTGTGTGTGTGGGCGCGTGTGTGTATGTGTGTGTGCCGCGCTCTCTCTCTTGCTCGCTGCACAGGAAATGCACAGGGAGAGACTGAACATGTACAAACCGAAAGGGAAACTGGCTTGTTCGTATACCGAGTGTGTGGTCGTGAACCGAGGCAAAAGTTTGGTGAACTTTTTTGGTCGTAAACCGATTTGTACGTGTACCGAGACATTCGTGAACCCCCAAAGGCTGTTTATCATTTTCTGACCTTCTGATCCCCTTTTTGTTAGCGCCTTTTGTTTGTACCTCTTTGACTTGATTTGTGCACAGTGTTTCTGGCTTGTCTGAAAGTGTAACTTGATTTTCTAGTTACAGCCCTGTTTTTGAACTATGTCTCATCTACCACTTGGTCCTGTGCTTATAAACTGACCCATTTCATCCGAGACAGCATAGGGGACAGGCAGCATTCCCTATAGTTAATTTTCCGGTGGAGAAAATACAGTACTGATTCCATTCAGTGTGTTTTCATGTGGAAAATATGATCCATGACCCATTTATTGAGAAAACTCACAGGTTACCAGAAAAGTCTAATGAGTTTTTAGGGCACACTACTCCTTGTTTTCTACCCTAAAAAACCTTTAAATCTCCCCAAAAACCTTTTAATTGAGTTTAACAGTCTACAGTACATTTGTAAAGTCAACAGTGCAAAAAAAATTGGTGTCAGTTTTCATCAATTTCTACACAAATCAACAATTGGCTGTTTCTTTCTGTTACTTTCTAGCATATTCTTTACACCTAATTATAATGTTTGATTAGTATGGTCAGTCAGTCAGTCATCATCTAACCTGCTATATCCTAACACAGGGTCACGGGGGTCTGCTGGAGCCAGTCCCAGCCAACACAGGGTGCCAGGCAGGAACAACTCCCTGGGCAGAGCGCCAGCCCACCGCTGAGCACACACACACACAATTTAGGATCACCAATGCATTTGGAATATATGAGGAAACTTACTCAAACATGGGGAGAACATGCAAACTCCATGCAGGGAGGATCCAGGAAGCGAACCCAGGTCTCCTTAGTGCGAGGCACCAGTGCTACCACTGTGCCACCGTGCCCCCCCTTTGATTAGTATGGTGATTCTGATATTTAAAGACACACTACACACAGCTTTGTCAGATTCTACTAGCTGAACTAAATAGAATAAATGCTATTCTGGTAAATTAATGATATCTAAATGGACTTACAAATTCTGCCATCTAAACAGATGAATATTTTAATATTCATTTGGCCACCACATGGAAAACAATCTTGTGACTGTGAAGTTACCCTTTAAAACCCTTAACATCTGTACCAGCATCATTCCATATTAATTTCCCTCTATAACTTCTGTATCACATCCATCCATCAGCCCATCTTTTCATTTCTGGCTTGATGCATTCCGAGTTTTTCCTGGTACATTTTTTTTTGTTCTTTATTTCGCCTTATACAATTTCTTGTATTAGGAATTTGGTAGTCAGAGCGCAGGGTCAGCCATTGTACAGTGCCCCTGGAGCAATTACAGGTTAAGGGCCTTGCTCAAGGGCCCAGCAGAGCAGTGGCCTTTTGGCAGTGACGGGGATTCGAACCGGCAACCTTTGGGATACCAGCGCTGCTCCTTAGCCTCATTTAGCACCAGACAAGCCCTGAAAGGAGTACCAGTCCACCATAGGCCATACATACACACATACATACTAATACCAGACTCATTTAAAGCAGCCAGTAAAGCTAACAGTTCTGTGTTTGGAAGTAACCTGAGAAAAACCCATGAAAACAAATCAAGAGCATGTGGACTACACAGAGGTCGAGATTTGAACCCAGGTATCTTGATCTGTGAGGCCTCAGCCCAAAGCACCCTACTGATGTGCCAACTTCAGCACATACATACCTTCTGAAACCCACTTGAAACAAATCACTGGTCATGGTGGACCAGAGCCAGTGCTACTATCACTGAGCTCATGGCAAGAATGGGCCTGAATGGCAGGTCACAGCAGATGTAGTAAAAAAGTTCATTTTAAAATTCTATTTCTAAGTAAGCACATAAGGTTATGATTAAAATATGTTTTTATCAGTTAAACTAAATCTGATTTTAGTCATTTTTATCTTGGCTAAAAGAAATGCAGATGGAGAGGGGTGTAGGCTTCTGTTTCACAGATGGAACATTTTGGATTCAAATCACCAGCCTGGTCACTATCTGCTGGAGTTTGCATGTTCCTCCCGTGTCTGTGTAGTTTTCCTTCTCGTACTAAAGTTTTATATATACAATCCCACATAGCTAATTTAGCCAAGTAGGTGTGTGAATGCCCACTGCGATGGACTGATATACCATCTGTTAGTCTTTGTGTTGCCAGGGTCTGTGACCCAGAATTGGATTAAGAAAGTTATAGACTTTTATGTTCTGTAATGCAAACAACATAAATAAATGTGACTAAATCAAAATATGGGGGGAAATGCAGCCCTCTTATGAAAAACAAGAAAAGTCAGCAATGAATCAGTCTGTTTATAAACACAGGGTGTTCCTCAGTCACACCTCTCCATGGCCTGCCTCACTCTGTCCATCTATTCTGAACCCCCCGCTGCCTCCTCTGCGTTTGGCCCCAGTCATTGCCTATCACGTCTCAGTGTGCTCTTCTTCCATGTCACTGCAGTGTCTGCCACTCTTGGCACTGCCAACGGGGATTTCACAATTTTCCCACTAGTCTGAGATGTTTTTAAAGACCCAGCTGTTGATTCACAACACACAAACATTAAAGCTGATGGGTTAGTCAGAGTTTGGAATGATGGCAGCTGTGCTGGTCGGCAGTGAGTGGGCTGATGTTTTTTTTTTTTTTTTTTAAATTTCTCTCATTTATTTGATTTGAACTGAAGCCACACGCCTGTTTTGTATTCCTTATAATTCTGGATAAATCCTGGAAAGCTGAATCATGCTTTGGAGGACTGTTTAAAAGTAATCTAACCCAAATGTATTAAATGACTGGTGAGCTGCATGTGGCAAAAGACACAGGAGATTGTGGGAAGGAGGGCTTGTGGCTGCGATCATTTGGGTGTTGCCTGACTAAAAATAAACAGATAAATGAATAACTAAATAAATATTTATCCTAGCTCACCTGCCTGAACACAATGAGAAAATGATACCCTATAAATTAAAAAATAATAGTAAGTTCACTTTACTAGGGACAGGTTAAAGTTTCTTGCTAATGTTGTTCTCAGTAAGGGGCTGAAGTTTCGTTAGCCTCTGGGAGATTTCAGTACTTCTGAGTTATTAATTCATATTAAATATTTTTCTTTGTTTGGTTTCTACATGATTAGAAATGTGGTGTTCAGTCTGATTTGAATAAAGTGACGTGTTGAATGTTTCACTGAATTGTAAAAAACAAGCTTAGAAAGTTAATGTTGATGACATAAGTCCATCCATCCATCCATTTTCTAACCCGCTGAATCCGAACACAGGGTCACGGGGGTCTGCTGGAGCCAATCCCAGCCAACACAGGGCACAAGGCAGGAACCAATCCCGGGCAGGGTGCCAACCCACCGCAGGATGACATAAGTGTTTACTTAATTAGACAGTAATATACGTAATACCCAGTAATATACGAGGGTTTAACATAGCTACATAGATAATGGAAGATTAGTGTTTATTTCCTTAGGCCAGAGGTCTCCAACCTTTTTTCCCCTGAGAGATACTTTTACAAAATGAAAATGGCAGAGAGCTGCTCATGTTTTCTAATGTTTATTCTCATAGCTTAGTTCCACTCAAAGAAACTGAATAAGCTTGTTTTGCCTGAACATTTACAAAATGTTGGTGTCTGCAACTCACATTTTGCATTAAAACATCACAAAAAATATTTAGTTCACCTGCAAGTACATTTTGTATGTCTGTATGCATTTCAACACTATTGAATTAAAACACAAATGATGTCAAAACAAAACAATGCAATTACAAATAAAAATGAGAAGCGAGCAGGGGGCAGAGTCCCCTAGTATAATATATAAAATCCAATGTCTCTCTGTCTGTATGTCTGTCCGCTTTTCACGAGAGAACTTCTTAACGGATTTACATCTGATTTTTTTTATAATTTTCTTGAACATTCCGGTTGATTTTTTGCGACTTCTCTCATTTCGCTATATATCATAGTTCGCTTGCTGTACCGATTTATTTGCGCGAATCTAAGATCCACACAGCGGGTCGAGAGGAGGGGCCTTCCTCACTCGCCTGCTTCGGGGCATGTCCCTTAACTCCATTTAGCTACTGAACGAGAGAACAATTGAATTCAACTTTGTTTGATATTTAAAATAAAGTGTTACTTAGGTCTTGATGAGTTTGAGTCCAGATATTCTCTTACGTGTATGCCACATTGAAAAGACAGATTGCAATTCAGATTGCGGATTGTGATTTTGTGTTAAAAGGATCGTGATATGATTTTTTTGGAAAGATCTCACACCCCTAATTTGACTAATCAAGTTTTCAAATTTATGTAGGATTCGTTAACCCTTTGGCGAGCTACTTGGAAAAGGGTTGCAAGCTACCGGTAGCTCGCGAGCGACACGTTGGAGACCCCTGTCTTAGGCTAACTTGTTAATGGAATATTATTAATACTCTGCTATATGTCTGGTGTGACAACAGAATTATCTCAGATTGTTAGATAGAAACATGGACTGCTAGATAAATTATCTTGAAATGCATAGCAGCATATAGTTTTCTGACCTTAAGCCATAGTGCATGGCTATAAAATGCTCTGGACAGGTCAATAGCATGGGAGTAGGATGGAGTTCTCGAATATGCCACTAGGTATCATGTGCCTATCATCTGGTCAATCAGTCCATTGAGTGGCATTGTGCTAAGTTTATTGAGTGTGTAGTCCTGAAGAAAGAAAGAAAGAAAGAAAGAAAGAAAGAAAGAAAGAAAGAAAGAAAGAAAGAAAGAAAGAAAGAAAGAAAGAAAGAAAGAAAGAGCTAGCTGAGATTTCCTTTTTTACCTTGACATATACATGCCTGAGCAGGATAGTGTATGTAATTTACTAGTATCAGTGACGTAATAGTTGAAGCTTAAATAAATAAAGCACTGAAAATAAGAGAACGGAGTGACAGATGAGTATATTAGTTTACAAATTAACTCAAATCTCAACAGTAATCGTGTTTTTGATTGTTTAAAATGTTAAAGATTCACTATGGTCCCAGGGAAAGAATGATTATGGAAGGATAGCCCATTGTGAGCCTCTGGTGATCCACCCGAAATCCTCCTTCCGCCCGCACCGTGCCCAATATCCTCTGTCTCCCGAAGCAGAGGCTGGCATCTCCGCCGTACATTCCGATCTCGTCAAACGCGGTACCGCCGTTGGACATGGACCGTCATGCCTCAGGGATACACTGAAGCCCCTTGTGTATATGAACAAGCTCTTGCCCAAAATTTTAGAAGGCTTTTGGCCGGACAGGATACAGTATGTAGATGGAAATGATATGTAGCGCTACGGAAGAAGATTGTACAAAAGATACCCAGAAATTGTTGCTGTTTTTGGGGGACAATGGCCATAAAGTTTCTAAAGTTAAGCTGCAGCTAATCAAAACAACTGTAAAATATCTAGGTCATGACATTACGTATGGAACAAGAGCTCTCTCTAGCGATCGCATTACAGCCATCCAAAATCTTCCTAGACCGGTCACAAAACAACAGGTTATGTCTGTTTTAGGTATTCTGGGCTACTGCAGACAGTGGGTTCTAAATTTTACTGAAAGAGCACAGCCGTTGCAACAATTGGCTAATACTCCTGGCATCCCCCTTTCTGGCCAGGTCCAATGGAATGAACAGGCTGAGAAGGCTCTCTGTGACCTCAAAACTGCTCTTCTATCTGCGCCCGCGCTTGGTTTGCCTGATCATTCTCGTCCATTCACTTTGTTCGTGGACGAAAAGCAGGGATTTATGAATGCAGTACTGACGCAACAACATGGAGATAAACAAAGACCGGTGGCTTATTTTTCTAAAAAACTGGATCCAGTGGCCGCAGCACTTCCTCCGTGTCTTCGTGCTGTGGCTGCAACAACAGAAGCTGTATTAGCAAGCACGGATGTAGTTCTCATGATACTGGCACTTATATTCTTGGGGCTTATGTCTCAGGAACTGACCCCTTAGGAAAATTTAATATTAGAGTACAGGACCCCCTTCTTTCGCCCTCCAATGTTTCCTTTGAAACCTCCACCCCCACCACCATTCCTTTACCTGACGATTCGGCCCCTATAGTTCGCGTGTTAAATCTAAACACTTTAACAAGCACCTTTTCAGTAGAAACTGGTTATGGGGATCAGAATAGATGGTTGCAGTGGGTTCTCTATTCAGCTAAGCAAGTTAATCGTTCTCATTGTTACGCGTGCGCTGCAGCCCGTTCCCATTTAGCTACAGTCCCTTTCCCATTATCTAACATTTCTGACCCCGCGGGGTTGCCCTGCCTTCTGTACTTATTCACTACTTCCAAGAAACCCCTCTCTGGTTCAAAGTGTTCTAATCTATCTATTCTTTTTCCCCCCACCCGTCACATGACTACCCCTATGTTTCAAACTCACGAAGGAAATTATACATGTTTCAAATCTAATGGAACGACATGGGTAGGAGAATTACCATTTTCTTTCTGTTCTCAAACTTTTCAGGTCAACTTTTCTCTGAACACCGTTCTGTCTTCCTTTCTCCTCTCCCAAACCACTCCTAGATCAGATATTTGGTGGATGTGCTGTAGGTCCAAATTATTTGCCACCCTTCCCCCTAACTGGTCTGGTACCTGTGCTCCAATCCAATTAGTTATGCCTTTTAGACTTCTATCCTTACCTCCCTCTCACTCCCCATATTATTCCACACCTCCTTTTTATTTCCGACATACCCGCTCCCTTTTCCATATGCCTACTAATATCTCCTTACATGGCCCTGGAGTATACATAGATGCTATTGGAGTCCCTAGGGGTGTCCCAGACAGATTCAAAGCTAGGGATCAAGTTGCTGCCGGTTTTGAATTTATTATACCCCAAATTACTATTAATAAGAATGTTGACTGGATTAATTACCTTTATTATAACCAACAACGTTTCCTTAACTTCACCAAAGACGCTATTGAAGGCATACATGAACAGCTTGACCGTACTTCTCTGATGACTTGGCAAAATCGTCTAGCCTTGGACATGTTACTTGCGGAAAAGGGAGGTGTCTGTGCTATGTTTGGCGATGCTTGTTGTACATATATTCCAAATAATACCGCGCCAGATGGATCAATAACTCGTGCATTGGCAGGCCTCACTGCTCTCTCTAATGAACTTACCACTAATTCTGGCATTACAAATCCCTGGGATCAGTGGTTTGCATCCTCCTTCGGATCCTGGGGACAATGGATAAGATCTGTTTTCATTTCTTTGGTTGTGGCATTTTGCCTCCTCCTCCTGGTTGGTTGTTGTATTATCCCTTTGTTTCGCTATATAATATCTAAGTACTTTACCGCCTCAATGGAAAGGGCATATATGCTACATGAGGAGCACATGTCTCGTATAGCTTCTTCCATTTTCTCCTCCCCATCCCCTTTCCCCCCCCTTCCCCTTCATCAACCATTTCAATTTAATTATATTGCCCACATCATTTTGTTCAAAAAGGGAGGAGTGTAAAAATATAAAATGATGTAATTGAACAAAATGTATGTGTGTAAGTACAGAAAATAGAACAGAATGATCAAACTTGTTTGTGTTTTGCGTACGTGACAAAAAGCATGTATACTTTCTGGAAGTTTTCTTTCAATGATGTGTGTGACAAGAAAATATACCTTTAGGGTAAGGACTTTACAAATTGGAATAATACAAAATGAGTCAGGACGCTATTTTTATTGCTTACGTGGTCAACGATCAGGAGACTAGAAAGGTATAAAAGAGCAAGGACATCTGCGCTCGAGGCAGATGAAGTGCGGTGTCCTAGGACTGTGTTTCTCTGTCATTTTACCCTTGTCTGGTATGTATCAATAAAAGGTTTTTACTAATTTTAATTTTCTTCTCTGTCTTCAGTCACAAAAAGTGTCCACATTTACTAGTATCAGTGACGTAATAGTTGAAGCTTAAATAAATAAAGCACTGAAAATAAGAGAACTGAGTGACAGATGAGTATATTAGTTTACAAATTAACTCAAATCTCAACAGTAATCGTGTTTTTGATTGTTTAAAATGTTAAAGACTGTAAATGGTTATGTAGTACTGAGGAATTTAACTTGCAGAGGCAGGGTGAAAGACAAGAATACTTCCATATACATAAACAAGGGTCAGGAAATGAATGAAGAGAAAGCACAGTCAAAATGGGCAGAGGTCAATAACAGGAAGGAAGCCAAAACCAAGACCACCAGAGCCGAAAATAAAAACCAGAAGACAAAGTCAGAAGCACTCTAGATACAAAGGTTCTTTAATCAAAGTATTTGGAAACTGAAAACTCACAGAAAGATTTTAGAATTCAAGCCCAAATCTTGGACACCAGTCAACTCGCACCACTGTCTTGAATAATGTTGTGGTGCTGACATCATGTGGTAAATTCTACAGAAGAGCAATGTCTTCCTAGTCAGGGGCAGCTTGTATTAGCAAGATAATTTAATTATGCACATGCACAGTCTTACAAAAAATAAGTGATATGAAGCCAGCTTTACAGACTCATTATGTATACAACCTGAAGGTTTCTATAGTTCTGGATAATAATTTTTGCATTGATATAGCGCTTTTCTCACTCCTCAAAGCGCTCAGCAATTGAAGGTTGAGGGCCTTGCTCAAGGGCCCAACAGAGCAGAGTCCCTATTGGCATTTACAAGATTCGAACGGGAAACCTTCCGATTGCCAGTGCAGATCCCTAGCCTCAGAGCCACCACTCCACCTAAAAACAATATAAGGATAATCCTTACATACCACAAAACCATCTTCAATAAAAAAAAATTGATTTCCGATCATACAAATCATCGAACCTCATTGCTTTAGATTTCAGTTCATTTTTTTAATTACTGTGCATAAAACATTCATCCATTTCCCTAACCTGCTTGATCCAACTTAAGAAAAGAACAGAAAAGGAATTTGTGCACAGAAAGCTGCTTGACTCGTGGGTCTCCTTACCATATTTGGTGGGACTGGCTTCTTTACATACAGTATATCACAATGGTGGCAATGGTGGCAACTGGGCATCATAACCACAATGAAATGGCCACAGCAGTTCTGAGAATTCCAAAATGGTGGCACATGCAGTAATATCATTAAAATAATAGCAAATAATATCAAGAACACGAAAAACAAAATTAAAGTACAAGACGGGAAGAAATTAAATCATGCGTGCCTTTCCTAATCCTAACCATTCATTTGAATTGACCACAGATGGACTTCGGACAAGGTGTAGAAACATCAACAGAATGAGAGGCACCTGAGCCACATTTCATAGTAAAGTCATAGTAAAGACTCTGAATACTTGTGGCAATAGCACATTTCTGTTTTTTATTTTTAATAAATTTGCAAAAATTCTGTTTTCACATTGTCATTCTGAGATATTGAATGTTGTTTGATTAGGGAAAAATTACTTTAAACAATTTAAGCCAAATATTTTCTGAAGGCACTGTGTATAGTATAGACAAAAATACAAAGTAAAACAGATAGGAATAATTATAAAATAATTACAGTAAATTAAACATCATGATATTATGTATCTAATAATATTATGCCTGAGATGTGGCCAACTGAAGGAAAGGAAGGAAGAAAAGACAAAAAAAGCCTTTGAAAGCACACCTGTTGGTCCATGGTCACTTATGACAAAACCACAGTAGCACAGAGCCCTGATTCTGAAGACCTTGGCTGAACATCCACGTACCGCCTCCTGGCCATTCCACAATATCATTGGTGGAGGCTGGACAGTGTAGGTCATTGTCTGTGAGGAGTTCCTGATATTCTGCCCCCTTAATATCAGGGTTAAGGTGAGGATTCTACATTGGCCCCTTATCCAGTGTACGTATCCTTCAGTGGACTGGTTGAGATAACAGATGAGACAGAACCTTATTTGTTCTCAGGGGGAATTTGGCTTTTTACACAAGTTAATTAAGTAAATTAACAAATAAATAGATAAATAAATAATGTGACAAAGACGCTATATCGGTGCCAGACCCGACACAGACTGAGGCCGGAGGCACACTTATAAAAATAAATAAACTTTTATTTTCTTCGCCTGGGGGCCACATCTTCCCTGTGTCCCACAGGCACAACACAGTTCCACAAACTCAAATGGCACAACACAAAATAAACTCCACTCCTCTCTGGCAGCTTTGTCTGCCTCCTCCCGACTCTGGCTCCTGGAGTAGTGGCTGCTGGCTCCTTTTATAATGCACCCTGAAGTGCTCCAGGTGCTTGATGACTGCATTTCTGGCAACACATCCAGGTGTGGCGGAATGACTGCCCATAAGTGCTCAGCAACTCCAGCTGCAGTACCCCCTGGCGGCGCTTGCGGATCCCAACAGGGCTGCACCAAACTCCAACTCCCATGAAGCCCTGCGGGAGTCCAAGGCACCGCTTGTCATCTAGCGTCCCGGGGGAGGTAACATACCGGCCACGCTTGCTCCCTTGGTCCTCCCAGTGTGGAGGCATCCCGGCTGAGCAAGGGCCCCAGCCGCACACTACAATAAATATACACATATACTATGGTCTGAACACACACCAGAATGACTAAAAGGAAGAAAATTAAAATAAAAAATAATCTGACTTGGCAATCCAAGTCCCTGTGTGGCATTATACAGATGCATTGTTGCTGGTATAAAGGAGCCCCTGTTGTGCTTCTTGACACACTTCTACTGAACAATTCATTGTCTGAAAGTCTTCAGTGTGAGTGTGTCAGAAAGAGGATGTGCAGCATTGTTCTTAATGGCACTTAGTTTTATTTTAATTCTTTTTCTGCTATGAACGCCAGGGGGTTCAGAGTGTATTCCATAATTGAGCCTGCCTTTTAATTAGGTTGTTAATTTGGTGGCCCTCTCTTGAAATAATGTTACCAGCCCAGCTCACCAAAGAGCTGAAAATCACACTGGCAATCACAGAGTTATAGAACATGGGAAGGACATCATTACAAACATTAAAGGAACACAGTCTTCGAAGAAAAAAAAACCTGCTCTTCTCTTTCTTGTATAGATCCTCTGTGTTATGAGACCAGTCCAACCTGTTATTGAGGTGGACCCCAAGTACTTGCTGAAGGGCACCACCACTGAATCAACTCCCTGAATATTGACCAAAATTGGAGGTTCTTTGGTGTGGAGGAAATCAATAACCAGTTCCTTGGTTTTGCTGATGTTATATTGCTGACAATTCTTTCTGCACCAACTGACTCATATCCTCTGTCTCATCCCTCTTGTCAATACACCCCATAAGTGCAGAATCATTGGAAAATTTCTGCAAGTGTCATGGCCTGATGGTATATTTGTAGTCAAAGGTGTACAAGATGAAGAGTAATGGAGACAGGACTGTTCCTTGAGGTGCTCCAGTGTTGTTCACATTTGTATCAGAGACACAGTCCTTGAGTGTCACAAACTGCGGTCTGCTTGACAGAAAGTCCATTATCCAGGACACCATAGGCTCATCCACTTGCATATCTCTAGAGCTTACCTCTTAGCTGTGATAGCTGGAAAGTACTGAAGGCACTGGAGAAATCCATCCATCCATTTTCCAACCCGCTGAATCCGAACACAGGGTCACGGGGGTCTGCTGGAGCCAATCCCAGCCAACACAGGGCACAAGGCAGGAACCAATCCCGGGCAGGGTGGCAACCCACCGCAGACTGGAGAAATCAAAAAATGTAATCCTCACAGTGTTGCCAGCTTTGTTCAAGTGAGAATAAGCCTTGTGGAGCCTCTCAAAGCTGTTCATGATGTTGTCACGTTCCCTGTGCCCAAAGCTGTTTGAGTTGCCTTTCTCTGTTCATGACTGTCAACCTGGACTGGAAAGAAGCAATGAAATGTAGGTATAGGTGGGTGACCACTCCTCAAAGGTTCTTTGGATCAAATACAATTTACACAAATAGAATTTTTGACTATAATTTAGTGGAGATCCTGTAACCATTATCATAATCTGGACCTGTTCTTTCAGCGTCAGTTCTACTGAGTTGACAGACTACTGTCTCTCAGACTGCTGAATCTACCCCTGTCCTCACCCCGTCTACTGTATGATAACATGGTGTCCAAATTTTTTCCAAAAAAAAAGAAGAACCAAAAGCCATTTAGTCAGCAATTCAAACACAAAGAGTACAGCAGTCAGCAGCAAGGGCTTCCTAAAAAATAGTTTCTCCAACAGAAAAGTACCTCAAAAAATATTTCTCTCAGCCATCCTTCAAGAGGTGAGTCAGGCGTTGAGTGTGAATAATGCAGGTCACTAACCTGGTGTGAGCCCTTTGGTGTCACTGTGACCACCAATCAGTCACTTTAAAGCCTCATCCCTTTAATGATTCACACCAAGGTGTCTAATCTGCATGTCTATGGGAGAATTACCTACCTCATATTCGGAAACACCTAACATCCTAATAAGAACAGGCTTCATAAAGCTCTGTAATCTAGCATATTACAAACATTTACAAAGACCAAATGCACCAAAGTATTTGGAGAAGGTTCAAACAGCACATGGAGTAAAAAGACCAGAAATGCACTGGATTTTCTGAACTTTATTTATAGTAGTAGAGTAATGTACCATGTCAGACATTTATGGATGCAATGAGAAGTGAAGCAAAATGTCACCTTTTATTATCCGAGTAGATTACAATATGCAAGCTCAGACGCCTTCTCAGGCAATATGCAATACAGAAACTGGAACTACTTGTGTTTCTATAGGCACCAGGAAAGAAAGACAATTCTAAAACCCTTCTGTGAGACGTCTCTAGTGTACATTTGTGGCCAAAAGTTTTGAGAATGACACAAGTATTGGTTTTCACAAAGTTTGCTGCTTCAGTGTTTTTAGATCTTTTTGTCAGATGTTTCTATGGTACACTGAAGTAGAATTACAAGCATTTCATAAGTTTCAAGGGGTTTTATTGACAATTACATTAAGTTTATGCAAAGAGTTAATATTTGTTGAGTTGGCCCTTCTTTTTCAAAGTTTCTGTAGTTCACCCTGGCAGGCTATCATTCAACCTCTGGGCCAAATCCTGACTGATGGCTGCCCATTCTTGCATAATCAATGCTTGGAGTTTGTCAGAATTTGTGCAGTTTTCGTTTGTTCACCTGTCTCTTGAGGATTGACCACAAGTTCTCAATGGGATTAAGGTCTGAGGAGTTTCCTGGCCATGGACCCAAAATTTTGATGTTTGTTCCCCGAGCCAGTTAGTTATCACTTTTGCCTTATGGCGTGGAAAAGGCATTGTGTGTCACCAAACTGTTCTTGGATAGCTGGGAGAACTTGCTCTCAGAGGATGTTTTGGTCCCATTCTTTATTCATGGCTATGTTCTTAGGCAAAACTATGTTTGAACCCACTTCCTCCTCTGAGACGCAACCCCCCACATGAATGGTCTCAGAATGCTTTATTGCTGGCACGATACAAGACTGATGGTAGCGCTCACCTTTTCTTCTCCAGATAATCTTTTTTCTGTATGCTCCAAACAATCTGAAAGGGGATTCATTAGAGAAAATTATTTTACCCCAGCAGTCCTCAGTAGTCCAATCCCTGTACCTCTTGCAGAATATCAGTCTGTCCCTGATGTTTTTCTTGGAGAGAAGTGGCTTGTTTGCTGCCCTTCTTGACACCAGGTCATCCTCTAAAAGTCTTTACCTCACTGTGCGTGCAGATGCACTCACACCTGCCTGCTGCCATTCCTGAGCAAGCTCTGCCCTGATGGTGAATAAAGAATGGGACCAAAACATCCTCCGAGAGCAACTTCTCCCAACCATCCAAAAACAGTTTGGTGATGAACAATGCACTTTCCAGCATGATGGGGCACCAGGCCATAAGGCAAAAGTGATAACTAAGTGGCACAGGAAACAAAGCATCGACATTTTAGTTCCATGGCCGGGAAACTCCTCAGACCTTAATCTCATTGAGAACATGTGGTCAATCCTCAAGAGGCGGATGAACAAACAAAAACTCACAAATTCTGACAAACTCCAAGCATTGATTTTCCAAGAATGGGTTGCCATCAGTCAGGATTTGGCCCAGAAGTTGATTGACAGCCTGCCAGGGCGAATTGCAGAGGTCTTGAAAAAGAAAGAAGGGCCAACACTGCAAATATTGACTCTTTGTATAAACTTAATGGAATTGTCAATAAAAGCTTTTGAAACATATGGAATGCTTGTATTTATACTTTAGTATATCATAGAAACATCTGACAAAAAGATCTAAAAACACTGAAGCAGCAAACTTTGTGAAAACCAACACTTGTGTCATTCTCAAAACTTTTGGCCACAACTGTATTTTTAGAGTTTTAGAATTGTGTTTCTTCCCTGGTATGTCTGTAAATAAAGATGGGAATCAACATATGACGTTATGCCAATCTAACACAGGTCACACTTGCACCAGGCTGCTCTATGTTGACATCTTTGTAGTAGAGAAGGAAACTCACATGAACTCACATAAACACAGGGAGAAATTGCAAATGCCCCAATTTCAAAAATCAAAACGCATAGTCTGTGACATCTACCATGCCACCATGTTGCCTCATTGCACCTCGCAGGCAAACTTTGACATATTGCAGTGCATTTAATTGATGTACAGCCAAATAGTAGCCACCCATCTATTTATCTTTTAAACCAATTTTTCCTGTTAAGGTGTCTCAGTTAACTGGGTCTATTCTGAGACAATAAAATAGAAAACAGAAAGAACCCTCTGAATGGGACAACAGGCCAAAACAACACATATTTATTTCTAAATTGACTTTAAATTGTATTCTCGGGAAGCCTAATCTCTACTAGCTTGTATCGTCTTGTATCCTGGTAGCTTGGATGTACAATGCCAGATCATTCTTGGCCTATGTTCCTAAAAATAATAATGCATACATTTCAGATCTTGTCGGTATCAGCATCTTGTTCTCTTGGCTTTGCTTATTGTCATTATGATAGCCTCTTATTTGACTCTTTCCTGTTACACAAATCCCTTTCCTCTCTTGCCTGTGGCGCTTCAAGACTATATTTAAAAAGCATTTGGCTAAGAAATGTTTTGCTGTCTGTCTGTCCAAGGACGGATGAGTTAACCCCTAAAGTCTCTTCACATATTTTGCGTTTTTCTGCCTGTTATGTGCTACTCGTGTGCTAAGATTTGTTCATAACACAATTGTGGAAGCATTATCATTGCATGGAATTGTCTAATTTAGCTTTTCTTAGCGTGTGATCGAGCACCAGGGGTGATTCTAGGGATTTAAGAACATCCTAGGCAAAAAATTCCATGGGGCTCTCCAACTTGCCCTCCTCAGAGTCCCGACATTGTAAAATTTATTACCATTATTTAAGAGGAAAGTCTAAAAACAGAGAGAATTTAATAAGCACATATGCTTTGTTTTAATTTTGAAAAAAGCAGATTGTATAAAGAAAACAACATAATTAAAGTAACATTTACAGAGAAAATCCAAAAGAAATAAAGTAAATGTAAAAATTTTAAATAAGTAAAAAAAGTATATAAAATGCAAGATAAATATAAGGTGCACATAAATACAAATTGCACACCAAAATATTTAAAAAAATAAATGAAGTGCAAATACAGTAATCCCTCGCTATATTGCGCTTCGACTTTCGCGGCTTCACTCCATCGCGGATTTTATATGTAAGCAAATTTAAATATATATCGCGGCGTTTTTGCTGGGTTGCAGATTTCTGCGGACAATGGGTCTTTTAATTTCTGGTACATGCTTCCTCAGTTGGTTTGCCCAGTTGATTTCATACAAGGGACGCTATTGGCAGATGGCTGAGAAGCTACCCAACCAGAGCACTTATTACGTATTAAATAAAACTCCTCAAATATATTGTGAGCATGAGGGCTGTTCGCACCCCTAGAGGATACAGCCGCTCCTCAAAAAACGCTGAAAGATTACCTTCACATTGCTGCCATCGTTGCTGGGCTTACATATGGCTGCTTTGTCAAGCGATATGCCTCCCGCACGGTGCTTCGCATACTTAAAAGATCAAACAGCACGTATTGATTTTTGATTGTTTGCCTTTCTCTCTCTCTTGCTCTGACATTCTCTGCTCCTGACGGAGGGGGTGTAAGCAGGGGGGCTGTTCGCACCCCTAGACGATACGGACGCTCGTCTAAAAATGCTCAAAGATTATCTTCACATTGCTCCCTTCCGTGCAGCTGCTTTGTCAAGCGACATGCTTCTGGCACGGTGCTTCGCATACTTAAAAGCTTGAACGGCACGTATTGATTTTTGATTGTTTGTTTTTCTCTATCTCTCTCTCTGACATTCTCTGCTCCTGACGGAGGGGGTGTGAGCAGAGGGGCTGTTCGCACACTGGCCTAGAGGATACGGACGCTCCTCTGAAAAATGCTGAAAGACTGCCTTCACATTGCTCACTTCCTTGCAGCTGCTTTGTCCGGTGGAGCTTTGCATACTTAAAAGCCAAACAGCCCTATTGATTTTTGATTGTTTGCTTTTCTCTCTCTCTCTGACATTCTCTGCTCCTGACGCGCACTCCTTTGAAGAGGAAGATATGTTTGCATTCTTTTAATTGTGAGACGGAACTGTCATCTCTGTCTTGTCATGGAGCACAGTTTAAACTTTTGAAAAAGAGACAAATGTTTGTTTGCAGTGTTTGAATAAAGTTCCTGTCTCTCTACAACCTCCTGTGTTTCTGTGCAAATCTGTGACCCAAGCATGACAATATAAAAATAACCATATAAACATATGGTTTCTACTTCACGGATTTTCACCTTTCGCGGGGGGTTCTGGAACGCAACCCCCGCGATCGAGGAGGGATTACTGTAATGGAAATTTAAAAAATGCCTCCCAAAAGTACTGCTGTAACTTTTAAAACAGCTGCTTGCTGGGCCTAAAACCTAAGCTGCACATGCTGCAGGACACACAACATATAGACGTGCCTTTAACAAATCAGTTTTATGTTTAGCGCTGAGCTCATCGCTGCTCCAGAGTTTAGCTACTTTGTTGTGAGACACTCGCTGGATGATCAGCTTCAGGTCATTGGTTTCCTCTCCCAGTCAGATGCCGGCTTTTATTCCAGCTGCAGTTTTTATTTTTCTGACGGATTTGGTTTCTTTTTTGCTCCAGATGTGTTATCAGCTGTTCTCCTTTGCTGGTGTAAAATGCTCCATCTGTTCATTCATTCAGTGTGTGTGAGACGCTCCTTCCAATTCCGTAAATAAGTATGCCCAGGTTTACATGACAATACTGAATTAAATCAACATTACAGATTCTCTGCTACTGACCACCGTCCGTTCCTCCTGTTCTTGTTTTATTTTTTTAAACTTTGTTCTTCCAAACATGTAAATGTTCTTCAAGAGTTTTGGAAACAGCTCTGGCGACATTCAAGATTATTAAAAAAAGTAACATTCATCACAGGCAGTCTTGCAGCAGAGATTGGAGCCAATTCTGTCGTTCTAGTGTGTCAATGCTGTGTTTTTTTTTTGGGGGGGGGCTTGTTCCCACAGATTTGTTGTTGCAGTGAGTACCTATGTAAATAGACCAGTTTGGGGTCTCAGGCCTGTCCTGTTACTACATCTCAGCTGAGCACGTCTGTGTGCCACCATCATGCAGAACAAAACAAACATCCTTATTAATGAAAATAATCTATTTATGCGGCCATACTCGGTAGTTTTTCAATTAATACCATAATTTGAGATTTTTGTTAATTTAATCAGAATTTATCTTTTAAATATATTCTTATCTATTATTCTTAAATACAATTACAAATTTGAGAGATTTGAAAGAAAATGTCAATACAGCAAAGTAATACCTACAGTATGAAGACATTTTGAAGGTGCAAGAATAGGTGAACCCTTAGTTCTATGACTTACATGAAGGTAAAGCAGAATCTGGTGAGTCAATGACAGGTTTAACCAATGAAACTGAAGATCTGAATTGAAATGGTGGGTTGGGGTTAGCCAACATAAACATTTGCTGAGGTCAGTATCTTCCTATGAGTGTAACTCCATGCCTTAAACTAAGAAAACTTCATTAGAGCTGAGGAAAAAATAGCAGATATACATAATTTGGAAAAAGCCATTTCAAAAAATGTCCTCTGTTGGGCAAGTCATACACAAGTGGAGGGCATTTAAAATGATGGCAGTCCTCAGAAGTGAACATTTTCTCAGGATTTCACCCAGGGCCACCAGGAGAATAATAAAAGATGCAATACATAATTAAAACATGTAAATGCTTTCAGACAGGAGCTAAATGCCAGAAGGGAAACACAGTTTATTTTGTGACTTTTTTTGCAAACTGAAACATTGACTTTAGCTGCAAAATCATTTGCACACAAATCGTTTCACTCATCACTACTGATTATGTTAAGTTCTAAGCTGTATTCATCGATATTACAGATATTGACATAGATTCAGATTATCTGACATCAGCCACATTGTTGTCTCTATCACTCCTGTCTTTTATTGATCAAACATGCTCAGAGGTAGAATGTCACTGGCAAAGCAACAAATGACCACTTTTTACTAGAGATCATTATTTAAACACTAAATACAGACAGACACATGCAGAATTAATACAGTTAGGTCCATAATTATTTGGAGAGAGACAACTTTTTTCTAATTTTGGTTCTGTACATGACCACAATGAATTTTAAATGAAACAACTCAGATGCAGTTGAAGTGCAGACTTTCAGCTTTTATTCAGTGGGGTGAACAAAATGATTGCATAAAAATGTGAGGCAACTAAAGCATTTTTTTAACACAATCCCTTCATTTCAGGGGCCCAAAAGTAATTGGACAAATTAAATAACTGGAAATAAAATGTTCATTTCTAATACTTGGTTGAAAACCCTTTGCTGGCAATGACAGCCTGAAGTCTTGAACTCATGGACATCACCAGATGCTGGGTTTCCTCCTTTTTAATGCTCTGCCAGGCCTTTACTGCAGCGGCTTTCAGTTGCTGGTTGTTTGTGGGCCTTTCTGTCTGATGTTTAGTCTTCAACAAGTGAAATGCATGCTCAATTGGGTTAAGATCAGGTGACTGACTTGGCCATTCAAGAATTTGCTTTAATAAACTCCTGGGTTGCTTTGGCTGTGTGTTTTGGGTCATTGTCCATCTGTATCATGAAATCATTTTGAGCAGACAGTATGTCTCTGAACACCTCAGAATTCATTCAGCTGCTTCTGTCCTGTGTCACATCATCAATAAACACTAGTGTCCCAGTGCCACTGGCAGCCATGCACGCCCAAGCCATCACACTGCCTCCACCGTGTTTTGCAGCTGATGTGGTATGCTTTGGATAATGAGCTGTTCCACACCTTCTCCATACTTTTTTCTTGCCATCATTCTGGTAAAGGTTGATCTTGGTTTCATCTGTTCAAAGAATGTTTTTCCAGAACTTTGCTGGCTTTTTTAGATGTTCTTTAGCAAAGTCCAATCTAGCCTTTCTATTCTTGAGGCTTATGAGTGGCTTGCACCTTGCAGTGCACCCTCTGTATTTACTTTCATGCAGTCTTCTCTTTATGGTAGACTTGGAGGATATCGATACGCCTACCCCCTGGAGAGTGTTGTTCACTTGGTTGGCTATTGTGAAGGGGTTTCTCTTCACCATGGAAATGATTCTGCGATCATCCACCACTGTTGTCTTCCGTGGACGTCCAGGTCTTTTTGCGTTGCTGAGTTCACCAGTGCTTGCTTTCTTTCTCAGGATGTACCAAACTGTAGATTTTGTCACTTGTAATATTGTAGCAATTTCTCGGATGGGTTTTTTCTGTTTTCGCAGCTTAAGGATGGCTTCTTTCACCTGGATGGAGAGCTCCTTTGACCGCATGTTGTCTGTTCACAGCAAAATCTTCCACATGCAAGCACCACACCTCAAATCAACTCCAGGCCTTTTATCTGCTTAACTGATAATGACATAACGACGGACTTGCCCACACCTGCCCATGAAATAGCCTTTGAGTCAATTGTCCAATTACTTTTGAGCCCCTGAAATGAAGGGATTGTGTTAAAAAAAATGCTTTAGTTGCCTCATATTTTTATGCAGTCGTTTTGTTCACCCCACTGAATGAAAGCTGAAAGTCTGCACTTCAACTGCATCTGAGTTGTTTCATTTAAAATTCATTGTGGTAATGTACAGAACCAAAATTAGAAAAAAGTTGTCTCTGTCCAAATATTTATGGACCTAACTGTATGTGTAAATGCTTCCAGACAGGAACTGAATGCCTTTCTTCACATTCTTCTTTTGGCTTTCGGCTAAAGGGTGAATCACGTACTTGAGGACATTAGTGGAAATTAAGGGTAAGTGCCATTAAAAATGAAGCCAGGAATATATAAAGAGTTTTGGGATTTTCGAACAGTCTACTGAGACATGGAGTTGAAGCAGAAACCTTGACAACATTTAAGAAGACTCTGGATGAGATGTTGGGACAGCTTAGTCAGTCCGTCATTTTCCAACCCACTATATTCTTTAACACAGGGTCACGGGGGTCTGCTGGAGCCAAATCCAGCCAGCACAGGGCGCAAGGCAGGAACAAATCCCGGGCATGGCGCCAGCCCACCGCAGGACATGGGACAGCTTAGTTATGAACTAAATAAATAGGCTTGATGGACTGAATGGTCTCCTCTTGTTCGTCAAATTTCTTATGTTTCTTATGTGTGAATTTTATGAATTTCCCTTAGACGAGAAATGCAATTCATTTTGAAAATTTTTATTGCAAAGTGAAACCATGAGTTTCGCTGTAAATTCAGTTTCACACAACTTGCTTCACTTATCACTACTGATCACTCTAAACTGAATTCATCAATTAGACTCTGGTGTTAGCCGGAGGCTCCATTGTTATCCTAGTCGCTCCCTGTCTCTCACTCTCTTTCTCCTGTATTAATTCTCCACATTCGATGCTGTTTGTCACCCTTTAAATTCATTCAATTGTGCTAAAATATACCTTTGTTGGGGCGGCACGGTGGCGCAGTGGTAGCGCTGCTGCCTCGCAGTTAGGAGACCCGGGTTCACTTCCCGGGTCCACCCTGCGTGGAGTTTGCATGTTCTCCCCGTGTCTGCGTGGGTTTCCTCCGGGCGCTCCGGTTTCCTCCCACAGTCCAAAGACATGCAGGTTAGGTGGATTGGTGATTCTACATTGGCCCTAGTGTGTGCTTGGTGTGTGGGTGTGTTTGTGTGTGTCCTGCGGTGGGTTGGCACCCTGCCCGGGATTGGTTCCCTGCCTTGTGCCCTGTGTTGGCTGGGATTGGCTCCAGCAGACCCCCGTGACCCTGTGTTCGGATTCAGCGGGTTGGAAAATGGATGGATGGATGGATATACCTTTGTTATGTTAATTGTTTTTGACTGCAGTATACATCAGTGTGCTAAATCAATAGTCAGATTGCTTAGTCCATGTTTTTCTCTAAATGTTCTTTTGTTACCTTAGCCTTTCCTTTATTTAGTATTTGCTGACAAAGGCTGATTAACGGTTTGACGTTTATCAAGTAAACAAGCTGTGTCCTCCTTTCACCTTGTTGTCTTGCGGTGACTCCTCCGCTTGTCATGCACTTTATTTTTAATTGTCATCAATTCAGGCTTCTAGTAAACAAGAAATCAGTCTGCACTGCCTCAGCCTGTCACACCACCACGGCTAACAAAAGGTTGTCCAATATTCATGTGGAGTGAAGAGATCATCTGTGAGGTGCAACAAGTTGAGCATGAAAATTATTCATAGACTGCTGACTGCATTGTATCACAACTCTGCATTCCTCATGAAAGTCATGCTAGATTTTAACTTGCCATGGACACTGCAACCCTTGGTTGCCAGCACAGTCACTGAGGAACACTGAACAAATTCAAGATAATTTGGATGGACCTGGTTATGGCTGATGAATTCCTACAATGCAAAATCATTGATGATGAAATATGGTGC
Source organism: Erpetoichthys calabaricus (assembly GCF_900747795.2). Classification (NCBI taxonomy): domain Eukaryota; kingdom Metazoa; phylum Chordata; class Cladistia; order Polypteriformes; family Polypteridae; genus Erpetoichthys; species Erpetoichthys calabaricus. Next base: position 28,022,062 of record NC_041394.2, on the reverse strand, counting down.
TTTTTGCATAAGTATGACCCGCAAACTAAGTGATGATCAGCAAGGAGAAAAGTCTTAGTGGATACAAAAATGTCAGGTACAATGGAAATGGAAGGTAATGATTGACTGCAAGATAATTGTGCACATGGAGTTCAGAACAGTGAGTAGAGTGTTATGTGCAGACCCTGCAATGTCCACATAAATATATTCATCTCAAGCATCCAGATTAGTGCAAACCAAAAAGATGGATGCTAATGCATGACAATGCACAAGTATTGCTTTATGCTGGTACACTAGAAGGTGTTAGAACATGGGACAACAGTGCAACCACATTATGCTTACTCTCCAGACATTTTGTTTTGTATTTATTTTTTTATTGTTTGTTTTCTCGCCTTTATGATGCAGTCTGTGGTTGTCGTTTTAGAAGCACTAAGGACGTCATTGTGGCTTTGAGGCACTCTATGTGTGTCCACAGAATGCTTTGCAGGCCTGCTTCCAGCATGTTGCATAAGAGATCCACAGAGTGTTTTGTAGCTGAGTGAAACTTACTTTGAAGAAGGATGTGCATAAAATAGCAATTCTACTTCCTTGTTAACATCGACCCTCATTTTAAAACTTATTGACTGCAGCTCCCAGGGAATGGAGTTTAGATCCTGTCCCAGTCACTTTCTATGTGGAGTTTACATGTTCTCCCTGTGTCACTGCAAGGTCTGTCCAGGTACTCTGGTCTTCTCCTACAACCAAAATATAGGCAAAATGAAGCTGATTGGCCAATGAAAGTTTGAGAGTGAGTGTGCCCTCTATTTGACTGGCATTCCATTCATAAGGGGTACCTGTCATGCTCTCAATACTGCTAGGACAGATGCCAGCTACCCACAACCGTGTTGTTGAAATTGAGTTGAAAAAGGGCATGTACAGTATGTTCTTCAAATTTTAACTTAATTAAAGATGACTTTAAAAAATGGCCCAATTTACTACAGGATAACAAGAGGTGTCCGTTCAACATTAAGATGGCAAATAATTACACTAACAAAGAAAACAGAAAATATGATGCTGATGAATATTCTTGCCCAGTGACCAGCATCATTGATACAATCCTAAAGCACACTGCAGTGCAATGCCAAACTATTTATGTAGCTGTTTTGAATGCCTTAGCTGCGCGGGGCTACCGTCCAGTGGAAATCGCATTTGACCAGCTGGCCTTTTCCTCTTTTCCTCTGTTTTCCTTTTTTGGCTCCTGTACTTTTTAGCTGTATGTTCACATCTCCTAATAATCAAAAGGAAACATGTTTTACATTACTATCTGAAATCATTGTGCGCTTCAGGCTTGGGAAGGGAATCCCACTCTAGTCAGTCCAGATGGTGTGGCACTAGGGGTCCATAGGTCAGTAAAGCATAATTAGGGATCGTTAACCAAGATCATTTGGGACTTTGAGTCTTAGACAGGGTTCATGCAGTGTTCTATGGCTGACCAGTCATTGCTTATTTTTTTGGACTGTTAACCATCCTCAAATGTTATTTTCTCTAACATCTTTGTTATTGGGATTTTTGTATTCCTCTCCTTCATTACCCTAAACCAGACCCTTTTTCAATATCTTCTGTTTGATTCATATATGTTCCCTTAATGTCTGCCCTCCTAAATATTAAAAACAGGAAGTACACAGAACAGTATAGTTATGGCTTTATTACTTTTATCTACAATGGTCTGGTGTTCCATTCAAGGTAGTTTCTCATGTTACATCCTGATGCTGCTGCCATAGGCTTCACTCCCTCGGGGCCCTGAATTGGATTTTGCAGGTTTGAGAATATAATGTTACGTTGATACAGCTTAATGGCAGAGATATTTGTGTATACCAACAGTATGTTTATGTATGGTTTGGGAAGTATTGGGGTCCAAGGTAGGAAAGCCCTTATTCAGGGATGGGTTGCTTTTGAAGTACTAAAGGACATAGTTAATAATGCTGCTTTGGAACTCTTTAGATGCAAGCTGAAGTTCTCCTCCATAAGATCATAACCAATGCCCTATGACTGCAGCAAAGATCCATTCTATAAATTTTTCTAGGTTGGTTGCCTAGAAGTTACTGAAGTTGGAGTTTACTTGACTTTGTTTAGGTCACTACCTTTGGTGCCATCCTTAACTATAACCCAGCTTCAGGTGATAGAAGAGATGAAGACAGACATGTAATTCTGAATCCCATGGCTATGCTTGTATTGGGGCCATCCTGGAGTTTAAACCAGAGTTGCTACCCTGGCTCATGTGTAAATGTCTTCTTTATGCTCCTTAGATTACTATCATATATGTTGTTGTAGTTTACATTTATGATTTGTGTAATTATGTTTCAGTGTGTATAAGCTATGACCCTTGTGACCCTTGTGTTTTGTGGGCGCCACATGTCTATCTCTGCTGAGGCACTGCTCCCAACCCAATAAAGACCCATGGGAATTGCAGTCCCTTGTGGTATATTATTGTATGTATGTATGCGCTTAGGGCGGCACGGTTGCACAGTGGTAGCGCTGCTGCCTCGCAGTTAGGAGACCCGGGTTTGCTTCCTGGGTCCTCCCTGCGTGGAGTTTGCATGTTCTCCCCGTGTCTGCGTGGGTTTCCTCCGGGCGCTCCGGTTTCCTCCCACAGTCCAAAGACATGCAGGTTAGGTGGATTGGCGATTCTAAATTGGCCCTAGTGTGTGCTTGGTGTGTGGGTGTGTTTGTGTGTGTCCTGCGGTGGGTTGGCACCCTGCCCGGGATTGGTTCCTGCCTTGTGCCCCGTGTTGGCTGGGATTGGCTCCAGCAGACCCCCATGACCCTGTGTTCAGATTCAACGGGTTGGAAAATGGATGGATGGATGGATGGATGGATGTATGTGCTTAATGGTTAGTGAATTCTTCTGTTTATGATTATTGCCGGTTGCCGGTTCGATTCCCATAAATGCCAATAGGGACTCTGTTGTGCCCTTGAGCAAGGCCCATAATCTGCAATTGCTGAGCGCTTTGAGTAGTGTTTCTTTGTATTTTCTGATTTTTTTTTTACATTTTTTGGTTTTGTTGACCTCTTTTTAACATATTGGAACTTGGTTACTAATTTTTCCTTTACTTGCCTTTTTTCAGCTTTATTTATCCTTTTTTGAAATAAATCTTTTATTTATAATAATTCTTTATGCGCCCTTTTAATGATCAAGCCAGAGTTTTATGGCCAGAGGTCTCCCTTGTGAGACTTTCTTTTCCTTTATTTTTGTGATGTTTATAGTTGCTTTGCTTGCTCTTCATATTTGGGCCTGCTCCAGCTGAAGCCAGCTATTTGTATTTTTGGGGCCTGGCTGCACTAAGCGAGCCACTACTGTACAGCTCAATGAAAATCCTGGCCGGTTTCTTGGCTGACTTTGAAGGCCTCACCTATTTTGCTTTGTAGGAAACTCCTTTCATTCAATAACAGTTTGACTCAGTATTATGATTGTGTGGAGTTTTTGTTTCATTTCAGTTCTAAATTTGCAATTACAAATATAGCTGTTATGTATCTGTTTGGTTATGAAGAGAATTATGCCATTATCTTTAACTTTTAATATGTAATATTTTATTTTTATTTGATATGTAGTGCCATTTTGTTTTTATTTATTTATTTTTTTTCCCAAGAACCACAATTTTAATACCCTTTGTTGCTATTCTAGCTGTTGCTGTGTGACAACCAGGAATGTGTGTGATGCATGAAGTCATCATTGTGATGGTATGACGGTTACTGCCATGCTGTAGCAGGTTATCCAAAATTGTGGATAACAACTAAAAACAGAACTGCTATGTGGATTCTTTTTAGATTTCAAGACTTTTTGACTTTTGCATCAAATTATTCCTATGAGTATGCCATCTTGTATTGATTACTTACAAGCCATCTGACTGTATAAAAATAGTGCTGGGACAAGCTGTGTTTATACATCTTCTGTAGCATTATTTGGGCAATACTGCATTGTATACTGATATCAAAATGGTAAGAAAAATGCACTTAGCAAAGGAAGATACACAGAGCATTATAACTATTAAAAGTCACGTCTTTCCTTCATAAAATTTTTAAACAAAGCTAAGATGTCAGTAAGTACAGTTTCCTACATGATAAAAAGCTGTCGACTCTCAAAAACTTGTGTTCTGATTCTGTTGTGTTGTGTACAGACATGTTCCTGTCAGAGTTTCCTCCATTTCATAGATAGATAGATAGATAGATAGATAGATAGATAGATAGATAGATAGATAGATAGATAGATAGATAGATAGATAGATAGATAGATAGATAGATAGATAGATAGATAGATGATATCATATATACTCAAGTATAAGTTGGGTCTTGAAACCCAAAAAATCGATCATAAAATCAAACCCCAACTTATACACCTGTTCAAAAATGCGACCCTTCTAGGTTATGTGGAAGCTCCACAAAACAGGGACGTCATCTACCAGCAGCACCCTCCAGTGGTGTCCAAGGTCCCCAACAGGCGTACCGTTTCAAACTATGAGTCCTACACAACCCCACAAGTGTCCAAACTGGGACAATGCCAGAGGAGCACTACCATTGAATGCACTGGGGGATGAATTGTTTGTGGTATACAGTCTCTTCCAGTCCATCCATTACTCTTTTTTCCCCAATTGGGGCAAGAACTGGGAATCATGTCGGCTGGGTTGCACCTCAATCCATGCTGACCATCCATATTGGCCTGCCAAATGGGTAAGGCACTAGTCTTCGTCCCAGTTTGGATGCCAGTCCTTCCGTTATGACATTTTACTATACATATATATATATATATATATATATATATATATATATATATATAATATATGTATGTTCAGCTCATACACACACAGGGTATAGTCATGTAGTTGGATGCTAGCTTGTTTTAAATGTCCTTATGCTTTATTAATATGTTTGAGGTCACTTAAATAGCCTGGATGACCCCTGGTCAGATAGGTTCCCACAGGCCTTTATCATGTTTGTTACAATGCTAGGGTAAATGTTCGGTTTAGAATTCAAATATTGGGTGACAAGCTTTAAAGTAACCAATATTATGTTATGTTAAACAAATCCAAATCATATTATGGATATGATTATACTGTTAAATTCTGGTCTGTACTTGTAAAATTTTTATTTTTATACTGTATTGAGGCTTCGTTCTGTGTATTGTATTGTATTGACCCCCTTTCTTTTTGACACCCACTGCACGCCCAACCTACCTGGAAAGGGGTCTCTTTTTGAACTGCCTTTCCTGAGGTTTCTTCCATTTTTTCCCTACAAGGTTTTCTTTTTTTGGGAGTTTTTCCTTGTCTTCTTAGAGAGTCAAAGCTGGGGGGCTGTCAAGAGGCAGGGCCTGTTAAAGCCCATTGCGTCACTTCTTGTGTGATTTTGGGCTATACAAAAATAAATTGTATTGTATTGTATTGATGTTTCTTGCACTTCTATAATCAATAAGGTAAACATTAAATCTAAAAGCAAGTAAATTTTAATAAATAAAAAAGACATAGTTTCCATTAAAAAGTGGAGTTTTTTAAACTTTAAATGTTCAGACCACAAGTTAATAAGTATGTGGAGAGAAATGGGATCTATAACTGACAGACAGGATTCTAAGAAACAACTTGACGGCTCTTTGCCATAATTAAAGAGAACAGTAGAAACCGCTGGCCGTGGCAAGTGGTAATCTTGTCAACGACTACTGCACAAGTTACACTTGCAGTGTGATGGTGTGGAAGGATGGAAATCTCATCTTCTCTTAATTTGACAGCAACAAATATTATTTCAAAAGTTCTGTTCAGAAAAGTAAACATTGTCTAAAATATTACCCATAATGTTTTATTTTATTGCTTTCCTTTTTTTAATATTCCTTAATATACTCTTAGAATGAAGGCTACAACTAAGTTATAGACTCCACAGATTTGTTGTCATCCTGAAGAATGGTGCCAGAAACACCAATTCCCACAATAGCAGAGTACATGGCAGTGCTGTGATGGGCTCTCCTCCAGTTGTGTCTTTCTCTCTGTCACAGGTGTTTTTGAATTAAGGCCCAGTAGGGCATATCATAGCTCGGCCTGATTTTGTGCAAAATAAGCAATTAGCTTCCCTCAGTAATTTAATTTATTATTACCCTCAAACTTGTCTTCTTAAGCAACTTTTGCATTATTCCACCATATGCTTAATGTCATTTCATACCTAGAAAGATATTGCTTTCCATAATGGTAGAAACTGACTTTATACTGGGGCACTACAGGCCTGTTTAAATCTTAAGGCGGCAGCTCTATTGGCTCTGTAATGTTCTCAGTTTATATTTTCATTTATTCAATTAGAAGAAAGTTTTATCCAAAGTGAATAACAAAAGATGGTCCAATATTATCAAGTAACATTACCCTGGGGACTGTTTCGAATCTAGTGTGAAGTAGTCCACTTTACTTAACCAAGGCCTCTGCATTGAAGCGGTGGCATTGAACTGCTTTTTATCTTTGGTGACTTCACAGCAGTCATTTCAAATGGAATCAGAAGATGGATTGTAAACTGATATGAGATGATTTGGGAAATACAGTCCAGGACAAGAGAGAAGAATCATAAGTACAGAAATGCAGAGAAAATGTCAGAAACCAGTAATAAAATCATATTTTAGACAGAATCTAAAGTGTTCACAAACGGAGATTCTTTTAAATGTGCAAACAGTAGGTAATAGGCTGTATCAGTAAACATTGATGATGGGGCACCATGTTGCCTACTTATAAGTAGTTGCACTCTACACAACTTGTGGGAAACAACACCTGGCAATCTTGAAAAGTGTCACTGACTATGAATAGTCAAAATTGGTGCCCGCAACAAAAGCAACGTGGCACCATTAAAAAATATCTGATTCAAAAACCAATGTGGCAACCAGATTCCTTGACCTCTGAAACCCCCTAAAGAAAGTCTTAATTATTTTTAGAGGAGGAACTGGAAAAAAATAAAAATGAACGGCAGATGACTCAGATGTGGTAGACAAGCTGACCACAGCACTTGATATTGATATTAACCCAATTGTAAACCTCACCCCTATTGTTTCCCTTCACATTAAAATGAAAGCAGTTAACAAATAACGGGGAAAGGGTTTGGGAAACAGAGACAAAAGTTAACAGGTTCAGAGCCAGGATGAGGCAAAGGCATGAGCCAAACATGGACAATCATAGCCACCACACACATAAAATGGTAGCATTCATGAAAAAAAAAAATACACAAATGTTATGATGTCACTGAAATAGAGACAAAAAATATAAAAAGCTGTGGAAGATAACCCGGACACAGACAGGCAGAATGGTTCAAACACATGTTTATTCATATTTTACTATATTACAAGTGCCATGCACAACCCAGTGCCCCAGCACCAATCACCCTTAGTCCAGCCCTCTTTTCCTCTATGCCTCTCTTCCTGACTACCTCCACTCCTCTCCTCCGAGTTATGTCCACTTCCACCCGACTCCAGCCATCGAATGGAGGGAAGCGGCCCTTTTTACGCTCACCCAGACGTGCTCCAGGTGCCTCCCAATGAACTTCCGCCGGGTGTGGCGGAAGTGCTGACATCCAGGGCTCATTAGGCATTCGGGCGTCCCCTGGCGGTGACCAAGGGCCCATATAGGGTTGAGCTTCCATGCTCTGTTCCCGTGGTCCCCATAGTAACCTGGGCAGCTGCCCCCTCGTGGTCTGGAGGAGGCGTAATCCCTCTTCCGGGCTTCCCAGCTGGGTACCACCCCCAGCTACTCATCACACAGCTAAAAACAGAATTGAATCGAGGAAGGAAACAAAGGTGACCACATTCCTGATCATTTGCTGGTTTAATCTGTTTGTACCTAATAAGGCCTTTCATGACCACTAGCAGTATTTAACATAAGATCGTCAGAGCAAATGGGCGTTTAATTCTTTCAAAGAAGGAATAGTTTTCGAAGTGCACTTTCAATTGTCTATTTCTTGCTCATTTTTAAAAGTAATATTTGCTCTTTATTTTATTTCTAACTAGCTGTCCCCCGCAGTTCCACCCACGTAGTAGTGAAACAGGACAGTGAGGAGGACCCTGCCCAGCTCCCTACTCCTGATGTCATGCTTCATCCTCCCCACAGCCCGCAGTCTCTGTCTCGGATTAGCATGAATATATCACTCCTGCAAGCGAATTGATTCTTAGCGCAATGAGAGAAGTCGCAAAATCAATCGGAATGTTCAAGCAAATTACAGAAAAAAATCCGATCTAAATCCATTAAGCAGTTCTCTGTTCACTAGCTAAGTGGAGGTAGGGAATGCCCGAGGCTGGCACATGACTGAAAAGGGCTCCGCCACCCTCCCTTTGGCCTGTTGCGTGTCTCTCTATTCGCCCAAATAAATCGGTACCGCAAGAGAACTATTATACTTAACGTGATGAGAGAAGTCGCAAAATCAACTGGAATATTTAAGCAAATTATAGAAAAAAACATGATCTAAACCCGTTAAGTAGTTCTCTCGTGAAAGCGGACAGACAGACAGATGTTGGATTTTATATATATAGAGAGAGATGAGTCATTTAGCCCAAATAATACAATGGACAGGTAAAATATTTTATTATCACTCAACTACCCAATCCCAAAAATTTCAAAATAATGTAAGATTTACTGTACATCGCATGAGGGCTATTTGAAGAGTTTTGAGACTTACCGATGATGTGTGCTGTGGTTTGTGGTGATTAAGGACTTGTACCCAGACCCCAATGGTAAGAATGTTTTTTGTTTAGTCATTGACCCGTCACAGCAAATATTTTAACTTCTGTTTTGTGATGGCATCTGCAAGTGATTTTTTTAAGCTGTGCAACAAAGACGTTTGAGTGAAATTTGTGTGAAGCTCGGTGATAATGGTTACATGACTTTTGGAATGCCAAAGGAAGCATATGGAAGGGAAAACTTTTGCTGTGTAAATTTTCATCTGATGAAGAACTTAAAGAAGCAACTGCATTTAAACATGTTTGCAGTCCGTGGCAGCGCACAGTTTGAAAATAAAAATGGTGAGCTCAGGCTCTGAGTGGGTATAGGTGCACGTGTTACCATGGGCGAGTGGCCCTGGGGTGTTGATGGGGGAGTTAACAGTGTCTACATTCATGTGTAGACATGTGTAGTTCATCCGACTTCCTCATTAGTGCTCTTGGGTGTGTAATTAGGCATCTGAAACAATCAAGCATAAAAAGAGCCTTAGCAGGACAGAAAGGAGGAGGAGGTTAGGAGCATGGGAGCATGCACTGATATAGCACGTTACTGCACCCACCACACAACAAACCACCTCAGGATCCCAAATTAGGACCTGATTGCACAGGAAAGAGATGATAAAAAGGAAAAACTGAGTCTGGTATTTAAATGAGAGAAAAGATGAAGAGACAGAATTTGGGCTGAGCCAGCGCCTTACAGGGTAGAGGCAGACATGATGAGCTCTCAAGGGGCCTGGTTAATCCTGCTGAGCGAGCAAAGAGCAGGAGCCACCAGTCACTCCAGATGTGCTCCCACTGAAGACCATGAAAGATGGTGGGGGGGTTGTTTCGGGAAGAAGCAGGGCTCACGGCCTATGCACACACCGAGGGATTGTGGTAAGGGATATGAACCAGTGAGAGGGATGACTCCTCTTGCCGAGGAGAGCAAGAAGGGTGAGCAGTGGAGATGTCAGTTTTAAAAAGAAGCACAGAAGCTCTTGTTGGTTTTAAAAAGAGTGATCCTCTGTGTTTTAACCTGTTTAAGATTTATTTATTGATAGATTTAAACCTCCAAGTATGTCACTGTTTTACTGGATTTTGTTTTATTTGATGAAGCACTATACTTTGATTTTTGAACACTTAATTTGTTGAAAATTAAACAGCACTTTGCACATTTCCACCAGCCCTTGCTTGTGATGTGTCCCCATTTTCCAGTCCATTATCAATGTCCTGGATTCAAGTGGGCATTAAGGCAGATGTATCCAACCTGAGTGTCACAGCAGCAGCCACCACAGTATTGAAGATGATGTCAAACAATTTGTATCTTAGAAAAAGAAAGTGTTTACAACTACAAGGAATCTGTAGATGTTAACTTGGGGGTATTGGCTCATATCCTTCCAATGAACCCTCATAATACAGTATCTGCTATTCTGGCTTAAGCATTCTCTCCTTAGGCTCTTACATTTCCCCCAGTTTAAATAGCTTTCCTTCTTTCCCCTCCCATGTACGTCTCCTGTTTTGTTTCTTTTCTGCTATCTACCTGATAAAGCCTACACCACTCAAACACTGTGCCTCTAACCTTCCTTTCTTTTATCAGTGTGTTGATAACCATTTTCTCTTTGCAGATATATACTGACACAGTATGTCAGTAATTCAGTGTACCCCACATGTCGGGGGACTGAAGACATTTATAATATAGTAGGACTTAACTTCTGATCTTTCTTATACCTGACAGGTTTGAATAAATCCAGTACATTTTCTTGTGAAGCACACAATAAGAAAGGTGTGACAACCTCCAAGACTGGACACATACGAGGTAAGAATGTTCATTCCCATGCTTTTATTAAGAAAATTATTTTACAAATTGTAACAGAGATGACCTGTCCCTAATCAGGCAATGAGACAGACAAGAAAAGAAGAGATGCTACAGGGTGGGGGGGTATTATGTCCATACGGGTGACCAGTCTCTATGTGTACATCTACTACTGGATTGCAATAGAAGCCAGCTTCTTGTTAGTTTTGTCTTGGTAGAGTAATATATTGCTCTACTTTCCCCTATTGTATTATTAATAAGTAGCCTTTGTCAGAATGCCTAATCCCGCAGACTTACCACTGTGTATAAGGTATTACAGTATATAACGTATCCCTACCTTCCCTTCTATATCTATATGCTCAGGCAATTAGGTGTAGCAAAAAGACAAGAAGGAGTTAAGTTACACATAAAACAATGTATTATTGATGATATTCATAAATAATAACAATATGCAAAGTACATTTGAATATTGGCAACCATACAACCTGATTAAATGGTGATGTGTAGTTTCAGGCGGCACACAGACTTGTAGTTATTTAAAATGTCTCTAATTAAGGCTTCATTGGTGCTCAGCCGTCTTCAGAACAGGCCACAAGCCTGTTCAAATATGGCTGCTAAGCTGTGCTCTTCATTGTGTTGTTTTCATCATCAGGGGTTAATAAGAGATGCTTCTTTCAGATGTTAGTAAGAGAGAGAGAATGTGGTTGAACAAGCAGATTTATAGATTCTCTGTCCAACCCCTACAGCCAATAGGACATCATGATATTTAAAACTTCTGATCCAAGCCAATTTCAAACTGCCATACTTCAGACCAATGGGGGATCACAACATCTTAAAACCTGCCACCCCCAAGACCATATGTCTTTATGGTTTTCTTGCAGGGGTTGAAAGACTTTAGCAGAGAAACTGGTTTAAATCACACACCCCCAAATCCAGTCGTAAAATTCAAAGAGATCCATTCCTTGGGTTGTAAACATGCTTCTCACTAATATTTCATTGCTTTGCCTAAATTACAAATAAAGACATACAAAATATTTATCAAGTTATATGCAAAATCTCACATCACAACAACACCTTATTAGGGAAAATCATCTATATGTAAAAGGTTTTAAGGAAAATGGAGGCTGACTTAGCAAGATGGGCAGAAATCTACAATAAGATCAGAAAAGTTGGAGAGACCACTGCTGAAGAGCTCAATAGTGAGGGAGCATTTGAAGGATGACAGTGCTCATGGCTCCTTCTACTCATCTTTACAGCTGAAATAGACAGAAACAAGAATTTTAACAATGTCTCCACTGGACACTTTTTACATTCTACATTACAACAACAACAACAACAACATTTATTTATATAGCACATTTTCATACAAAAAGTTGCTCAAAGTGCTTTACATAATGAAGAAAAGAAAAATGACAGACAAAATAAGAAATTAAAATAAGACAACATTAGTTAACATAGAAAAGGAGTAAGGTCCGATGGCCAGGGTGGACAGAAAAAACAAAAAAAAAACTCCAGAAGGCTGGAGAAAAAAATAAAATCTGCAGGGGTTCCAGGCCACGAGACCACCCAGGCCCCTCTGGGCATTCTACCTAACATAAATGAAATAGTCCTCTTCGTAGTTAGGGTTCTCACGGAGTCACTTACACACCAGGGGGTGTCCAACTCCGATGCCAGAGGTCTACTGTGGCTTCAAGTTTTCATTTTAACTAGTTTCTTCATTAGTAACTGGTACTTGCTGGCAATTAACTTATTTTGCTTTAATTTTACTTAACTTGCTATTTAAGAGTCAGACTTCTTAATTGTCTCTTTTTTTGTTAATAAGCAGTCAAGCAATAATGAGGTACAAAGTAAGCCAACACAATACAGTGTCCATCATACAATATCTGAAAATAAAGAAATTGGTCACTGATGAAGAAAGTGGTGGGAAGGAATATCTGCAGCCACTGTGACCCTACAGTACAGGAGTTGAACACCCCAACATATACTGATGGAAAAAGCAAATGCCCCTTTTCAGAAAATCTAGCTTGCATGCTCAGAAAACATTCTCCATATGTTTCATCCCCCTGACCAAACATCCAACTTGTGCGATGGGGGATTATAATTTCACAGACCCATGAAAACTCTTTTATTCAGCAAGGTCCAGGTGGAACAACTTGCTCAAATCAAATCAAATCCATCATGATGGCATACAGAGCCAAAGATTATGAAAATTGTGTCACTGTCCAATTACTTATGGACCGGACTGTATATGCAGAGATTGCATGTTCTTCTGCATTGTTTTCCTTCCATACCCTTAATGACATGCATGTTACGTTAATTGGCCATTCCAAACTGGTCCAGTGTGAGTGTGGAAGTTATGATGGGCTGGAATCATGTCCAGATGGGATAACACCCGACAAGAGCACATCCAGAGGCACATCAGCTCTATGCGCCAGAGTTGGTAACCTATGATAGCTGCAAAAGGCAATCAGACAAGTTGTGTGTTGACTGGTTGTTGTCTTGTGACCAATGCCCCTGCATATGAGAATGTTATGTTATAAGTGTGTTTGATTCCTACCCAAAGGCTCTTTGAGCTGGTTTACCATATTTTTCATCTGTTTCAAAAGGTTTAGTTTAAAATAAATTTGCTATGGGATCTCCAGCCCTTTTTAAATACTCTGTTGGGTTTGTTCCTCTCCTTAGTTCTACCTGATAAACCTCAAAACCTGCACTTGACATCCAAAAAGACTGATTCCCTGGACATCTCATGGACACCAGGATTTGGAGGAGATTATGAAGTGACTGTTTGTACTGTGCAGGTAAAAAACATTTCACTGCTTACCGGAGTTAAAACAGCAATGTACGAGGGATGGGGCCGAAAACGTCTCGGAACTGTTAAAAATCTTTTATTGTAAAACTTACAGCAATTCACTTTTAGGCACCTTCAAAATACTCTCCTTGAAATGCACAACCATTGTCGCAGCGCATTTCATGTTTAGAGCTCCTGCATTACTTTCCTGGATTTCTTCTGGTAGCAAATCATATTCCCTTAAGTCTTGATTATTGTTTTGGGAACAAGAAGTCCCAGAGAGTAAGATTTTACGAATACAATGCAACAACCTCATGGTTTGGTCAAAACCTCTTTGATAACTTGATGTGTTCAGGTGGGCAGTCATGGTGCAAAATTTCGTTTTGGTTATCTCACTGCTCTCTTCACATTTCTTCCTGATGCTTTCCAATAGATACCTCAGAAGTTCAATGTAATGTCACTGAGTAACAACCTGTCCATGAGGAACAAGTCTGTCAATGTCAAAAAATGCAAATATTATCATCTGCCATGGTGGCTTGGAGAAAAAAAACATCCAAGTCAAGTGCACGATAGTAGAATAAATGGCAGAAATACGCCTTCAATCAAAGAGCATGATGCCACTCGACAGATTGATTAACCAGACAGCAGGCATACGATACCTAGCGACATATTTGAGAACTTTAGCCTACTTTTAGTACCATTGACCGATTCTGGGAATTTCTGGGTAACTACTCATATGCTTTTAACAATTTCTCAATTACTAAGATAAACCGCTGGTTTGACTTTGTGTCGAATGAGCAGTTACTCATGGAGTCCCAAATGAGGCACATTACCTTCACTGTGAGGGAGTGTCAGTTACGGCACTATGGCCATGAGGCGCAATTACCCAAGGGTGATCCAGCTCGTAAGATCCTCATTGTTGGACCAGGCCAAGGGGTCACCCACGTAACACCTGGCTGTGACAGATAGTGGGTCATTTCCAAAGGGTGGGACTGGACCGCGTGTCCACCTGGGTGTTTGCCAAACAGGATCCTGAGCTGTTTTGTCTTGTGGTGGGTGCGTCAACATGATAGATAGATAGATAGATAGATAGATAGATAGATAGATAGATAGATAGATAGATAGATAGATAGATAGATAGATAGATAGATAGATAGATAGATAGATAGATAGATAGATAGATAGATAGATAGATACTTTATTAATCCCAAGGGGAAATTCACATGATGCTGTACTGTACTGTATGCTGATGCTATACCGGTGCATGCTCCCTGACCTGACCTAACCTGACCTAAGGTAAAGTGGAAGGCCCAAAAAAAGCACTGAGTATTTTGTGTAGTTCAATTTCTATCTATCTATCTATCTATCTATCTATCTATCTATCTATCTATCTATCTATCTATCTATCTATCTATCTATCTATCTATCTATCTATCTATCTATCTATCTATCTATCTATCTATCTATCTATCTATCTATCTATCTATCTATCTATCTATCTATCTATCTATCTATCTATCTATCTATCTATTGTAATACGTTGCCCGGACACAGGCAGACGGACACCATGTTTAAGTCCACCACACATTTATTGTGCATAAACACAGTCCAATAAAGTGCACAACCCAGTGCTTCTCGCACCAAACTCCCCCAAAGTCCAGGCTCTCACTCTGTCTGCCTGCTCTCAGGCCGCCTCTCTCCTGCCTCCAAAACCTTGTCCACTCCTCACCCGACTCCAGTTCTTCTTTGCAGGGAGGCGGCCCCTTTTATAAGTGCCTGGATGGGCTCCAGGTGATCCCCGACACTCCCTAGACACTCTCCTGTGTGGCGGAAGTGCCGGCTGTGTTCCCGGAAGCCCTCTGGGTGTTCCCAGTCTTCTTCTCCCCAGCACTTCCTGGTGTGCCGGAAGTGTTGGGGTTCCGGGTTCTTCAGGTATGGGAGCGTCCCCTGGCGGAGACCACGGGCCCCTACAGGGTGGGGCTTCCAAGCCTTGCACCCGTGGCCCCTAATGGAACCAGGGCGGTCGCCCTCTCATGTTCTGGAGGAGGCATGAACCCTCCTCCTATCTTCCTGGGCGTCCTGGCTGGGGGTGGCACCCAGCCGTCTGCCACACTATCTATCTATCTATCTATCTATCTATCTATCTATCTATCTATCTATCTATCTATCTATCTATCTATCTATCTATCTATCTATCTATCTATCTATCTATCTATCTATCTATCTATCTATCTATCTATCTATCTATCTATCTATCTATCTATCTATCTATCTATCTATCTATCTATCTATCTATCTATCTATCTATCTATCTATTTCTCCTAATTGTAAATATTTCAAAGTACAGAATTTAGTATGAGGTTATGTAGGCAACTTAATCTATCTGCTATACTGGGGAACTGGAAGTAGAGTTGTAATGGGAGGCAACCCAAAAGCCAGTGCTGATCCATGGACTACAGTTTCCATCACGCAGCAGCATTGTGCTGGGGCTGATGGGTGGACAACATTATCAGCCCACACAAACTTTTGTACCAACCAAGGTTGGATCTCATCTAAGTCTGTATGTACATCATTTTCATCTCAGCTAATCTGAATAACGATGTTATTGCTATGCTAGATCACAGCTTTTGCCTTAGAGTTCTTTTTGTCTCAATGTGGATTATGTTTAGCCATGTTCAATTTCCTAGATAGTCTCCCCTCTGTTTATTTATCCCTGTGCAATGGCAGTTACTTTGGGTAGCAAGAAATAAGTAAATACTGCTATTATGACAAGTTAAGCAAAATGTTTCTAGAATTTAGATTTTTTTATTATTTTTATTTATTTGGAGTTAGACACAGACTCCCACCTAATTACTGTCTGAGTATTGTATGCATGTTCTTCCTCTGCCTGTTTTGGATTTCTCCAAGTTTCTTCCCTCACTCCAAAGACAACATTTAGGTTGGCCAGTGAGTCTAAATTGCCTTAGATGGGAGTACGCTTCACAAAAAAATGGAATCCCATTCAGAATGGATTCATGTGTTAAGCCCCACCAATATTAGAATTAGTTCCTTGCACTCTTGTACTGATAAAAGAATATTCATAAAATGGATGGATGAAGGGATGGATGGGGAGATGGATGGATTTTAATAACTTCATTACCATGTTTCAGTTCAGCTCTGCTTAGTTTGATTCATAACACCACTAGCCATGTCAGCAGAAAATAGTCAGCCCCATGGAAGCAAATAAAACCTTAACTGATTTTTCTAGCTGCCTTCTCTGGTGATCCAACAGAATGCTGATGGAATCTGAAAAATTGGAAACATTGAGTATGCACTCATTAGGGAGTTTTACTGTTGGTCAACTAATTTAGGAAAAGAGAAGTATAAAAATTGAAGAACACTGCTTCCTCTCCATTCACCTCTTTCTCTTTTTGTAGGTTTCAGTTTACTAAAGTATGAAACATAAAGTGTGCAGGGTGGACAATAGAAAAGTACATGCATCAAGGGCCTGACATCCCAGCAGCCCACTGGGCACGTTTGTTGTGAGTGTGCGAGTGGAAGGTTTCATGTCAGGCAGATGGTCTTGAGTAACTCAGAGTTTGGTCTGAATGATCACACTGGAGAATTATTGTGTCTGCTTTGCACTTTCATTTCTCTTTTTCGTGAAATGTTTATGTTGGTAGAATCTGCTTTCCCTCAGGCTCTCTCTCTGTCATAGTTCTGCATTCTGATATTTGTTTTTTTGTTATAAGCTCCATAAACTGAGCAATATGAAAATATAAGAATTTCAAAACCATTCACCTGAAGAGTTAAACTAAATACAAAGGAATTCAGTCACAGTTAATGAAATGTAAATATATATAAATTGAAACTCCCTTATGGGTTAACAAAGCACATAAAAAATAAAATTACAACATATTAGTAATTAGTCACTACTTCTGTAAAAGTTGTCCATTTGAAATAAAAACATCACCTTATTAAATATCTAATTTAAGGCAATTCTGCCCACCACCAAGGCAGCAGACACTTCTACATGTTTGTTTTGATGGAGCAGCTGGCCTAATACGGTGTGAAACTATTGATAAAATGAAGAATTAGTGAAAGACAGAGTCATGTTATGGTATGTGGAATGTGCGTCTAAATGTAAATGAATGAAAGACATTAGTATGTGTGGTCTGAAGGGGGTGCACCAGCTCCCCACACCCAACACAGACAGACACAAGGCACCAGTCCAGCAACACACAAGGGCTTTATGTCAGTGGGAAATGCTTTTCAATTGTTTCTCACAGTACAGTACAACAAACACAATATTTACAGCACAAAGCAAAAGTTCTTTTCTTTCTTTCTTTCTTTCTTTCTTTCTTTCTTTCTTTCTTTCTTTCTTTCTTTCTTTCTTTCTTTCTTTCTTTCTTTCTTTCTTTCTTTCTTTCTTTCTTTCTTCAGGACTACACACTCAATAAACTTAGCACAATGCCACTCAATGGACTGATTGACCAGATGATAGGCACACGATACCTAGTGGCATATTTGAGAACTACATCCTACTCCCATGCTATTGACCTGTCCAGAGCATTTTATAGCCAT
Source organism: Erpetoichthys calabaricus (assembly GCF_900747795.2). Taxonomy (NCBI): domain Eukaryota; kingdom Metazoa; phylum Chordata; class Cladistia; order Polypteriformes; family Polypteridae; genus Erpetoichthys; species Erpetoichthys calabaricus. The sequence continues at coordinate 28,004,242 of NC_041394.2, read as the reverse complement.
GCACTATGGCTTAAGGTCAGAAAACTATATGCTGCTATGCATTTCAAGATAATTTATCTAGCAGTCCATGTTTCTATCTAACAATCTGAGATAATTCTGTTGTCACACCAGACATATAGCAGAGTATTAATAATATTCCATTAACTCTCCCAACTCTGGCTCCCCGAATGAAGTGAGGCGGTCCCTTTTATACAGCACCCGGGAGCACTCCAGGTGGTCCAGGAGTATTACAGGTGGGGTGAAAGCCAAACTCCAACTCCCATGATGCCCTGTGGGAATCTGTGTCACTGAAGCAGCTCCGTGATCACTAGATCCATTCTCTCCCCCTGGTCCTTCTGTTAAGAAGGCATCCTGTCTGGGTAAAGGGTCCAGCCATCTGCCACAGCTGTTTATACTATTTTTTTATTACTGGCATTGTCTATACAGTCTGATACCATCTATCCATCCATTTTCCAACCCGCTGAATCTGAACACAGGGTCACGGGGGTCTGCTGGAGCCAATCCCAGCCAACACAGGGCACAAGGCAGGAACCAATCCCGGGCAGGGTGCCAACCCACTGCAGACAGTCTGATACATTTTATTTTATTTATTATTTTACCATATTGTTGTTATATTTTTATTCTTTTTCTGTTGTGTTTTTAACTTTTTTGTAGTCTTTGTAGCATCAAGTACAGAAGTTACAAGCATAAGTTTGCTGTAGTTGTGTAAGAAAATTGTACTTATGTAATGATATTAATTCTATTCTTTTCTGTTCTATAATGTGAGCCAGCAAAGAGCTGTGCCAACAGTGCCAACTGATGAAAAACGTGAATAAAAGTAGTTATGATTTAATGTATCAAAGCAACATTCAGGTCAAGGAGAAGGAGAACACTAAGTGTAGCAGCTAAAGTCATTAACAGTGCTCTGGAGGACAGTTTAAGTGTAGTGTGCGGAAACTACATTGGAAAAGCCTACAAAGATTCCATTCAGATCGAAAGGTTTGAAGTTGTGTGGCAAGTAACATTTCCAACACTTTTGTTAGCAAAGGGTGGTTAGAAATGCATCTGTTTTTATCAAGAATGGATGACTCAAGACCAGGTTTCTTAAGGACATGAGTGGCAGCAGCAGTTTTAATTGCAAGTGGAATGGAGCCAAAGGCTAAAAATGTACAGTTTTAATCAGGTGGGAAACCGGATTAGAGACGAGTGATGTACTGTACAGGCAGGATAAAGTCGTGAGCAGGAAGAGGAGGTCAGTTTTGTAATTTGCTCAGAGATAGTAAGAAATCTGGACGATGAGAAGCAATACATTCCTGGAAGATTTACAGAGTCCTCCATGGGAAAGAGGAGCAGGAGTAACAGGAGAGAACTGCTGATACAATAGATATTATTGACTTTGTCCTTAAAGAAGTGCAGGAAAGCCTGACATTTTTTCATTAAGTTATAAGAAGCTGAAGTAGGGAGTTGTATTAATCTGTTTATTGTTGTCAAAAGGGTTTGATATTATTGTTATTGTTATCCTTATATGTAACATTGGAAAATTATGAACTACAGTGAACCCTCGTTTATCACAGTTAATCCGTTCCAGACTCTACCGCGATAAATGAATTTTCGTGAATTAGGATTCTTTATTTATAAATCGAATATTTTCGCAGTTAGAGTATAGAAAACCTGTTTACGACCTTCTAAATATGTTATTTAACATTATTAGAGCCCTCTAGACATGAAATAACACCCTTTAGTCACCATTACACTCGTATTACCCAATATATTAGACAAAATAAGAGAAAATAAGACATATTAGACGTTACAAATATCATATTATTATTATTGTACTGTACATTTAAATACACACACACACAGTTCTTACACACAACCACTAACCTATGAAGGCAAGAGCTCAGTAGGAGAGTCTTCAGGTTGTAAGCTGGAGCGCTGATCGCACCCTCAGAGGACACAGACGCCCCTGGGAAAACCCCTGAAACAGCTGACAGTCTGCCTTCACATTGCTCCTTGCCCTTCTTACTTGCGCTATAACGCGCGATAAACCTCTCACGCGGTACTCCGCTTACTTAAAAGTATTGTGCAGCGCCTCTCAGCTTTGGAATTGGTTGTTTTGTTTCTCTCTCTCTCCCTCAGATATTCTCTGCTCCTGGCAGAACTGTCATCTCTGAGTTGTCATGGAGCACGTTTAAACTTTTGAAAAGAGACAAATGTTTGTTTGCAGTGCTTTGAATAAAGTTCTTTTTTTTCTACAACCTCCTGTGTCTCTGTGCAAATCTGTGACCCAAGCGTGATAAGGTGGTGCAGTATCTTCAGCAGGTGCGTCGTTGTCTTCTTCCGCTGAAGGAGTACTAGGAGTAGGCAGTGGGTGTCTGGGTGCGCAGCTGAAGAACATCTTGATAGGAAGTTGCTGGTGTTGTCTTTTCATATGCGTGAGGTGGCTTTTGTATGGTATTGCCATCTTTGATCTTATCCAAGAGTTTCACCTTCTCCTGGATGGTAAGCATCTTCCTCCGGCGCTTAGTTTCATTGTCAGAAGGCTTAGAAAAAGCAACATGTTTAAGAGCCATCGTGGGGCTTAGATAAAAGTTCTCAGAAAGCGGATGCGTAGTGACGTAAGCATGTATGGGAAAAAACTGCGATAGAGTGAAGCCGCGAAAGTCGAAGCGTGATATAGCGAGGGATCACTGTACGAGAATTACAGGCATCCCCATGTTGTAGGCCAGGGGTAGGCAACGTCGGTCCTGGAGTGCCACAGTATGTGCAGGTTTTTGTTCCAACCCAGTTCCTTAACGAGAACTCAATTATTGCTGATGAAGCACATATTGCTTAAGTGACATTTTAATGCTTCATTTTAGTGGTCTCGCTTGTTAAGGTTCTCCAACCTTAATTGCTTATTTCAATCTTAAACTGCTGCATTCAGTGTTTTAATTGCTCCTTATTAGCAATAAGATGTAAAACAGGGGTAGGCAATGTCGGTCCTGGTGAGCCGCAGTGGCTACAGGTTTTCATTCCAACCCAATTGCTTAATTAGAAACCAATCATTGCCAATCTCAGACCTTATTTAATTTTATGGCTTGTTAGTCTGTGCAATGTAAGGCTTTTATATCGTAGATTTTTTTCCTTTCCAAGGATATCATCCAAATGATTTGAAGCCTAAAACAGATCATTTTCAGTCTGTCACATTTTTCTATTAAGTGTTTTATTAAATCAAACCGTGCATGATGAACACACACAGATGTAATTGGAAAAAAGCTAGCTGGAGAACTGCTGGCTGCTTTGTCTTTTACATCTTATTGCTAATAAGGAGCAATTAAAACACTGAATGCAGCAGTTTAAGATTGAAATAAGCAATTAAGGTTGGAGAACCTTAACAAGCGAGACCACTACAATGAAGCATTAAAATGTCACTTAAGCAATATGTGCTTCATCAGCAATAATTGAGTTCTCGTTAAGGAACTGGGTTGGAACAAAAACCTGCACATACTGTGGCACTCCAGGACCGACATTGCCTACCCCTGTTGTAGGCTATAGAGTGGACAGTGAAGCCAGTCTTTTTGCAATGACCTTCAAGAAACTGGCCAAATGTTTTGATCACACTGACCTCTGAGGAAAACCAAGGAAAACAATGGGGAACTGGGATGTGCCTGGTCTGTAGGGGGGCATACGTAATTGCTGCCTATGTTTAAAGTAATGCAATAACAATGAGAAAGCATGTCATGATTACAAAAATGCATAGAAACATCCAGCAAAGATGTGGCCTTTAAAGACCGTGAAAACGAGAAAGGACCAACAGATGTAATGTTATGGAAGGATACTGGGAAGGGCAATGTAAGGAATACATTCCATGAAATATAATGAGAGGTGCTAACCAGAGAAACCAAGAGACAGGCGTAAAATCAAGTCAAATGTGTCACTGTGAATATCAGTTGGAAAATGAACACACTTTTTTACATAAAAGCATTCAACAACAACCAGAAATCCATCAGTGAAGAAGTAGATAGTGTCCATTTAAATGTCTAACAGGAGAATGAGGAAACAACAATGGAGCTCAGACAGAAAGTTTGAAGTCATTTTATGAAGGCGATACATTTATACAGCAAACAGTGGAATAGTGCAAACAGTGTTTAGCGCCAAGTATTTAAAGACCATCACAGTGTGAAACCTTGAAATTGCTGCCAGACACTGCCTTTTCTCTTTAAACAGTTTCAGAGATGAATTTATACCCATGACTTGACAGCGAATGTAAATGCCTATAATATCTTGGTTGTTGCAAAGATTCACTAATCAAAATATATCAGGGATTCTTCTGGGTAATTTGATCATTGTGGAATTTTGCCTGAAAAATGAATTCAGGTCAATATTTTAATTATACTGAATAAGAAATACAAATAGCTATGTCATTTACTAGCCCACATGATTCAGAGCAGGGTCATAGGTGGTACTGGAGCTTATCCCATCTAGCACAGAGCAGGAGACAAGATGGCACCAGTCCATTGAAGGGTGCGCACACACACACACACAATGGGGCCAATTTAGCATCACCAGTTCATCTAACTTGCATGTCTCTGGACGGTTGGAGGACACAGACATGGAGAACATGCAAACTCCACACAGGGAGGGCCGGGAAGGTGAACCCTGGTCTCCTTACTGTGAGGCAGTAGCAATACCACTGCACTACCATAAATCCAAATATGAAAGTTTAAAAAACACTTTATACAGGTGAGAAGCAATTTCCTAACAAGGACCAGAACAACTGCCTTCCAAATGACATCCACGAGGGCATCCAAGGTACAAAACACTAGGGGTTCTGGGAATTATTATATTAAACCATCATTTGGACTCATAAAAGACTGAAAGTCTAAAGTGTGATGGTTGTGGTGTTGCACATCACTTGGTGCCCATTCCTGGACAGTCAGCTCTTCAAGAGGATCTGAGATGATGACAGGCTGATTGGGGCAGCACCGTGGCACACTGCACATACTTTGACAGACCCCGGGGGGATTCAAGAAAAAAGAGCAGAGAGTTTTCGGGGGAAAAAAGTATTAATTGAGTTGAAAGACTACTTTTTATGTATTTTTCTGAAGCATTTTTAATGATCAAGCACTCATCTTTGAGGTAGTGTATTCGCATCTGAGATTTATTGTTCATTTCTCTGCATACTTTAATCATTGTTTTATTTTTTTTTTTGTGCTATTTTCACCGCCATTTTGTTTTCAAATGTTTGAGTCCCGTCGTTTCTAGGGACATGTCAACTGAGGTCACGACCTGAGAGTAATTGATGTGACAGGTTAAAAGGTCGGCTAAAGGTGCATTTCTTTATCCTAACCCTTTTTCCCCACACAACTTTTTGCTCAATATAATTTTCTTTTCTTTCTCAGCTTCAGACCTTTAGCTTACGAGTTATTGACTACGAATTTTGTCTCTCGTTTTTGGCTTGTTGATCTCCCACTTTTGAACCTGTTTCTGTCCTTCACTGTCCTCCATATTTGCTCTCCAGCTCTCATCTGCTTGGTGGTACAACACCATGTGGCCATTAGTGTTTGCCTTGGTCTCAGTGATGCTGAAGAATATGAAGATGGACAGCAGAAGGTATCAGAGACTGCTGATCCAGATAGCATTCACGCTGCATGTGACTATGCTTTACCCTCAAAATGATGTGCTTACTGGGCTGTGGCAGGCTGGCAAAGTACATAGGCTGGCGCATTATAAGGAGCAATTTTAGTGTTGCGCACACAGCAGCTATGTGTTATGAATGGGGTCTGTGTTTCATTTTTTCTGTGTTTCTTCTTATTTTTTGCAAGTCAGAGCATTCACTTTAGGGTTTTTTATCCCCTGATTCAGAATCTGGCATCAGTTTTGTGATCAGTCTTAAGTTTTAGCATTGTTAATTTATCTGGGCCATTTTTGCCCCCATTTTGGTTATTTACATCTCAGCCAGTTTTGCAATCCCGTCTTCAGGTTACTTCTGCATGGTCAGGAAGCGTGTCCTCAGATGTTGTGAGCCTCCGGTAATGACACAACAAGTTAAAAGTTTGCTGTATATTCTTCATCCGAGTTTGCGGATTCAAATGACCCTTTGGTCAATCATTTTGGGGCTCTATAAGTCTATTTTCTCATTGCGTTTTCCTGGTTTTGACTTGTGGTTGGTTTTTTGGCATTTGTATTTCACTCTCAGTTTAGCTTTGGTCACAGTGCAGTAGATTTCTGACTATGTCTTTTCTCCCATTTAATTTTAAAAATATACTTGCTAGGATTTCTAGCATAATGCTAAGGGTATATGTATCATGAATGGTGGCTCCTCTGCGTTATGCTGGTCAGAAGTTAAAGGTGGTGCAGCTTTTGTCTGCAGATTACATATCCGTGTTTGATGGGATTTATCTACTTAATATATGCATATCCTCACCGCATATTAATTAAGCTAATTTATTGTACCAGAATAGTGTTCTGCTGAAGCAAAATGATTTTTATTTCGGGATCAAAAGTTGAACTGGGAACAAAACAGAGTATGTGTTGTGACGGATGGTCGGTGCCCATGCCTGGCCGGGACGCCCCTGCAGCATATGTACCAGGGGGGCAAGGGTGGGAAACACAGTATCCCTGGGTTGCAGCGGTGCCTCGGACTCCCCCAGGGCTTCATGGGGGTTGGAGTTCTGTGCAGCCCTGTTGGGTTCCGCAGGCGCCGCCAGGGGGTGCTGCAGCAGGAGCTGCTGGGCCCTTTTGGGCATTGGTTTCGCCACACCCAGAAGTGCAGACAGATGTTGGCAATCAAGCACCTGGAGCACTTTCGGGTACCCAATAAAAGGAGCCAGCGACCACCACTCAGGGGCCAGAGTCGGGTGGAGGAGGACAAGGTTGCATGGGAGGAGTGGTGGTGTAAGAAAGAAGAGTGTTTAGTGCTTGTGTTGGTATTTTGAGACTTTGTTGTGGCTGGGGGACACGGGGTAGACGTGCCCTCCAGCTAAAGAAAATGAAAGATTTCTTGGTTTTTATACATGCCTCCTTGTCCAGTCTGTGTCAGGTCGGGCGCAATATAGCGCCTTTGTTACAGTGCCATGGTCAAAAACAAAGAGACACAGTGATCTTTTGCCAATCCAGAAACGTGAGACAAGAATCAGAATCATAAGCCAGAAAATATGTCAGAACAGCAAGAACAAATCTACAAACAAGCACACGTTAAGCCTTTAGTTTTATCCAAACATGGATATCAAAACAACACATAATTAGAACTTTTATAGGGTCATGCCAATGACGTCATAAGAGCATGCTCCCTGGGACTTTTGGGTGGTTGCCTCGGCAAGATTGACACAAAAATCACCAAAATTGCACCACCCATCAAATTCAAAATGGTGCTACAATAACACATTAAAAAAGTGCATCTTAGTTAGGAATCAAAATAGGACAAAATAAAAGTTTGATGTGTATTACTCAACCTTAAAAACCCAATAATAACTATTAACAAGTCAAAAAAAATCTTCAAAAAAATGAAAAAAGATAGATAAATAAAAAAGAACAGGTCACAACAAATAGAATGCAGTGTTTAACTAAATGCCCCCCCCCCCCCCCCCAATTAAAAAGGGGTATTTCACCCCACTGACTACCAAATTAAATCCACTGCTTATTCAATGTTGTATACCAGTAAAATGTGAAAACTTCCAAAGTGGTGAAGACTTCTTCCTGGCACTGTAAGTTGTCAATGTGAATGGCACTCACCTTCTGTATGTAGGTTTAAAAAGAGAAACATGACATATTATAGAAAAGTGTGAAATAATCTTATGAGTTTTTCATTTACATTACACTATCTTACATCCTCAATCCTACAAAATCCAAATTAAGATGGTTGGAGGTGGATGGAGCCTGCATCAGCAACAATGGTGACAAACTATGAAAATGCTTGGGAACAGGTGACAGTCCACCACAGGGCCTACTCACACGCACAGTCATGCAGGGTTACCAGTTTGGAATCACCAATCAATTAATTCACAGTCTCTGGGCATATGGGAGGGAAACCAAAGTACTCCAGGAAAACTCACCCAGACTTGGGAGTAACATGGCAGTTCCACAAGGACCACATCCTGACATGAAATTCCAACAAAGGACACGGCATCCATGAGGTGCCAACACTAGTCACTGTGCCACAGCGCTATTCAATAAGACATTTTAGTCCATTCACATTTTTGATGACAATGGCTTCACTTTAATTTGTAATAATAAAATTGAGTTTCTCGAATAAACCTATTTGTACGGATCTCTGTAGGTGTCAGCCATGAATTAGTAACTTGTTCAAATGAATTATGTAATTCGATCAAATAGATTATATTTTATTTTTTTCTTATTTCAGCAGCTGTTTATTTTTCCTGGTATGCAGTTTAGTGAACCGAAACCAGGAGAGTACAACCAGCCAATAGTTTCAGTCTGCTGTACACTGTTCAGTGCCATTATCAACAAGATTTTAAACTTACCTTTTATTCTATTAACATGTCCACCACTGACTCCAGAGTATTATTTTCTTGGAGAACATTCCATAAATCCATTCACGTAACTTGTCCTGCATTTGAAACTCCTCAAAAGAACTGTTTCAACAGCGGTGGTTCTTCCGGTTCACTGATGTTAACGCACACCTTCCAGTTCACTTATGGCTCACTGAACTTTATGCCAGGAAATATGGGGCTCTGAAATGAGAACTTCACTGCAAGGTGGAAAAATACTAATAATCTATTTGATCAAATTAATAAGGACTCCATATTACTGACATAAGGGTCATGGAAAATGATAAAACTAATCAGTTTGAATGAGATACATAACTCGTTCAAACAAGTTACTAATTCTAACAGATTGTTTTTTTTTTTGCTTGACACCTATGGGGCTCTGTATACTTGTAATTTGTTCACATTTTTTTTTAATACTGCAATATTTAATTTACCCCAGTATCATCTATCCATCCATTATCCAACCCACTATATCCTAACTACAGGGTCACGGGGGTCAGCTGGAGCCAATCCCAGCCAACACAGGCTGCAAGGCAGGAAACAAACCCTGGGCAGGGCGCCAGCCCACCACAGGGCACACACACACAATTTAGGATCACCAATGCACCTAACCTGCATGTCTTTGGACTGTGGGAGGAAACTGGAGCACCAGGAGGAAACCCACACAGACATGGGGAGAACATTCAAACTCCACAGTTTATTTTTGTATAGCCCAAAATCACACAGGAAGTGCCGCAATGGGCTTTAACATGCCCTGCCTCTTGTCAGCCCCCCAGCCTTGACTCTCTAGGAAGACAAGGAAAAACTCCCAAAAAAAAATCTAGTAGGGAAAATGGAAGAAACCTTGGGAAAGGCAGTTCAAAGAGAGACCCCTTTCCAGGTAGGTTGGGCGTGCAGTGGGTGTCAAAAGAAGGGGGTCAATACAATACAATACACAGAACAGAACAAATCCTCAATAAAAAATAAAAAATAAAAATTTTTTAGAAGTACGGAGCAGAATTTAACAGTAGATGATATCACATAATACGATTTGGATAATTTTAGACTGCTGGAGACCTGATCCATCAAGCTGCCTCCCCCATTTGGCCATTCCACGGCTGAAACAATGTTGGGCCAGCCAATCCGATGAAAGGACCCCTCTTTCCCACGATTCCTGCGATCCTCCATCATGGATGACTTTACCTTAGACAGGCAAAACAACTTGGCAGGTGGGCCGTGGCACCAAGTGCCACATTTGAGTACCGAGAAGAAAAACAGAATAGGTGAGGGTTAGTATCCAATTCTAACTATCATGTTACTTATGTCTTAGTGCTAATGACTAACAACAGAGATGCAGAATGTACAGTTAATCAGCAGCTCTAGTCAGGATATGCTAAACTGAAGTAGTGAGTCTTCAGCCGGGATTTAAAAGCTGAGACCGAAGGGGCATCTCTTATAGTAGCAGGCAGACCATTCCACAGTTTAGGGGCCCTGTAACTAAAAGCTCGACCTCCCATTGTTATTTTATTAATCCTTGGAACCATTAGCAGACCGGCATCTTGAGATCTTAATGTGCGCTCTGGTTTGTAAGTCATGATAAGTTCAGACAAGTAAGCCGGACCTCGGCCATTTAATGCTTTATATGTTGAAAGAAGGATTTTGAAATCTTCCCTAAACTTAACCGGGAGCCAGTGTAAGGATTTAAGAACTGGAATTATGTGTTCGTATTTTCTTGTTCTTGTAATAATTCTTGCAGCCGCATTTTGGATTAACTGGAGGCTGTATAAAGAGCAGTTTGAACATCCAGTGAACACCGCATTGCAGTAGTCAATCCTACTAGAGATAAATGCTTGAATTAATTTCTCAGAATCCTGTTTATTTAGAAAGCGCCTTAATTTCCTAACATTTTTAAGATGGAAGAAACATGTTTTGGACAACTTTGTAATATGCACTTTAAATGACATGCTAGATTCAAAGATAACTCCTAGATTGCAGGCTGATTCAGTAAAATTAATTGGGATTCCAACTGAGTTAAGTGATGACAAAATATTGTTATGATCAGACATAGCAAACTCCACGCAGGGAGGACCCGGGAAGTGAACCCAGGTCTCCTTACTGCGAGACAGCAGCACTACCACTGCACCACCGCCAGTATCATTCATTAGAGAATTAATGATTTCTTTTTGTCTTTCATAAAATTTCAAATTTTGTGAAAGAAGAATATCTACATAACACTTCTCAAATCCTCTTAATTCATTTTTGGGTCCTGGGAAGCCAGAACCTAAACTGGCAGCACTGGGTCCAATGTAGAAAACAGCCCTGGACAGGGTGCCAGTCTATAAGAGGGCTCACAAGCACAAATACTCAAACAATTAATTTAAAAGACAGGGATGTGGGAGAAAACCACAAAGACACCAGCAGAATGTGTTAATTCAGGAAGCTGTAGCTATCTCCTGTGCCACAAAGTCACCCCCCTCTCCACCCAAAAATGTATAATGCTGAACACAAAAAACACAGCAAAAGATGATAAAATTTAAAAGTCACACTTGCATAACAGCCGCTTTTTCAAATTCTGTGCTTTCAGTTTGAAAATTTCTTGTAAACACCATGTCACTGCGGTTCCCTCATCAGCCACTGTTTCCCATTATTTTGATTTGTGAAAACTCATTAAACTGAAAGTGCCAAGAGGGCAGAAATGACCCCAGCAGTAATCCCCAGGAGTTCAGTTAAGATGAAATGAAACTTATGAATGAGCACCATTTCGATCAGTTACTGATATACTGGTGATTCATGAAAAACTATGGCTGGACAAGGCTCTGAGTATTCTGCTGCAAGTTGCATCCTGTTATGAGGCAGAATTTTAACTGGAAGATGCTTTAATGGAGAGACCAGCAGCCCCTCTAAGATGGACTCTGTTCCCTTAACTGGCTGGGAGTCCAGTATAATGGACGGTCAGGAATGAAGGTGTGACATTCCTCCTTCCAGCCAGGAAGTGGACATGGAGGGGTACTGCGGCAACTGGTGCATTGGATCAGCAATGTATGGGAATCCATTACCCAATTGGGAAGCCATCAAAGTTGAGGTATAACCTGGATGAAGAAGTGTGATCATCAGTCCCTTTCCCAGTTGAGAGGCCAAAAATTTAGGACAGTGGGATACTACCTCCCATGCACAGGTTTTCCCTCATATAGTTGCTGGCAACATCCCTTGTGGTGAGCACCTGTATGGAAGCCTTTGTGGTAGCATGGGCTGTCCTGTTGGGTTTCTTGTGAGTCACTGGGGGGAACTAGTAGGGGATGAATGCCCTGTTCCAGAGTGATCCTGCCTGAACCAGAAGTCCTTCTTGGAGAGAATGGTTTGAGCACCAGAAGTGCTTGCGGGTCTGGTTTCAATGAGAGCCCTCCACTTTTCCCAGTGAGTCGGAATCAGGAGAGGAGGACAGCATTCACCTGGAAGGAGTGGAGGAGAAAGGAAAGACAAGAGAAGAAAGGATTGGATTATCTTGTAAAGAAGTATTGTGTTAATTAAAAACACGTACAGTATCAACCTGGGGCTTCACTCGGCCTAGTTCTGTCTGGGGCTTTGGTATGCCCCCTAGTGGACAAAACGCACTCATACTTCCGCTGACCTCAAATGTACACTCCTAGGCATATGTACGAAAGGGATAGTTTTCCTTTTATACTAAGATTTCAGATCTGCAGTTCCTGCGCAACCTGCACAAGCTTGTTCACATAAATGTGTGTGTTATTAGCAGTAGCTGTAGTTTCACAGTCATTACAGACACAAAACTCTGGGGATGCAGCTGATGAGATAAGTGCAACTGCAGTAGGCCGAAGTTATATCAGAATGACATTAGTATATCTGTGAGTTCAAATCCAGATATACGTACATGGAAAAGTATGAATTGGGTTGTAATGAGTCAAAATTAGGGCGGCACGGTGGTGCAGTGGGTAGCGCTGCGGCCTCGCAGTTAGTAGACCTGGGTCCTCCCTGTGTGGAGTTTGCATGTTCTCTCCGTGTCTGCGTGGGTTTCCTCCCAAAGACATGCAGGTTAGGTGGATTGGTGATTCTACATTGGCCCTAGTTTGTGTGTGTCCTGAGGTGGGCTGGCACCCTGCCTGGGACTGGTTCCTGCCTTGTGCCCTGTGTTGGCTGGGATTAGCTCAAGCAGACCCCTGTGCTTGGATTCAGTGGGTTGGAAAATGGATGGATGGATGGGTTGGACAATGGATGGATGAGTCAAAATTATTTGATAACATTTTGTATGTTAAATGACTCCAGTTTTTACCATGGCAGATCTGCAGATGAGACTCTTCTTAAATTTAAAAGAAAACTAACAGGCAGAAGAATTAAGGCCACATTTACTGCTGACCTTAGAGACATAAAAGATTAAATCTGGAATTCTGGAAACTGAGATCCCAGCTCTCTGTGGTCGTAAAAGATCTGTGGGCATCTTTCATCAAGAGTAGGGTGTATCCCAATGTCCTGCCTAAATTGCTCATGACACTCTAGTCACTCTGGCCCTCAGTCATCCCGTGTCTCTAACTGGCTAACTATCTCTCAACCCATCACCACCTAATAGCTCAGGTGTGGTGAGTATACTGGTGCAAAAAAGTCTGCCAACGCATCACCCAGGTGGATGGTACACATTAGTGGTGGTTGAAGTGCAGAGGCGTAGCTAGGGTTTTCAGCGCCCGGGGAGAACTGAAGATTTCCTCCTGTTTACCAAAATGCAATGGGGAAGGAGAAAGAAACATCAATTTAGCATCCCCTGGATGCTGTTCCCCCTTAACAAGTTTCCAACTGTGTCTCTGTGTTCTTGATGAACTAATTTTAAAGTCACAGTCTCGATCCACTGGACTAATTCCCTTCATAATTTTAAACACTTCAGTCAGGTCTCCTCTTAATCTTCTTTTGCTTAAATTGCAAAGGCTCAGCTCTTTAATCTTTATTTATAATTAATCTCCTGTAGTCCTGGAATCAGCTCAGTCACTCTTCTCTGGACTTTTTCTAGAACTGTAGCCTGGAGACCAAAACTGCACACAGTACTTCAGATGAGGCCTCACTAGCCTTACTATATAAAAGCGGTCGGGATTGTCCTTCCGTCCTGTGAGTGCAAAGCGTAGCGGTATTGCGCTTATCACAGACTTACTACTTGCGGTACGAAGCGACGCGATGTGAGCAGAGTTCTGGTACTCCCATCGTTGCACTGGAAAAATAGACAAAATTATGTCTCTGGAAATAATTAATGTTGATGGAGTACAAATGCCTCACCGCATAGTAAATATCAGGGGGGTTCTATTCAATAAGGGCGTGCACAAAAAGGCGAGCTTCAAAAGGGCGACTTCCATTGGGCGCGGCGAATAAATAATGAATGTGTGCCTCCAAGTGCATTTACCAGAACAACAATCTGTCGTTATTAGACAAGGCAATGCTGCAGAGGCACTCGAAAGAGCTAAAACCAAGGACACAACCTTAACTGCATGGTTTAAACTAAACCAAACAGATCCAAATGCAAATCAATATTTCTATTATGAAATACCTGAAAATTACGTGCTTAAAACGAAAAATGGTCAGGATACGTGGGAGCCACATCAGAAAGGACACGATTCTGTTATAGGCCGAATGTACTTTGTCAATATGAAAGACACAGAAAGGTATTTCCTATGGCTGCTTCTTCTACATGTATCAGGAGCTAAAAGTTTCGAAGACCTTAAAACTTCAGGAGACCAAGTGTATGCAACTTTTCAAGAAGCTGCAAAAATCAGAGGCTTGACAGAAAATGCTGAAATCTGGAACGAAACTCTTACTGATGCAAGCTTGGTATGTATGCCTAAGTATCTTCGTGAGATATTTGCAAATATATTAGTTTTCTGTTCTCCTGCAAATGCTACTGATTTATGGGTATTACATAAGGCAGCTCTAACTGAAGATTACACAAGACAACAAGGTGAGCAAAATGACCACCAAGATTGCCAAAATTGCAGGCCCTGTCATTTTGCGCTCCGAGGAAAAAATTAACAGATTACGGTTTGCCAATTCCTTCTGCTAATCTTCCGGAATCTGATATTCAACAATATGATCCTGAGGTAGAAAGACAAAAGGCTGAAGCGATGGTCGCCATGTTAAATTCCGAGCAAAGAGTTGCTTTTAATGTCATCATGAAGGCCATAGATGAAGGAGCAAATCCAAGATTATTTTTCATTGATGGCCCAGGTGGGAGTGGGAAAACATACTGATACACAACTTTAATAAGTACCTTACGAGGAAGATCTGAAACTGCACATGCCTGTGCTTCTAGTGGCATTGCTGCTAATTTACTTCCAAGTGGACGAACATATCATTCAATGTTTCGCTTAGGAATAAATATTTTGGAGACAACAGTTTCCGCAATTACGCCTCGCTCAAAGTGGCAAAATCCCTCAGAGAATCTAAATTAGTTGTGTGGGATGAATCCACTATGGCATCTTCACACGCATTAAATTCAGTGGATAGATTGATGCGGGATATAAATTCCAGTACGCACTTTCCTTTAGGGGGTAAAGTGTTTGTCCTTGGAGGAGACTTCAGGCAAACATTGCCGATTGTACCTCATGGCACCAGAACAGCCATTGCTGAAGCCTGTATAAAGTATAGCAAAAGCTGAAAGAACTTCCATACTTTCAAATTGATCAAGAACAACCGATCGGTTGATAGAGAATTCAGTGATTGGTTTTTAAAACTTGGAGAAGGAACGCTAACTAATGATGTTGGCCTAGATGAAGAACTAATAGAAATACCACCAAGCATGCTGTGCAAAGGTGACATAGTAAAGGAGATCTTTGGGGATAAACTTCATGTAGTAGATATCCCCAACTTTGCGAATAAGTTTATACTAACTCCAATCAACAAAGATTGTAATGAACTAAATGAGAAGGTACTGAATTTATTAGATGGTGAATGTGTTACATACTTAAGCCATGACTCAATATTAGATGGCACGGATGAAGATCGTTCCAGTTATCCAATAGAGTTTTTAAACAGTTTGAATCTTTCTGGAATTTCATCACACGAATTGAAATTAAAGAAAGGTACCATTGTAATTCTCATTCGAAATCTGAGGAGCGGTCTGTATAATGGAAGACGACTAATTATTCGAGATTTACTGCCTAATATTTTAAAGGCAGAAGTGTTGACTGGCACTGCTAAAGGGGAAGTGATATTTCTTCCTAGAATTATACTGGATACTACTGACGGATTGCCTGTTGTTCTTCGAAGAAGACAGTTTCCAGTAAAGGTGGCATTTGCAATGACAATAAATAAATCGCAAGGACAAACTGCTGATAAAGTTGGAATATATCTTCCACAACCAGTATTCGGCCATGGTCAGCTCTATGTAGCATTTTCAAGAGCAAAGCGCTCTGAGGACGTAGTTGACCATGTAGTGGACTAATTGAGTTTTCACACCAAATATAGTATTCAAGGAAGTTTTCGAAATTATATAGAACAAAAGTTTAAATTTCATTGCAAAAATAACAGAAACTACGAGTATTAAAGTAATACGGCTCAGATTCAATATAACCAAATTAATGAGTTGTGGTACATAAATTTTATTTTTCACTGTATATAATATCAAATTGATCTACATATTGAATTGCCTTAAGAAGTGGTCGCCTTAAAAGGCGGGTGAGCCTACTGTGTTATAAAGCTTGAACAGAACCTCCTGTGACTTGTACTTCACACATCAGGGCGCTATACAGTATAACCTGACATTCTGTTAGCCTTCTTAATGGCTTCTGAACACAATCTGGAAGTCGATAGCTTAGAGTCCACTCCGACTCCTAAATCCTTCTCATAAGGTGTTCTTGCGCTCTCATGGCCTTAACTTAGCTTGCTTGTCTGAGTGTTTTGGATGTGCCGAATGTGCTGTGCCTTGAAGTCTGTGCTGCTTGGTAGCGTATGGCCATTATGACCCTAAAATATGACATCAGTGAATGAACTTGAATGTCATAAGAGACTTTATGTAAAGATGTAAAGGAGAATCCCTCCACCAAGCTATATTATGGATAGTACTGGGGAATCAGGGTCCTAATTACAATCACTGTTGAATACTCAATGGACTTTTTACACCTGATTTCTGTTTTCCCTAAGGCGGACAATCACAAGGTTGCCGGTTCGAATCCCGTAAATGCCAAAGGTAACCCCACTTCGTTGTGCCCTTGAGCAAGGCCCTTAACCTGCAATTGCTCTGTCCTGGGTATGATGTTAATCTGCATCCAGCCGTGCATGTAGGTCCTCCAACCTGCAGGGAAAAACTTGGGGGTTGGTGGTAGGATAGGTACTCCAGCCACCATAAAAAAAAAGCTCACAATGTTCCATTCCACCTGAACTAGTGTGGTGCTGAGGTGTCACCTGTCAGATAGCTGCACTTGAGTCCTAATCTGGGTTCCTGAGTTGGTTTGTCATGTGGTGGGTGTAGCAAAGCGCTGTATCAGCACGTGCTCCTAACCTAAGGCCATTGACGATGTCCAAAGAGAGGCACCAGGATCTTATAGTGAAAGGAAGCTTCAGATAAATGTGACATACAGTATTCCTGTCTGCATTTGTCACACCCTCCCTGATGATCCCAGTCTTTTAAGAAGTTTATAGTTGTTCCACCTTCATATTATAAATGAGATGTTTTACTTTGACACATCAATTGCTTCACTTGAGCAACATTGCAAAAAGGCAAATATGTTGTTGATTCGGTTTTCATGATAAGTTGTAGTCAAGCACTCTGCTGATCTCAGTTTACATTTTTCCTAAACAGCTGTTTAAAAAACAGAACCCGGGTGCTGTTTCCATTTTGAAGGAGAACGCATCTCAAAGAGCGGAGGAAGTTAGCAGGCCCTGTGGTCGCAGCGTCCCATTCCCCTCCCCCTTCCACCTCCCCTGCCCCATTCCTTCTAGCGGCCAAAAAATGATCTCACTTACCAAACATTTCAGTTCGGTTTTCTGTGGAAAAATGAAATGCCAGCAAACTGAGTCCTTCTTTCTCCCTTTTTGGCTAATTGCCTGTTAGTTTAGGAGTAGGTGAGTCACTGATGAATTTGGGCATTGACAAGGTCTCACCAGCCTCTCTGAGCCTGCTAGACATCCTTTTTAAATCCTAGTTTAACCAAATATGTGTTAGCAGCATGACTTAATTAAATAAAAGAGTAAAAGCGATAATAAAAATTTATTATGATTTCATTTTTTTACCTGTGGGCTCTTACCTATTTGGGCAGCCATACCGTTGTATACCCGACACGGCAGCTGCTCTCCAAGCTGTCTGTTTAGTCTGGTGACTTATGGGAGAATGTCATGGGAGGTACACCTCACAGCTTAGATATCCCAAAAGCCCTCACAGGGTGAAGGCCACACTTTCTGGTCAGGACAGAACACAACAGCTCTCCCTGTGTTGGAGGGGCCGATGCTGCCCACTCAGCTCCACCCATCTGCTTTCTCCACTTGCTCAGCTGCTTACCACATAAAAGACGCTCTTTGTCAAGATGGCTGGGGTCAATGCCCAAGCTTACCGGACACATTTGCACTCTTCGTTTTTCCTCTTTTATTGAGGGGTATTTCAGTTCATTCATAGACATCCATCTTCAAGCTCTGTCAGCCACTCTGAGTGCAGAACATTATCTGAAATGGCTGCATGAATGTAAGCATACCATTTTACATTTTTGGTGAGGCATTTCAAAATAACTTCACTTAAATTAGAAGAATATTCACACAAGTACATTACTGCTTTAATCAACATTTTGGATCCAAAATCACTGTACTAATGTTAACACCAGGTTCAAAATTTGTGATCAAAACACCAGCAGATGAACTAGATAGATAGATAGATAGATAGATAGATAGATAGATAGATAGATAGATAGATAGATAGATAGATAGATAGATAGATAGATAGATAGATAGATAGATAGATAGATAGATAGATAGATAGATAGATAGATAGATAGATAGATAGATAGATAGATAGATAGATACTTTATTAATCCCCAAGGGGAAATTCACATACTCCAGCAGCAGCATACTGATAAAAAACAATATTAAATTAAAGAGTGATAACAATGCAGGTATACAGACAGACAATAACTTTGTATAATGTTAACATTTACCCAACCAGGTGGAATTGAAGAGTCGCATAGTGCGGGGAGGAATGATCTCCTCAGTCTGTCAGTGGAGCAGGACAGTGACAGCAGTCTGTCGCTGAAGCTGCTTCTCTGTCTGGAGATGATCCTGTTCAATGGATGCAGTAGATTCTCCATGATTGACAGGAGCCTGCTCAGCGCCCATCACTCTGCCACAGATGTCAAGCTGTCCATATCCGTGCCTACAATAGAACTTGCCTTCCTAACCAGTTTGTCCAGGCATGAGGCGTCCCTCTTCTTTATGCTGCCTCCCCAGCACACCACCGCATAGAAGAGTGCCCCCACCACAACCGTCTGATAGAACATCTGCAGTTCTTATTGCAGATGTTGAAGGACGCCAGCCTTCTAAGGAAGTATAGTTGGCTCTGTCCTCTCTTGCACAGAGCATCAGTATTGGTAGTCCAGTCTAATTTATCATCCAGCTGCACTCCCAGGTATTTATAGGTCTGTACCCTCTGCACACAGTCACCTCTGATGATCATTGGGTCCATGAGGGGCCTGGTCCTCCTAAAAGCCACTACCAGCTCCTTGGTTTTGCTGGTGTTCAGGTGTAGGTGGTTTGAGTCGCACCATTTAACAAAGTCCTTGATTAGGTTCCTATACTCTTCCTCCTGCCCACACCTGATACAGCCCACGATAGCAGTGCCGTCAGCGAAATTTTGCACATGGCAGGACTCCGAGTTGTATTGGAAGTCCGATGTATATAGGCTGAACAGGACCGGAGAAAGTACAGTCCCCTGCTGCGCTCCTGTGTTGCTGACCACAATGTCAGACCTGCAATTCCTGAGACGCACATACTGAGGTCTGTCTGTAAGATAGTCCTAGATCCATGCCACCAGGTATGAATCTACTCACATCTCTGTCAGCTTGTCCTTGAGGAGCAGAGGTTGGATTGTGTTGAAGGCGCTAGAGACGTCCAGAAACATAATTCATACTCCAACTCTGCCTCTGTCCAAGTGGGAGAGGGATCGGTGTAGCATATAGATAGATAGATAGATAGATAGATAGATAGATAGATAGATAGATAGATAGATAGATAGATAGACAGACAGACAGACAGACAGACAGACAGACAGACAGACAGACAGACAGACAGACAGACAGACAGACAGACAGACAGACAGACAGACAGATAGATAGATAGATAGATAGATAGATAGATAGATAGATAGATAGATAGATAGATGATGAACTGGTAGAGTCAGTTGCAGTGTGCTGTTAGCTTGAGGTGATCCCATTCTGATCTGGTCTTAGTACAGATTTACGGTGACAAGACTAAGGTTTAGTGCTGTGGCGGGGTGACCCAGAGCTGCAGACCAAGACCAGGCCAAGTGAAGTTGTGGTGTGCTTCTCAGAGAGCAACAAGAAATGTAGACCACCTCATTAGCAGGTTCAACACACTCAGTACAATGGGAAATGTTACAAAATTTTTTCTACATGAATCAGACAAACTCTTATGGACATCAAAGAGCATAAATATACCATTCAAATATGAAAACTGTATTTTATTTTTAAACTTGGACTGAAGTATTGCATGTTACTGAATCAAATTTATTTAATGTAATGCCAAAGAAAGAAATAAGCATTACATTATATAAGAAACAGAAAAATACAAATCAACATACATTTAACCTTTCATTTTCAGTAAAAAGATGAGGAGTCGGTTTCCCTAATTAAGGAATCACTGGGCTGCCAGTTCAGAAGCACACACTGACCAATTCTGCCAGTTTCTTCCAAACTGATGATATTTGCTATTTTCCAGTCCTTTAGAATCTAGTCACTTTGGCCTGGAGAGATTCTGAATGACTGGAAAATGGCAAATGGCATGCCATTATATACTGTAAAAAGGGTGACAGGGCAGATCCAAGCAACTATAGGCCAGTAAGCTTAAAATGCTTCACAGGAAAATTAATATAAGGAATTATTAAGGATAAGATTGAGCAGCACCTGGTAAGAACAGGAGTTATTCTGAACAGTCAGCATGGGTCAGCTTTATAACACACTGGTGAGGCCTCATCTTGAGTACTGCATGCAGTTTTTCTCTCCGGGCTACAAAAAGGACAAAGCAGAACTAGAAAATATCCAGAGAAGAGCGACTAGGCTGATTCCAGGGCTACAGGGGTTGAGTTATGAGGAAAAATTAAAAGAGCTGACCCTTTACAGTTTAAGCAAATGAAGATTAAGAGGAGACATGAGTGCAATGTTTAAAATTATGAAGGCAATTAGTCCAGTGAATCGAGACAGTGACTTTAAAATGAGTTCATCAAGAACACGGGGACACAATTGGAAACTTGTTAGGGGTAAATTTCGCACAAACATTAGGAAATTTTTCTTTACACAAAGAACGATAGACACTTGGAATAAGTGACCAAGTACTATGGTAGACAGTAGGAATTTAGGGACTTTCAAAACTCAACTTGATGTTTTTTAAAAGAATTAAATGGATAGGACTGGTGGGCTTTTTTGGGCTGAATGATCTTTTCTCATGTAAATTGTTCTAATTTTCTAATGTTGTAATGGCACATTATATGACTTTTTCAGTGATTGTCAGTTGCAGGCCTTATTTACATTGCCTTGTAGAGTCGAAGACAGCTGTGGAGAGTAGAGTTGTGTAGTCTGACATCCCCAGCAACTCAGTCCAACCAGTCTGCGACAAACAGATTTGACTTTGACTTAAGTCATGGAGCAGACTCTGTTTGTGAGAGGTGACAATTAATGAGCACAAGTAGTGTGGTAGACATTAAGACTTTAGGGACTTTCAAAACTCGATGTGATGTTTTTTTGGAAGAAATAAGTGGATAAGACTGGCGAGCTTTGTTGGGCTGAATGGCCTGTTCTCGTCTGGATTGTTGTAATATTTTAACTATATTCCTTCAGAGTGTCATGAAGACATTTTTGTGTGTGTCCTCCAGATCTGATGCAAGATCTCACACAACATGAGTTATATGGAGCTTGTGCTCTACTAAAACAATTGTGCTGTGATGAGACATTCTTTACGAATATCTTCCCACCTCAATATATGACCAGGTATTTCATATACGCTTTGGTGACTGTTGGATTAATTCAGTTATTAGGAAAAGCTGGGCGCATAATGAGTGACAAGTATTAACTCTTCTGTAATATCTACGAAATTGGGAAATGAGTTATAGCAAGTTAAGACCCCCACAGTCATGAAGGTGTCTCACGCATATAAGTGCATTCTATGAACGTCACATATGAAAAGAAAATGAGCTGGTGGACTCACTCGGCGATTTAAGCCAGCAGTTATTCATACATCAGATCGAGGATGGCAATATAATGTATCAGTAATCATGTAGGTGTGTTGCCTGGAAGAACTTGAGGTAAAAACAGAAGCAGAAAAAAGCCGGCCTTACTTTTTTCTTGCATATACCAAGGCCAAAAGGCATGCACCCAGGTCAACCTGATGGCAGATCCATCCAAGGGTTAAAGAGAGACAATTTTGCTTCAGATATGATTCTATTTTTACATTTTAATGTTATTAATTTCTGAAGAGGGCGTGAATTGAATAAGGGCGGAGTGGTAGCTCTGAGGTTAAAGATCTGTGCTGTTATCCAGAAGGTTGCCGGTTCGAATCCCCGTCACTACCAAAAAGAGATCTTATTCTGCTGGGCCCTTCAGCAAGACCCTTACCCTGTAAGTGCTCCAGGGGCGCTGTACAATGGCTGACCCTGCGCTCTGACCCCAAGGGGTATGCATAAACTAACAAATTCCTAATACAAGAAATTGTATAAGGCGAAATAAAGAGAACAAATAAAGAACAAAAGTTTACAATAACGACAGTGACACTCGTCTCCCTGTGGTCTCCATGCTGTAGATATCATTAATTGAGAGGCCACCACTAACAGGCAACCAGACAGCCAGTTGAGCTAAACCAAGGAGAAACACGAAGACAGTACAAGTCTATCTGTGATTAGGTTAACTCACTATGAAACTGTTAACCAGAATATGCTGCCCTGTTTTGTAAGGGTCATGTGTTAAAGTCACATTTCACAACAATAAAGAATCATATGACTGGCAATGGACACAGCTGTTAACAGCAATATGGTATTGACCATAAAAATATTAAGCAGAAAATAATGGCTTCTACAAGGAAATTGGAATAAAAATACAGAGAAATAAAAAATGACACCACAAATATCAAAACATTAGATAGATAGATAGATAGATAGATAGATAGATAGATAGATAGATAGATAGATAGATAGATAGATAGATAGATAGATAGATAGATAGATAGATAGATAGATAGATAGATAGATAGATAGATAGATACTTTATTAATCCCAAGGGGAAATTCACAAAATTTAATACTGAGATTCTAAAACTAACTAATTAATAATGAGATTCCACAGCTAACAGTCAGCTCTTCTTGAGTCCGTCCTTTTCTTAGATAGAAAAAAGATTTTTTTCTACTCTGTCTGTGCGTTCCCTTTGTATTTTTAAGTTGTTTGGTTGACTAGTGCTCAGTTTTTTGTTTTTCTCAGGCAATTATTTTTCAAATTTTTCAGCACAGTGTTGTTGTAAGGATTACTTACAGTAAGCAGGTATTCATACTGTCTTCACCGAGTCAGGATGTAAACTAAGCTCCAGCCAGGTCTTCGCAGTTCTACTGTGTAACTTTCATTTCAGTCGAGTGATATGGTCTGTTAGGACTTTTAATGCCACATCCTTGCATTTTTCCGCCCTGTTGCTACTAGGAAGCAATACATATGCTGTAATTTTTGTTTTCTTTTACATGCCTGATGATTTTGAGATATACAATACAAGATATGCTGCTTTACAACACAGATACCAATTAATTGCCAGGCAAGTGTTGCTGAAAGGCTTACTGTACCTCTGAAGTTCCTATATGGAGATTTCTCCATTTTGGTCTATTAATTTAAACCATTGGCTCCCATTCAAAGTAGTCAAAGCAAACTTGTGACACGTTATACAATTTTCAACAATCAGAATGGAACAGAATGACAACCGCAGTTTCCTCTTGCCTATAGACATTTTGCAAGGTAAGAAAATGATTACGAAACTTGGAATTTTGGTTGAACAGTTTTTAAATTGCATGTGACCTCCTACATTGCAAAACATAATGAGTTCAACAACTCCATCTATTAACCAATGACCAAGCTAAACAAGCCCATTTTTCCATCTAAGTGTATGTTTTTTTTGTCACATTGTTTTTTTTCTTAACCACAACTCCTTTATTTAGAACATTCAAATCAGAAGTTTGTTAAATGAGAGAAGACAATTCAGTCCATTAACCTTGAGAAATATTAGAAAGCTCTCAAGGTTTTCTGAGTCTAAATGACTCAGTAGTGACACGAATCACCTTGAAAGTTAGATGTCCAAAGAGTTAAAAAGAGAATTTCAGACTTTTTAGGAGTAGTCAAAAGAACCAGCAACAGACAAAAATATCAGAATGTCAAAGATTCAAACATCACAATGAAAACAAGATCCAAGTCAGTGGTCACAAAATCATAGCATTAAAGACTTCACCAAACTAGAAATTGACAAAACTTTAGTCAAAATGCATTTAGAGCATTTATTTTTAAAATGATCGCAAAAGTTGGATGTCCAGCCATCTTAGGAACTCTCTGGGAAATGATATCACACATCAGGTGACACAAATGAAATGGGAGATATCTGTGTAATAACAATAAACAAGATGGCCATGACTATGAAGAACACCACACAAAATGACAGCATGCAAGATAAGAACAAAACTCTAAAATATAACATGAAAACTAAATAATAAAAAAAATGTGAACATAAGAAATCTTACAAAATGGGAAGAGACTGTGCAGTCCATTAAGTTAATTTGTTTAGCTCAAGAGTTCCCAAACTTTTTTTGGCCGCGGACCCCTTTACCAAAAAGTTTTAAAACTGTCGACCCCCTAGTCGTTTACTTTACTTACTCAAATTAATAAATGTGTACAGTACTCGATATTAATTATCTCACTAGATATCAAACTTTTCATTTTAATCACTTGTAATTAATGATTGAAAAAGATAAAAGGACTACGGAATATGGTATTATCTTGTGCAACATTTAGTATCAAAACCTGCACTAATGAAAATTAAAACAAAAAAATACGAGCAGAGTTTTTTTACATTTTTGACATTTATGAAAAAAAATTTAAATTCAAAATAAGTACAAATATTGAAATCACTTTATTAAACATAAAAATGAAGTGAAAAAATCAACATATTCAGACAGATTTAAACAAAAATAGTCCAAGCTGTACTGTCTGCATTTCTTTTTTGGTTCAGTCATATTATTATCCGAAGAAATAAAAACTTTTATTAACAAACAATTTCGACAGCCCCTGTGATAAAAAAAAAAAAATCTTAATTAGGTACCTATTGGAATCATAAATATTTTGAAGTAACAAACAAATAGCAGTAGTAACGGGGTCTATTTTTGCTGTTGTTGACCCCAAAATTTTTTTATTGGAACTATCAACCCCTACAAAGTTCAAATCGACCCCAGGTGGTCCATATCGACCACTTTGGGAACTCTTGGTTTAGCTAATAGCTAAGCTGTCCCAATACCTCATCCAGATACTTCTTAAAGATTGTCAAGGTGTCTGCTTCATCTACAGTACATGTCTCAATAGTTTGTTGCAGATTCCCACAATTCTTTGCATTAAAAAAGTGCTTTCTGGCTTCAGTTTTAAATGCACGTCCCTTTAATTTCCGCTGGTGTCCTTGAGTATGTGATTCACCCTTAAGCTGGAAGAAGTTTTCTGGATCTACTTAACTTTTTTAAGATGTAATTTAAGTCCCCATGCAGTCTCCTCTGCTTGAGACTAAATAGGTTTATTTCTCGAGGTCAGACGTGCCCTTAAATCCTGGGATGCACTTGGTTGCTCTCCTCTGCACAGATTCAAGTGCTGCTATGTCTTTCTTCTACTGTGGTGACCAGAACTGCACACAACATTCAGATATGGTACCACTAGTGCATCATATAGTCTGAGCAACAACTCCCTCAATTTATATTCAAAAGTTTTTAAGATATAACCTAACATTTTATTTGTCTTTTTACTCACTTCTGCACTTTGCTTAGAAGATGAAAATGTTATGTCAGTATAAACCTCTAAATCCTTTTCAGAGGTTGCTCTCCTACAGTTTCTCCCATTTTGTATTTATAATTGATGTTCCTTTTGCCCACGTGTAGAAGTTTGCACATTTTTTACATGAAACTGCATTTTCCAAGTGTTTGCCCAGTTCCAAATCTTTTTGAATTCAAGTTTTTAGTGTCTGCAAATTTCACAAGTGTAATAACTATACCAGAATCAATGTCATTAATATAAATCAGAGAAAGAAACAGCCCAAGAACAGACCCCTGGGTGACTCCACTGATGGCCTCACTCCATTCTCTTTGCCTCCTGCCTGATAACCAACTTGAGATCCAGTTTTGTAAGTTAACTCTGATGCCTACAGCTTCTAGTTTTAGAATTAATCTTCTGAGTTGGACCATAAGTCTAAGTTAATTATATCTTATGAACAGGACTTTAAATTATATGTACTATAAATAGTACACATGCCAAAATTAGAAAAATAAGTTCTCAGCATCAAAAAACTGTTACATATTTGTTAAAGAATCCCTCAACTCTTTATGTTTCCTGGCTCCTGAGTTTGTTTTCCACTTTCCCTTAACTTCTGCCTGTGTCCTCATTTGTGATTTACTATTTAACTGAAGGATTTCGGCTTTTGTGATGAATTTTGAAGACCTGAATTAATCCACCTCACCGCTTTCTATAGTTCATGCTGAAAAGTTTTAATTCCCTTGGCCTATCTGCGTAGGGCTAGTCTGCCTCGGCAAGAGACAACGAAAAAGATCTTAACTGAAAGATCGGGAGAAATGTGGTTAAAAAAATACAAGCAGGGGTCAATATCAAAAAGAGAAACTGATCTTTTGCCAAGCCGGAAATGCATGACATGAATCAGAAACCACTGAATGAAATGAAAGAATACGGAGATGAGGAGAACACAGAGAGTGGCATGTAAATGATTTTTTCTATCCAAAACATGAATAAATGAGAATTGCATGAGCTGGAGCTTATAAGTCACACTGATGACAATACTTGGGAATTCTGGGAGCGTTACCTAGTTGATTGTTGTGCCCATGAACAATCCAAAATGCTGTTGTGGGAGGACAATAAAAATGATTACACTTTAAAGAAAGTCAGATAGAGAAAAACTAATATGAAAATCGGATTTCCTGGATATTAAACCCAAGTTTAGTCACATAGATCAACAAAAAATATTTAAAGAGACAGGCATGATAAGTTTTAAAATTTAAGGGCATGTCTGTTGATCTTGGGATACATTTGATTGTTTTCCTCTGCACTTTTTCTAGAACTGATTTTTGCACCATGGTGACCAGAAACGCACACAGAAGTCCAAATGTGAAACAATGCGGTTTGACACAATGGAAACACATTTCAGGTTTAGTGTGAAATTTGAACAATTTTGATGAGAACAAGACATGAAAATGGCGCAGTACCAGCATCTGCTTTTCTAATGGTGTTATTGTCCCATCACTCCATGATCTTAATCCCATATCCATTTCAGAGTTGCAGGGAACTGATGCTTAGCTTTGCAGAACAAGAACTGAAGGAAGGTTTATCAGTCAGTCAGTCATTCTCCAACCCTCTATACCCTAACACAGGGTCACAGGGGTCCACGGGAGCCATTCTCAGCCAACAGAGGGAGCAAGGCAGGAATAAATCCCGGGCAGGGCGCCAGCCCACCACAGAACACACACACACACACACCAAGCACACACTAGGGACAATTTAGGATTGCCAATGCACATAACCTGCATGTCTTTGGACTGTGGGAGGAATCCCACGCAGATATGGGGAGAACATGCAAACTCCACGCAGGGAGGACCCAGGAAGCAAACCTAGGTCTCCTTACTGCGAGTCAGCAGCGCTACCCACTGCGCCACAGTACTGCCCAAGAAGGTTTATTACATTTATTATTTCACTAGCTGCATTTATTAATTTAAGTAGTTATTTGTTTGGGAAATTTCTGCAACACCATATTGTATTCATTCAGCACTGTCATTTTGTAGTTCCTTTTCCAATACAAGTAACATACAAGTAACATTACAATATTTAGGCTGGCAGCATCATCTGGCAGTTCTTTCATAGTGCTTCAGGTCATTGATTTCTGATGGTTCATCTTTTTGCTGTGTTTTCCTGACTTCAATTTTTTTGGTTGACACTTTTTTGGTTTTGACGAATTGATCTTGTGGTTTTGACCCTTGTACTGTATGTATTTACTCTCATTTCATCTTCTGACTTGTCCATATGCCCCTGGTTGCTTGCCTTATTCCACTCTTGGCAGGACAGATGGAGTGGTGCCCCGACACATTGCATACTCACTGTCTTTGGGGTACTGGAGGAAAAGCCACACCGACAACAGGAGAAGGTGTGAACTCCACACAGCAGGAGTCCAGGCCAGGATTTGATCTAAAGAGTTTTAAACTGTGAAGCAGCAGCTCTGTCCACTAAGCTACTATGCCACCAGCTTGTTTTTTGGTGCATTTTCTTGCCCAGTAGGTAGTATTGGCCTTCATCTCAGCTGAATTGATTAAACGTGTGTGAGTGAGACCTGCATTAGGATGACATCCTGCCCAAGTTTGGCTTCTTCTTTTCATTCATTCTTCAGCTTTGACTCTTTACTAACCCACACTGGAAAACGTGTGTGTTGAAAATGGCTGAATGCATGGAATGAAAGGGTGTCAGCAAGAAATGTAAGGCATTGCTAACATATTGTCAGCGTTTTCAAAACTGACTGAAATTCATTCTTTGGCAAATAAAATAATATAAATGATAGAAGAAACACACATAATTAGACCTAGACTTTATTTTTGACAAATCTCAAGCATAGTCCACTGAAGCATAATTTTGTTAATTAGGACTTTGCAGTTTTATGAGGCCTCAAGGTTTGCGGTCAGGAAATGTGTGTTTTCTGAAGTGTCATACCAGATTTTTAATTCCACATTTGGCAGATGGAAAATGACCAGCTTTAATCTAACCAGAAAGTAACTGGGCTAGGAGCCATTACTGTTCAGCTGTTGTTTTTGATCTTTGATTTAAAATATTGTTATAGATTTAAATGTTAACTTACACCTGTTATACCACAGTTAAAGACTTTAAATATATAAACTAAACATTAAGAACGTCATCTTTCATGAGAAACATCTTTCAGGGCATTGCTTGTAATGGAAAATCCCACAGAGTGACATGTCCTTAGATAACCCCGTATGTTACCCTTACAATGCCCAGTGAATTTTTTTTGTCTATACCCACTAATGTGTTCAGTATGTATCTACCATAATAATATTGTCTGTGTGTCCAGCTATCAAACAGATGGTGCATCACAAACATTGGCATTGCTTTTATAAATCATGTACCAAATGGCATGTAATAGAGACATGGCAACCGGACAGACACACGCTGAACTGTAAACAGTAACACTGAACACATCCAGCAGAGAATAACTTCTGGAAAGACAGAAATCAGCTTATCTACCTGTAAGAGAAAGGCGCTATATAGCGCACAACCCGACATAGATTGGACACGGGAGGCACGTGTAAAATAATTAAAAGTATTTATTTTCTTCCCCTGTGGGTGCACGTCTTCCCTGTGTCCCACAGGCAATACACAGTCCCAAATCATAGCCCATTACTAACACACAGCACTTTCTTCTTCTTGGCACCACCACTCTTCCTCAGCAAGCTTTGCCCTCCTACCACTTGACTCTGGCCTCTGAGTGGTGGTCGCTGGCTCCTTTTATAGTTCACACAGAAGTGCTCCAGGTGCTTGATCACCGAGTTCCAGCTGCACTTCTGCTTGTGATGAATATGCTGCCCACATGGGCTCAGGAGTCCCAAACACAGCACCCCATGGCGGTGCCTGTGGGACCCAACAGGGCTGCACCCAACTCCAATTCCCATGGAGCCCTGTGGGAAACTGAGGCATCACTCCAAACGAGGGGGGTGGCCATCTAGCGTCCAGGGAGAGGTATTGCACTGTCCAGGTCTGCTCCCCCTGAATATAGTGTGCAGGCATGACCCCGGCCGTCTTCCACACTATTTTGATAGAAGGACTATTGTCTGTGTATCTGTGTGCCCGTCCAATTGTTATGATCTGTTAAATGCCATCTGTTATAATATTTGTCAGTGCAGTGCTGATCTTTGTGATGCGCCATCTGTTGGAAGGAAAAATGCGCAGCATTTTATTAAACTGTTTGTGATACACCATCAGTTGGAATGACAAATAAAATGTATTTTATTATTACAAATGTTTCTTATGCGCCATCAGTTGGAATGACAAATGCAATGCATTTTATTATTATAAATATGATGTGCCATCAGTTCAAATGACAAATGAAATTAATTTTATCTCTTCAAATATTTATGATATGAATCTGTTGGAATAACAAAATGCAATTTTTATTACTACAAATGTTTGAGATGCACCATAATTTGCAATGGCAAATAGAATGCATTTTATTACTACAAATATTTGTGATGAACCAGCTGTTGGAATGACAAATTCAATCAATTTTATCACTACACGGATTACAAAATACATCCCAGTAGATGGTGTACTGCACGTAACAACACTGGGGTCTATGTTGATAGATTATGACCCATCTTAAAAGGATATCGCTACCACAAATGTATGTGATGCGGCATCTGTTGGAATTACAAATGTAGTGCATTTTGTTACTACAGATGTTTGAGATGCACCATCACTTGAAATGACAAATAGAATGCATTTCATTGCTACTGTACACATATTTGTGATGAAGCATCTGTTGGAATGACAAATGAAATGCATTTTGTTACTATTAAAGGTTCTGATATGCCATCTGTTGGAATGACAAATGCAATCAATTTTATTACTACACGCATTACAAAATACATCCCAATAGATGGTGTACTGCACACATTAATACTGAGGTCTATGTTGATTAGTTAGTTTCTGACTCATCTTAGAAGGATATCACTACTAAATAAAATAAGAAAAGTTAAGAAAATGTTATGGCTCCAAATTGGAAAAACCCCATTGAATGGAAATTTATTTCGGTGAGTGCATTGCCAAAGGAAAAGTATATAAAGAGGAGCTGAGATTAGCTCATGTTTAAACACAAAACTGACCCTCTTGAGCCCGGTGGAGGTTCCTTTAAAGAAGAGTTGAGTGAAAGTGGCAGAGGGTGGGAGAGGTAAGTGGAGTTAGCCAGGGGTCTCAGATCTTCTGTCCAGGTAACAACTTTAGAACTGTAAGGAAATAAATAGATGAGTTCTTCTACAACCTTCTCCTGTGAACTCATTGGCTTGGTTGTTTTAAGGAAATGCAAACAATCATGCAATCAATAACATATACATCCACAGCTTTAAATACAATGCACTATATGCAATAATGTTATTTTGGGGGCAATTCAGACTCCATGCGTAAGGCAACAACTGAGACAGACACAGCCTCAATAAAATAAACCGCTGTTCTGCAAAA
This sequence comes from Erpetoichthys calabaricus, assembly GCF_900747795.2. Taxonomy (NCBI): domain Eukaryota; kingdom Metazoa; phylum Chordata; class Cladistia; order Polypteriformes; family Polypteridae; genus Erpetoichthys; species Erpetoichthys calabaricus. The sequence continues at coordinate 27,973,081 of NC_041394.2, read as the reverse complement.
ATCATGTTTAGCCAGGTGAGACTGACAAATCAGAAGATAAATGAAGCTGAGTGTGACAGATCAAGACTTCAAGGAACGTACCTCTACTACTTCCTCTCATGCCACCACACACCATGGTGTGTAGAACTGCACAGTAGCACAGTAGGAGTGAGTCTTATTTTTAATCATTTTATCAGGGGCGGGGTGAGCAGGACTACAAGAGGCATGTGTCTCCCACTTTTTCAACATTGAGAACTGCAGCAAGTGTGAGAGGGGGAGAGTATAAGAGGCAGACCACTCCCTCTCCTTCATGAGGTACGGTGTGCCACTGTGAGTGGGACAAGGAGTTAATGCCACACTTCTTAATGTTGTCCCCAGGGTTGAGAGTGTCCCAGTATGAAAGGTGTGTTTCTTGCTCTTTCTTTTAGTTTTTTGTACTGCATAAATTGTGTTCTACCATATTGAATGAGACAGTAAGGAAGGCCCTTCTTGCGCCACATTAGAAAAGTACACCACCTCATAGTGCACCACATATTTCAGTTTTTGCTTTGTTCTTCCTTCTTTTTTTATTTCTTCTGCTGCTTCCCGTAATGTTGAATTTCTTAAATTGGGATTCTGCTCAAGATTATCTTAAGTGTCCTTTGATACAACGGTCAGTATCTATCTGGGCTTGGTTTAGCTTCTCTCAAACCTATAATTGTGTAAAGTGCATTTGGTAAATGAATAAAAACTATTTAATAAGATTTTCTACTTTGACACTTAAACTTTCATGAGCCCACTTTTAATTTGTTACCTTTCATCATTCCATTATTCTTTCGTTCGTGTAGAGTTTATATAATCATTGCTTCTGCCATCTTTAATTTTGGACAGGTTGGCAGATTGTCAGTTTATTGATTCAAAGTAAAGTGACATTTCTATGTTCAGAAACGTCTTCAATCATTACACCCTATTACTGACTGATATATGAAATTCAAAGGGCTGTACTTCTTTTTCCAGGCTACAAGCTTTATGGAAGATAACCACAGTGTCATCCCCAGTGACCTGATCTACAAGCAGAATGTCCGTATTCCCCTTGAAAGCCACACAATCCCAGGACTGGAGCCATTTACAGAGTATCGGGTTCGAGTGGCTTGCTTGACCAGCGAAGGCATGTCCCAATGGACGGACTGGGCAGTCATGGTGACAGAAGAGGGAGGTGAGGTGCTAATATACTGTTGTTAGTACTTGTTAGTTTGTTTCTTTAAAATATTTTCTGATTAACAGCAGCTCAAATTTTCAGAATATTTGTGTGATATACAGCACACAGCTCTATGTGAGTACAAAGGATCAGTATCTACTGTACACAAGTGTTACCCTGGCAGTATATGTCTGGTCATCTGCACACTCCATACTCATATTGACAAGCCTGGAAATTGAAGCCAAGACCCTGGAGTTGTGTTGCAACTGTGCCCCCCAACCAAGGCAGATATGATAATCACAAAAAGTAATGTAGCATGCACCGGTGCTGTGGAAGGACACAAAAATGACTCTTTGAGTTCTTTTTAAACATAGTGAACATTTTTCTCGCATCATTCCAACAGTTATATGAAATAATGAATAATTAATGATTACGCTGCTTTTAGTATTTTTATTTATTTCTTGGAAGTATACAAGGGGAGGAGTGGTGGCTCTGAGGTTAGGGATTTGCGTTGGCAGTTGGAAAGTTGCCGGTTCAGATCCCATAAACGCCAGAAGTGACTCTACTCTGTTGGGACCTTGAGCAAAGGCCCTTAACCTGCAATTGCTCCATCCAGGGTATGACGTTAATCTGCATCCAGCCCTGCATTTAGGCCCTCCAACCTGAAGGGAAAAACTTGGGGGTTGGTGGCAGGATTGGCACTCCTGCCACCATGAAAAACCTCACACTGTACCACTCCACCTGAACTAGTGCAGTGCTGAGGTGTCACCCGTCGCATGGCTGCACTCGGGTCCTAATCTAGGATCCTGAGGTGGTTTGTCATGTGGTGGGTGCAGCAATACACTGTTTAAGCGCATGCTCCTAACCTCCTCCTCCTCCTCCTCATCTTGGAAGTATACAACAATCTAACTCATGTGAATGCAGAGTATGTGTTAAAATATGAATGTATGTAAATTACAGAGTATCCAAACTATTTCCAGATGTATACTTTGTGATGTAATATTCTGGAGCAGTGGAGCAGTGCTTCTTCAGAGTGGCAAAGACCTGGGTTCAAATCCTGACCCTGTCAATATTGGTGTGGAGTTTCCACATTCTACCTGTGCCCTTGTGGGTGTCCTCCAGATACTCCAGCACCTGTTCACCTCTCAAAGACTCTAAACTGGTGCTGGATGTCTATCTACAGTATCTATCTGTCTAAGGATGTGCCCTGAGATGGACTGGCACCCAGTCTAGGGCGAGTATCTGTTTTAGTGTTGGGACAGTACATGGACATGGTCTCATTGAACAGTCCCAATGTAAAAGAAATATTTGATCTTATTTAACATAAGTGGGCATATCAAGATTTGATCTTCATTTAAAGACTATCTTTAGATAAAGGAAGAAAAATTAAAAATTGATGACTATAATTTGTTCAATGAAAAATGAGCAGATATGCTATTTCCATCTGTGGAAAAAGTAAGGTCCCCCTTTCCTCTAATGGCTGGTGTTACCCCATGACTATCACTCTCTGACATTGAGTGGGAGAACATTGTTTCCCACTCCTCCATGCAGAATTCTTTCAGGGGTGTTTTGTATGCCCCTACCATTTATAATCCTCCCCTCCAGCATCTAAATGGGATTCAGATCTGGGATTTTTCTTGGCCATTTCAGAACCCTCCATTTCTTCCTTTTCAGCCATCTCTTGGTGGATGTACTGGTATGTTTGGGTTAATTGTAATTTTGCAAGGTCCATTTTCATTTGAATTTCAATCCTCTGTCAGAGGATTTTACATTATCCTGAAACAACCTCTGGTTTGATGAGTTCAGGCCCTGATGCAGCAAAGCAGCCCCAAACCATAACATTTTGACCACCATGCTTTACAGTTGGGTTCAGGCTCTTCTGGTCAAATGCTGTCTTTAGATTTCAGTGCACGTATCTACTGGTACTGTGGTCAAATAACCATAAGTATCTATCTGTCTATCTGTCTGTCTGTCCGTCCGTCCGTCCGTCCGTCCGTCTGTCTGTCTGTCTGTCTGTCTGTCTATCTATCTATCTATCTATCTATCTATCTATCTATCTATCTATCTATCTATCTATCTATCTATCGTGGAACTTGACCCGGACACAGGCAGGCAGACACGTTCAAGTCACCAAAGACACGTTTATTTTGGTGCTCCATATTTACTCAAGTAAATACCCGACTCAAGTCTCCAAATGGAGGGAGGCAGCCCCCTTTTATACACACCCAGATGTGCTCCAGGTGCTTCCCGGCAATCTTCCACCGGCACTCCCCAGTGTGGCGGAAGTGCCGGCTGCGTACCCGGAAGCACTCTGGGTGTCCCTGCTTCTCTTCCCCCCACCACTTCCACACACCACGTCCAGGGCTCCCAAGGCATCGGGGTGGCCCCTGACTGTGACCGCAGGCCCCTACAGGGTCGAGCTTCAAAGCTCTGTACCCGTGGTCCCCATAGCAACCAGGGTGGTTGCCCCCACGTGGTCTGAGGCGGGCGTAAGCCCTCTTCCGGTCTACCAGGGCGTCCCGGCTGGGTTGCTCCCCTAGCCACCTGCAACACTATCTATCTATCTATCTATCTATCTATCTATCTATCTATCTATCTATCTATCTATCTATCTATCTATCTATCTATCTATCTATCTATCTATCTATCTATCTATCTATCTATCTATCTATCTATCTATCTATCTATCTATCTATCTATCTATCTATCTATCTATCTATCTATCTATCTATCTATCTATCTATCTATCTATCTATCTATCTATCTATCTATCTTGTGCCACCACCATCTACCCAAAGCACCATGATGTTCCAACAATGATGGATGGATTAAAAGCCAGAAGTCTGTATAACCATCAGCATCAAGTGACTCCATGAGAACCCTAACTACAAAGAGGACTATTTAATTTATGTTAGGTAGAATGCCCAAAGGGGACTGGGCGGTCTCGTGGCCTGGAACCCCTACAGATTTTATTTTTTTCTCCAGCCTTCTGGAGTTTTTTTTTTTGTTTTTTCTGTCCACCCTGGCCATCGGACCTTACTCCTTTTTATGTTAACTAAGGTTGTCTTATTTTAATTTCTTATTTGTCTTTTATTCTTCTTTTCTTCATTATGTAAAGCACTTTGAGCTACTTTTTGTATGAAAATGTGCTATATAAATAAATGTTGTTGTTGTTGTTGTTGTTATCTATCTATCTATCTATCTATCTATCTATCTATCTATCTATCTATCTATCTATCTATCTATCTATCTATCTATCTATCTATCTATCTATCTATCTATCTATCTATCTATCTATCTATCTATCTATCTATCTATCTATCTATCTAACTGACTTTGCACAGCAAGCAACCATGTTAGCCTAACAGAATAGACAATCATTTATAATGTTAGCTGCAGATAACACTTGATATTAATAATAAAATCTAAAACATTCTACAAGCCAGAGTTTATTTTATAATTAATCCAGAATAGTTTTGTATATTGGAGAAAAGGTGTACAGCCTGATGGGAAACTATTTTGTTGTCACTACTGTCTTTTATACTTGCTAAAGATCTTTAAGCGGCGTGGGATTCTTCATGCATGACAAGTCTGCTCCTTGGAAGGCATCCCTTTAACATACAAGAGGTTTTCTCCTAGTAGAAATATTTCACTTTTTCCACAGTTGGAGATTCTTTCTTTTTATTTGAAAAGTCTGGAATCATGCCTGAATGAGATGTAAACACAAACTGAATGGAGATATGAGTCACGTTAATGCAGTGCACTCCTCTCAGTTCCCCATCTTGCTGCAGGCTGGTTTCCATTCATAAATGGAGAAGCGTCTTAAATCTTCAACTGCATTTCCTCAGATAAACATGTCTGTTCCCCCGTGCTTTGAACCACAGAATCTTGTGTTGTTTCAGACTCCCATGGATCTGACTCTCACTTGCTAATTTTTCAGCAAATTAATTCAATAAAGATTGGACATTTTAGGGATGAAAAAAAAAAGAATTAAGAAAAGGAACTCACGCAAGATTTTAAACATCAGTAAACTGGAGCTAATTATAGATGTTTCAGATACTAAGAAGTGATACCAGAGAACAGTAAGGAAAAAAGAGAAGAGAAATTACTGAGAATTAAAGAAAGGTGAATAGGATGAACCTATGACTAATGTCATCTGTACCAAAGTCACTTTTCAGTAGGAAATTAAGGAGATCTTATAAAGTATTAAAAGTCCATATGGCATCTGATTTCTGAGCATGTAATGAGTTTCCCTTATTTGTTGACATCTTTTATTTCCTCTTCTTTTGATGCTTTGCAGTTTCCTAATTGTAGTTGTGAGAACCATGGTGGCACATGGGTTAGCAGCGACATTTTGAATGTTGGTCCGATTCTCACTGAGTTCTTGCAGCACGTCCCCAAAGCTCCACAATGCTGAATTATGAATGGCCAGTTTGTCGCTGTGTGGAATTGGCATCATCTCCCAGTATTCTTAGGGATTTTGTCCTGGCCCTTTGATTTTCCTCCCACAGTCCAAAGGCATACAGTATGTTAGGTTAGTTGGTAATTCTAAATTAATCTGGAATCAGTATGTCCTGTTAGTTTTATGTTCAGCCCCTGAAAATGAGCCAAAAATGTTTAGAAAAAAAAAATTATTATATGTAACAGAAACATTTCAATGCCAAGACATCAAAATAAATGCAGTAGGAAAGGTATGCCTGGTCAGGGCCGTCTTAACACATGGGCATGCTGGGCAGTTGCTCGGGGGCCCCATGCTAATCTATGTATGTTATCACTTGCTGAGTGGTTGTGTAGGTAGGAGCCCCAGTGCACTGCTTTGCCTGGGGGGATATAATTCTGTTAAGATGGCCCTGCATCTGGTGTCCACTGCTGTAGTGTAAAGATGCTAGGGGTCACTGTCATCCCTTTAACCCCAACAGACATATTCTCCAGACACAAGGTAAAAGCAAAAAAAAGCCTTTTTAATAATTTTCTTCCTAAACAGCACCCTTCCAGCACCACAGCCACAATATTACAGACAATAAACTCAATAACACAATAATCTTTTCTCTCTCAATCTCCTCCACACCTCCCAACAAGCTTTGTCCACCTCCACCCAACTCTGGCCCGCTTGCTGGGTCTTCAGCAGGCCTTTATATAGTTTCTGACCTGGAAGTGCTTCTGTTCTTCATCCCATGTGACTTGCCAGCACTTCCGGGTCAGCTGGAGAATTCAAGTTCTTTTAATCAGCCCAGAATTACTTCGGGGCTTCCGTCCTCATGATCCACTGGTACTTCCATGCTATGGGTAAAGCACGACTCCCCAGGTCTTCCAACAGCTCCCCGTGGTGGCACCTACCGTACCCAACAAGCCTGACAAACCAAACTCCAATTCCCAGGATGCACTGTGGGAATCTGGGGCATTGCTACACTCCAGGGGAGATGCCAATTAGTGTTTTGGAGGAGGAAGTGTCGACAAGCAGCTGCCTTCCCCCATCCATTTTAGGGGCGTCCTGGCCGGGTTGAACTGCCGGCCGTCTCTCACAACAGATTGAGATTTAGTACATGTCCTTCGTGTAATTTCTTTTTCTGAAACAGTCACCAATGCACAGCCTGATGCTGTAATCAGGATAGTAAAAGTGAGTTTCTTTGTATGCTTTTCTTATAAAGTTTTTCTATTTCATGTGATTAGGAGGGTAGAATGCTAGAGCCTGAGCCATGCAGTTGATGAGCCCATTGTGCTATTGTAGGTTAACATAGCGCAACGATTAATGACTTCCACATTTCCCCTGATGTGAGCATTGACAGTTGCTGCGTTGTAAACAGTGCTTAGGAGAAAGATGTCTTTCTTGTCCTTCAAATTGATCAAATTTAATTTTCCTTTTTGCTTTGTGTTCCTTTAGTGGGCGATATAGCTCCCTAGTTGGAATAAGTTCTTTTGTAATTGCAGTGTTTTAAGTAACCGAAAACTATATACAGTAGATATGTTATTAAAAGGCAATATCCCTCCCATAGTGATACGGCGGTAAAAATCACATAAGAGAAAATAACTTAGCTTTCTTTACTGACGATTTACGCGGCATTACAGACAGGAAGCCTATGGCAAAGACAATACCAAGGTGGGATCTTGATCTATACAGTCTGCCATCTTTCGTCACTGCGCTGAAAGGATTTTCAGGACGGATGACGATATCATCCATCCATCGGCTTCGAAGTGTTTGGCTGCTGTCCAGCCTTTTATACTGGTTCCTCCACGTGCAGGCCCCCACGTTGGCAAATAGTCCATTTCCAAACAAGGAAAGAAGATCCCGTGATCACTTCTAACAGAGAATAAAATAGCATACACCTGTCTTTAGGCTGACTACACATTCCTCAAGCTGTCTCCATCCATCTTGTCTTATGCTTGGCTAAGCACTTCTAAATGCTGAGAGCCGCTTTTGGCCTGGCCTGTACATGTGAATGGATTTATAAAATAATTTCTTGTACAGAGCACAGTGACATTAAACTTACATTCTTATTACACTTTGTAGCTACTGGCTCATGCTAAAGCTTCTCATCACCTGCGTCACTAGGCATATCACGGCGGCTCTGTCACACAGTACCATAACATCAGTTTCATTATCCATGTCAGCATCTGATGACCAATTCACAATGTCATCACTTTCTCTTGGTTCACCTAATGGTTCAGTTTCAGTTTGTTCTAAAACTGGATTAACAGCTTTTTGTTTACACGCCATCACTCATGAATATAAAATGACAGAATGTATCAAAACATTCATAACTTTTATGCAGCTTGATGTTATTCAGTGGGCAGCAGAATACTGTCCTAGGTGCTATTTGGTTGTAACACTTTATATTGGGTCATAATGTATGTATTTTTGAAGTGTTTAAAATTATGAAGGGAATTAGTCCAATAGATTTAGACTGTGACTTTAAAATGAGTTTAAAATAAAACAGGGACACAGTTGGAAATCTATTAAGGGTAAATTTAAGACAAATATTAGGAATTTATTCTTCACACAGAGAACCAAAGACACACAGAATAAGCTACCAAGTAGTGTGGTAGACAGTAGGACTTCAGGGACTTTCAAGATTTGTCTTGATGTTATTTTGAAAGAATTCAGAGGATAGGAGTGACGAGGTTTGTTGGGCTGAATGGCCTGTTCCCGTTGAGATTGTTCTAATGTTCTAATAACATCTTTCCTCAAGTCGCCCTCAGGGTTAAACTTCATTGCAAAGAGTTCTGAACCCTGAGACAGGCTTAGGGTTAATGCCAAGGAGGTTAAGTAGTAATATATTAAATATTACCCATTTATTTAAACATAATAAAAGTATTCAAAAATATTACTTTTTATTAGTATTGTATTGTATTGCACATTAAATTTTGTTTGTTGCTTTACAAATAAGTTAAAAAACTTTCCAAAATATGCAGCAAACATATCCTTAAAAAGAAAACAGTATGTATGTGAACACATCTAGAACTGATGGTGCACTCACAGACAAACTCACAGAAACAATTACTGCATATCTGCTTTCAGTATGATCACAACATGGCTGTAAATAAATAAAAGGTATGTGTTTTTAATTATTGGGCTTAAAGCACTGCTGAGCTCAAGCACACAAAGTGTCTCCATTATTCCATATTAAGTATAACTAGTTTAAATTTGGAAATGTTATAATATTATGCAATGTAAAAAAAGTATACTTTTAAATTCATAATTATGTGGCAGGTTCCCATCTTTGGCAATCAACAAAAGTAAAAACAAAGAAAAAACTTTAGCTTCAGTTTAGCAAAATATCAGGGACCCATGTGTTCATATTTCTTCCTTATATCTCATAGGAAGCAGCATTTCAAACTGAATATCTGAAAGGCGATTCCTTGTTGGTGTGAGCACAAGACTTCCATAGCGGAGCAGTCTTATCAGCAGGAGCGCTAAAAGGGACTGCTGTGTTGTATCATAAGAAGATGTGTTTAGTTCATAGAAATTTGATAGAGACATTCCACACTGATTGCTGATTTCAAATAATCCAGAATTGTAAAGCGTGTACCTCATTGATTTCATCAGCAGGCACATCATTGGTATGGTATTCCCTTTGTTCACCTGTAAACAATAGCAGCTTTTTTGTTCTCTAGTTTAGAATTGATCTAACGGGCAGTGATTCCCAAAACACTTTCATTTTGCACAGAACAAATGCTGGCAGGAGCAGATGAGAAAACTGGACCTCCCCAAAAGTGATTTTTAGTTTACGTTCCGTCTTGTTAAAAGCATCACCAAATACTTTGCTTCAAGAAAGCAGCATCTTGCTAATGAGGTTTCTGAAAGCCAGGAACTCCACAGTAGATATATGCATCACAATGTACAAAGAAGTATGGCTTTGTAGAAGAGAAGGCTCCAGTAGCTGACTTGGTTTGATCAGCGACATCTACCTTTTGTCTTTTTGTGACTGTGCTTTGTTACTATTTGATGCCGGCCTATAATACAGTGCATCCGGAAAGTATTCACAGCGCATCACTTTTTCCACATTTTGTTATGTTACAGCCTTATTCCAAAATGGATTAAATTAATTTTTTTCCTCAGAATTCTACACACAACACCCCATAATGACAACGTGAAAAAAGTTTACTTGAGGTTTTTGCAAATTTATTAAAAATAAAAAATCTGAGAAATCACATGTACATAAGTATTCACAGCCTTTGCTCAATACTTTATCGATGCAAAGCAATTACAGCCTCAAGTCTTGTTGAATATGATGCCACAAGCTTGGCACACCTATCCTTGGCCAGTTTCGCCCATTCCTCTTTGCAGCACCTCTCAAGCTCCATCAGGTTGGATGAGAAGCGTCGGTGCACAGCCATTTTAAGATCTCTCCAGAGATGTTCAATCGGATTCAAGTCTGGGCTCTGGCTGGGCCACTCAAGGACATTCACAGAGTTGTCCTGAAGCCACTCCTTTGATATCTTGGCTGTGTGCTTAGGGTCGTTGTCCTGCTGAAAGATGAACCGTCGCCCCAGTCTGAGGTCAAGAGCGCTCTGGAGCAGGTTTTCATCCAGGATGTCTCTGTACATTGCTGCAGTCATCTTTCCCTTTATCCTGACTAGTCTCCCAGTCCCTGCCACTGAAAAACATCCCCACAGCATGACGCTGCCACCACCATGCTTCATTGTAGGGATGGTGCCAGGTTTCCTCCAAACGTGACACCTGGCATTCACACCAAAGAGTTCAATCTTTGTCTCATCAGACCAGAGAATTTTCTGTCTCATGGTCTGAGAGTCCTTCAGGCGCCTTTTGGCAAACTCCAGGCAGGCTGCCATGTGCCTTTTACTAAGGAGTGGCTTCCGTCTGGCCACTCTACCATACAGGCCTGATTGGTGGATTGCTGCAGAGATGGTTGTCCTTCTGGAAGGTTCTCCTCTCTCCACAGAGGACCACTGGAGCTCTGACAGAGTGACCATCGGGTTCTTGGTCACCTCCCTGACTAAGGCCCTTTTCCCCCGATCGCTCAGTTTAGATGGCCGGCCAGCTCTAGGAAGAGTTCTGGTGGTTTCGAATTTCTTCCACTTACGGATGATGGAGGCCACTGTGCTCATTGGGACCTTCAAAGCAGCAGAAATTTTTCTGTAACCTTCCCCAGATTTGTGCCTCGAGACAATCCTGTCTCGGAGGTTTACAGACAATTCCTTTGACTTCATGCTTGGTTTGTGCTCTGACATGAACTGTCAACTGTGGGACCTTATATAGACAGGTGTGTGCCTTTCCAAATCAGGTCCAGTCAACTGAATTTACCACAGGTGGACTCCAATGAAGCTGCAGAAACATCTCAAGGATGATCAGGGGAAACAGGATGCACCTGAGCTCAATTTTGAGATTCATGGCAAAGGCTGTGAATACTTATGTACATGTGCTTTCTTAATTTTTTTATTTTTAATAAGTTTGCAAAAATCTCTTTTTTTCACGTTGTCATTATGGGGTGTTGTGTGTAAAATTCTGAGGAAAAAAATGAATTTAATCCATTTTGGAATAAGGCTGTAACATAACAAAATGTGGAAAAAGTGATGCGCTGTGAATACTTTCCGGATGCACTGTATACTGTAACAGTCAAACAGTAGTATTTGCTAGGTGCTGACAAATATAAATCAGAATAAAAAAAAAAAAATCACAGCGGACTTTAAGCGATTTGTTCAAAATATTATAACTTTTCAGATTAAGCTAACTGTAACGTTACACTTGATTTTTCAAAAGGAATATTTGATTTGATTATTCCTGACACTGAAAAGTAATATCTTATATATAAACGTCTACACGTGGAAGTGTGTGTGTGTGTCTGGCCCAGAAATGAGAGGTGGAGTCGGGGTAAGGGCTCTGCCTCCGAGGAAACAGAAAACTCTCTTAGCTGCTAATAACACAAGCGAGGCAAGCACGTCAGCAAAACGAAACCTCAGAAGAAAGACAGAGTCACTTAGCCGCTAACATTGGCAAAATGGTATTCCCTTTACTGTTTCTTCTGCCGTAAATATATAAACGATGCAAGCACAGTGGCAAAATGAATCCTCCTAGGAGAGAGATGTCCAGAGTATTTCCTTTCAATTACCTGACACCGCTACATTTCTATTTTTTTTCTGACGATTTCAATAGTTTCTAGGATCCCGGGCTTTTTACAGCACAGGCTTACACAGCTAGTTCCTATATAATGCGTTATATTAGTAATTGCTCTCAATTCTGCGAGTGGTGGGTTGGTGCCACATTGCAGTTCAGTTCCTACTAAATGTTCAGTGTTGTTGGAAAAGGCTCCAGCCCCAACAACCCTGAAAAGGATTGAATGGTTCAGTAATGGGTGTGGCGTACTGGTTAAAAAGACTTGCTCAGACTCGCTCAGTTAATCAAAGGTACACACTGACCATCACCAATGTGAATCTTCCATAGTAGGCCAGCTTTCTTCACCTTCTGTTGGAGAGCGGCACAGCCCTGTACCTCTAATCCATATGTTAGAATTTTTTACTATTAACCTGAATTGTGGGAAAGGTTTCGTGAATGGATTCTTTCTGGTATGGCCTTCTAAGATATTGAACTTAAGTTCTATTTAACTTGCTTGTGTGCCAATGTAAAAGTACATGAAACCAAATGTTCTAATGTCTGAGGAAGATGTGCCTTTTTTCAAAGTGTCTCAGCTTTTTTTTTGGATGTCTGCAAGTTACACTGACAACTAATCATCAAGCAACTTTAAAATTGTTTGTGTTCTATTTTTGTATCTAGAATAGGGTGTAACTGGTAAGCAATGCAGTCTCTCAGATCCATCATCCTGAGCTGGCTCTTCCATTATCTGTGTTGTTTTTTATATTTTCTTTCCATCTCCATGAGACTTCCTGTGGATATTCCAGTTTTTCTTCCACATTTTCAAACATGCATCATGGAAAGGCTTTTAGGAGAATATAAATCTTCTTTTCAAATGCACAGACTACTTTTAACGCAGACCTAAAGTATAATGTTTAATTCTGTGTCACTACTTTAGCTGAACTATTCTTGCACTTACAATATCAACCTTTGCACATATACTATCTAGAGTTGCAATGCACTTGCACCCAGGACTGTAATCCACTACCTTCTGTCAGTATTTCCTTCAGACCTTACACAGGGATGACTGTTACTGTTACCTTCCTAATAAGATTGTGCTCACTCCCTCACCCTGGTTGATCCTTCTGAGACAGCAACTTGGTTCTTAACTCCGTGTGATTAAAACAGAGCAACTATGCAGACAACAAAGCAGGCTGTAATTAAGTTTCATTATATAAGCACAATTCAAATAGATAGTACCATAAAAAAGGAAAATAAAGTGTGGAACCTTACAACCTGGTACTGCTAGAGGTTTAGTATTTCCAGGGAGCCCATTTCTTGTGTTGCTTGAAGTGTCACCAGTAATTCTGAGCATTCCTGGACTCATTCCCACCACCACCACCACCACCACCACCACCACCTCCTCCTCCTCCTCCTCCTCCTCCTCCTCCTCCTCCTCCTTCTCTCTTTTGTCTATCCCCCTTCTGTCTTATACTAATCTTATAAAGCTCTTTGCCAGGTTCTAAAGATTGCTGCTTTAGCCTACGCTTCTGACATCATAAATGGAAGCCAACAGCACAGCATGCTTGAATAACTTCGAAACAGCTCTTGAAACCACATGTGCACTATGGTAGCAGTTCTGTATTATACATTTGATTAAAATGGTTCTTAGCTCCTGTCAGCAAAAACATACATAGCCAAGCAATTCCTTAAAATTACAACATGGCAGAGCTCATTACACTTTCTACTTAAACTAATTATCAAAATATTCTCATTTTTCATATGCAATCACCAAATCATTAACAGACAGTGAGTTCTTCTCCTTCCAACAAAGTTCTTGTCCTTCCTCCAAAAGCAAGTTAGACTGACTGGAGGCTGTAGATTAGCTCTGTGTGTGTTTGTGAATGTGTCTTCTGAGACTTGGCATCCCATCTAGGAGTGTTTCCTGCCTCGTGCCCAATGTTGTAGGGACATGCTCCTCTACTGGGACCCCAAACTGCAGGTTTGAAAATGCTACGTTATATGAGGGACTAACTACAGTACTAGACTGCTTGTGCTTACCGTTAACTTGTTGTTCTTTCTTACTTGCTAACTTTGTAATTACTCAGATTTTATGTATTATGGTTTACTTTTTTAAGACATCTTGGTTAAAGGAAGTTGTTACAGGACTCTGGGTAAAAATTAGTCAGCATCAGGTAAATCGTATATAAGGGAACCAACAGAGCAGCTGCAGTTTTGTCGGACATGGACACCACCAATTTGTTGATGTACAACAGTAGGTAACATCAGTTTTCATCCAGTCTTCCAGCACCAAATCCTACAGTTCAGCCGGGTTGGTCACCAGCATTTGATTCATTGCTCCAAATAATCCCACATAATTTTCTGTGGAATTAAAATCTGGGGATTTTGTGGGCCAATGAAGGTGAAAGAATGTGTCAAAATGTTCTTTGCACTAATCACACACCATCCTAGCCCTGTGCATATGATAACATTTGTCTTGGAAGACTGAGTAGCTATTCTGTGTTCACTCTGGAGGTGAAGCACAAACGGTTTGTTCTAACACTGCTTTTACACAATCAAGAGTATTTGTAAGAAATCAATAACAGTTGGGACACCTGCAGGAATTGTTTGCCTGTTACAATGTGTGACACATAGTGACAGTTCCTATCTGTGAGCACCATTTTCGACCACAGTTCTGGCGATGATTAGCTGTTGGCCTCAATGTATGCCACTGTTGGACAATACTTTTAGACACCCACAAAATTATCAACTTCCAGTACACTGTGCCTTTTGGCACGGCCAAACAAAATAACCAATTTTTGCAAATCATTCACGCCTGTTGTCTGATCTGTTTTTCATGAGGAGAACCAAACACACGTTTCACCCCACTACTCCTCTTCAGTTTGTGAACACTGTACCACAATTTTCTGAAAATTAGTTTTCTCTTTGTCATTATGGTTTATTGAATGTAGATGGAGAAGAAAAATTGCAAATGTATTCATTTTAAATTAAACCTACAACATAATAAAGTGCAGAAATTGAAGTGCTGTGAATACTTTCTGAATCCACTTTATATTATTATGATATCTTCAGTGGAAAGTTCAGGTGACTAGCGAAATCAGGATAAATGACAAACATATGGAGGCCAGGCAGGTGAACCAACTGGTTCAGGGTTCTGCAATAAGTTTTTCAGAATGATTCATCTGGCAGCTTTGTGTGGTCACCAGTCCAACATCCGAGTGTCCACAGTGCATAGGTCTGCATGTTTACTTAGATTTCAAGCTTTCCTATTCAAATTTTCACATATAACACTCCGTAGTTTTTGTTTGCTTTTTTTCAATTGTATACTTAAATATAATTTGTAATCCTGTATTTAATGACTTGGTTTACAAATATTTAGGTCCTCGTAGTTTTAAAAAATGCACCAAATGACAGCTGTAGTATTTCATTTCTATTTAAGGCACACAAGAGGCTCTGGTAGCTCTACTGTTCTAAGGCCTGAGGGCCCCCAATCTGATCAGATTAACTGCTAGTTTCCTTCTCAAAGGACTAATTGGCCCCACTGCTATAAACAAGACCCAGGAATGCCAATCGAGCTTTTGAAGCGTGCCTCTGTTTCTTGTTCCCCAGATGTCTAGTTATTTGATGCTTGTTTTCCCATCCATATCACCACTATGGGAACAAGAATGCTGACTGAGAAGGAAGAACTTCCACCCCCTCTTTCTCCCAGATCCAAGTTAAAATACTCCTTATAATGTTTAGGAGGCTCCCAAAGGGCACATAAATATATATATATATATTTTACACAGCCATATGCAGCCTGGGCAAGCCAAAAGCCCAAATCGTAAAATGGTGAGAATACTGGAGCTTCCTAATTGGAATGAGCTGTCTTTTTGGATTTGTATTCAGAGTGCATTTTTCTAAAATCTCTCTGGCCCCCCTCCTTGTGAGTCTCCTTTATAAAGTCATATGTTCTACCAAAACAAAGCAAACTCAAAACATTTCTCTTTCCGTCCCACCTCTTCCTCTGTCACTGCGTCTTTCCCACTTTCACATGGAAAGGAAAAGCTGACGTGTTAAAATCCATATGGAAGCAATTGGCTGATCAATGACATCGCTATGATTGGAGAGTCCATTGGGAAACTGACAGAGTCTCCTACTAGGGACCATTAGTGACCTTTGGGTTTATTACTGATATTGAGAAATCTGTTAATGTGTTTTGCTGTCTGTCCAGATCAGCACTGCATTTTGGTTTAGATAGGTAAGTTCCTCTGGGTGAAAGTGACATATGTTTCCATCCATCCATCCATCCAGTTATGAACCCATCTCATCTTCTCTGTGTGAAATGACTTTTCCTGGTGAGGATTGCAGTTGCATCAGGACATGCAGGTCAGGTCAGATTGCCCCATCCCCAGATACTAATTTCAGGTCTTCCGGATGAATTCTCGAGTGTTCCCACCAGCCCACCATAAACTCCCACCAGCGTATCCTGGAACTGTCACAAAGTCTCCTCCCAGAGGGATGGGCCTAGAGTAGCTCTATGGAGAGCTGCCTGTGGGGTATCCTTATGAAATGCCCAAACCACATCAACTGGTTCCTCTCGACCTGGAAAAGGAGCAACTCTACTCTGAGGCTTTCCTAAATCACTGAGCTTTTCCCTTTCTCGTAGAGTGTCAGGCCGGCCACCCTGCAAAGAAACCTCATTTCTGCCATTTGTACTTATTCTTTCAGTTATTACCCACAGCCCATGACCATAAGTGAGAGCAGAGAGCTGTAGATAGAAAGTTCCAAGAGTTGTGTCTTTAGGCGCAGCTTTTGCTTCACCACCACAGTGACACTGCTCCCATGTACTTGTTGAACTTACATTCCTTTTCTGCACGACCCATGAACAAGATCCCGAAAATACTTGAACTCCTTCACAAAGGGCATTAGATCACCCCCAAACCTGGAAAGAGCAAATACACTATTTAGACAGCGATAGAGAGCGAACCATGACCTCAGAGTTGGAGGTGCTGATCCTCATTCTAGCCACTTGCATGAACCCTTTCAGTCTAATGTAGGGTTTCATGAAGCTGGAGCCCAGACCCACCTTACATAGGGTGCCAGATGTGTCAGTCATCTATCTATCTATCTATCTATCTATCTATCTATCTATCTATCTATCTATCTATCTATCTATCTATCTATCTATCTATCTATCTATCTATCTATCTATCTATCTATCTATCTATCTATCTATCTATCTATCTATCTATCTATCTATCTATCTATCTATCTATCATGTTGTATGGGGTAAAATAATATTTTGGGCATCTAATGTCATATTCCATATACAGTACATCCATCAGTTGTCTGTTTTCTAGTACTACCTCACTGGCATTGTACCTAATAGTGAACACTATGTTAGTCTAACACAGATGACACCCATGCATGTGGGTAAAAATCATGGTGATCAACCAACCTAATATTCATGTTTTTAGGGTTTGGGATGAAATAAAATAAAAGTGATGTTAAAACTCCACATAGACAGCCTACCTGTCAAACCCAGGCCCCTGGAATAAGAAGGCAGCAGGGACAATCACTGGTCCATCTCAAAGATGTGAAGATCATTCACAATACATTTTAGTACAAGAATATTCATTGCCAGTGTCTGAATTTCTTCAGGATGGGATGCTGTGTAAGGAATCTAGTTTGAAATTTAAAGGACCTATATTGACAACATCAGATGCAATTCAGAAACAAATCCCGAACAGGGTGCCAGTCTATCACAGGGCACACTCCTGCACATACTGGTTGCATTTGGAACCATCAATAAACCTAATCTTCATGTTTGATGATACAGGAGTAAAACCCAAATAGACATAGGTGGTATGCGCATGTTTTTCATTTTATTTCTTTCAAGTCCCTGCTACATTATTTTGAGGTTGGTTATGATTCATATCGTTATTGTAAATCTATTGCCATAAAATCATTTGTAAACATGAGAAAAACTAGCAACCTTTGGGTTTACTACTGTGAATGACAAATCTACTAATGTGTTTTGCTGTCTGTCCAGATCAGCACTGCAGTTGCATTTTGGTTTAGAAAGGGAAGTACCTGTGGGAGAAAGTGACATGTGTGTCCATCCATCCATTTATGAACCCTCTCATTTTCTGTTAACACTTTTCCTGGTCAAGATTGCAGTGACAGCAGGACAAGCAGGTCAGCTCAAACTTTCCTGTCCCCAGCTACTAATTCCAGCTTTTCCTAAGAAATTCTCAAGTGTTCCCAAGCCAGCCACACATTCCTCACACCACATTGTTACAATTTATACCTCTGGCAATCTTTCACATGCTTAACAGCACTCAACACTTATAACAATAAAGATTTCATTAAATTTTGCTGTTACTTATGAATGCTAGTATGTTTCTGTGGCTGAATATACCGACATCGACTATGAAAGCAGAGCCTCTATGTGAGCATACATTAAGTGTACACTTGACAACTCATCAGTTTGTCCGTTCTTTTACTAAAGTTATGTATGTGTATTTATTTTTTATTTTGTTAAAATAGGTTTAAACAATTAGCAGTGAAGGGATTGTTTTGTTAACATGTAAAACTGCTTTTTGGTGATGACATTAACTAAATCTTTATCTTACTCAGTCCTACTCGTATGTAATTACAAACTTGGCTCTGTATTAGCTGCTGCTTATGGTATTTTTACTAATCACTGGTTTGCGCTTTGTTTCCCACAGGAAAAAAAAATGTGCAGCTACTTAACTAAATTGCAAACTGACACTCAATACACTGCTGCTTGGAGCACAACAGAACATACGGGGGCCATCAGCAATCCATCGCCTTCCATGGTTGTGTGTTTCACCATTTATGTTGTGAACTGTGGAGATGTTTAAAATGCTGAGGGTGGGTGTCTCATAGAAAACCGAACCAAATTAATATAAAGTCACACAACAATTAGCATTAGTTAAGATAAGGGGGCTCCGCCCCCTGCTCGCTTCGCTCACCCACCCCTGGGTTTGTTTTACCGGATATACAATTTAAAGAGATTGTTATTTTCATGGGAATGGTTGCATATGCATTATTTTTATTTTTATTTTAAAACGTTTAGAAAACAATACTTGTCCTTTATTTCCGGCCCAGGGCTTGATTAAATCTCTCTCTCGCAGGACGTATAACGCTGCTCGTGTTGTGAAGGGGGCGCGGCTGAACGCACGCTAAGGAAATGCCATCGGATCATCTGCTGCCTTTCTGCTGCTGCTGGCGAGCTGTGTGTTCTTTTTGTCTCACTGCACGTCGATCATTTAAAAGCCTGTACAGCAGCTGTCCTTTTGCCACTTCGTGTCTTTGCCGCTCGCGTTGTGAAGGGGGGGCTGATTGCACGCTAAGGAGTTGCAGTCGGATCATCTGCTGTCTTGTTGCTGCTGGTGAACTGCGTTTTCTGCTTGTCGCGCTTTGCGACAATCATTTCAAAGCCTGTACAGCAGCTGTCCTTTTGCCACGTCGCGTCTCTGCCGCTCATGTTGTGAAGGGGCGGGGGGGGGGGGGGCCTAAACACACACTAAGGAGAAGCGGTCAGTTCAACTTCTGGCTTCCTGCTACAAGCAAGCTGCGTGTTCTGTTTGTCGCTTGTCGTTGTTTTAAAAGCTGGGAGCACATGAAGTGTGTCTGCCAAAAACTCCTCCAACAACTGTTAGGTTAGATGTCCGTGAACTTGTTTTAAATGTTATCTCACTGCCTTGTCTCATGTGACGTTAAAGTGTCTCTCGCGGGACGGCAAATTGTCTTCGCATGACGTTAAAGTGTCTCTTGCAGAACGTCAGATTGTCTTCCGAGAAGATTACATCTCGTCTCCCTAGTCTCCCTCCCAGGATTTTTTTTATAATAGAGAGACATGATTAAAAAGTAAATTCAAGAGCAGTCATATATAATCTTCATAGTGAACACAGGCGCCAACCAGCAATGTGCTGGCAGGACAGCCCCAAAACTTGGGCATTTGGTGTACATCAATAGAATATTCACAATATTACTAAAAACTTAACCCTTTTCACACTTCCGTATTTTTTTTTTAGTATCCTGGAAGGTGTCTTTGATGGGTAAACTGTCATTCGGTTATCCACAACAATGGCTGAAACATACGCTTCTGTCGTGTCCCTCTGTGTTCACATTCTAAACAAAGACATTCTTACATGAATACCCACAGCTTTTTCCCTGAAGAAAATAATGGATCCAAGCAATTTATCAAACTGTGTGCCATGTCAGCACTTACAGTGGATTCAGAAAGCATTGAGACCCCTCTACTTTCTACACACTTTTTGCATTTTAAATGGATAAATTTGTCATGCGTGCCCATCAGTCTAAACTCAATAACCCATAATGACAAAGAGAAAACATGTATTCTGAAAGGTTAGCAAATTTAGTGATAATCAAAAACTGAAATCTCTCAATACTATAAGTATTCAGACTACTACGACTCCTAAATCCTTTTCATAAGGCATAATTTCAATTTTCAGACCACCCATTGTACATTCAGATCTCACATTGTTACTTCCCACATGTAACACTTTACATTTACTTACATTAAATGTCATCTGCCACAAATCTGTCCAAGCCTGTATGCTGTCCAATTCCCTCAAGATTATCTGACAGACTACCAAGCTTGGTATCATCTGCAAACTTAAACAGTTTGTTACTCATATTCTTAACCAAATCAATTATATACTGTATATAAAAATAAAAATAGCAGTGGCCCTAGCACAGACCCCTGAGGGACACCACCACACCATACCCTACTGCTTCCTTTGTTTCTGATAATTCTACATCCATCTACACACTGAACTCTCACTTCTTTTAGTTTAATGTCCAATCTCTTAATTGGCACTTTATCAAGATAAATAATATCATAAGCTCAACTTTGATCAAATCCTTTTGTTACTTCCTCATAGAATTCCAACGTGTTGGTAAAACATGACCCCCCTAAAACTGTGTGACAAGGACTTATATATGAACTCACTAACCTGCTTAAGAACTCGACTGTATATATTATCTGGTCCTGGTGATTTGTTTTATTTCAGCTTATTTAATCTGAGCTGTATTTCTCCCTCTACTAATCACTCAGTACCTCCTTAGTAGTCCCTTTAATCTACTTCCTTACATGTGAAGGCCTCAGATAAATGTGAGTTTAGATCATCTGCTATTTCACTGTCTATATTTTATATTTCATCGTTACTATTCCTGTTGCACTTCATCTCCTTGAATATTCTTTTATTAGTAAAATATTGAAAGAATCTCTTGGGGTCATGTTTCGCCTTATCTGCTATACAAGCAAAATACCCGCGCTTCGCAGCGGAGAAGTAGTGTGTTAAAGAGGTTATTGTAAACATATATATATACACATATACATATATACATATATATACATATCTACATATATACATATCTACATATACACATATCTACATATACATATATATATACATATATATATATATATATATATATATATATATATATATATATACATATACACATCCACATATATATATATATATATATATATATATACACATATCAACATATATATACACATACATATACACACATACATACACACACACATATACATATATGCATATACACATACATACATAGTGCGTTGTAACACGGGCTGTGATTGTTACATGGGAGGGAGACGACAAATCACAGCTTCCCGCTTTCTAATCGGGCCTGTGATTTGTGCTTTGACTGATGCCCAGATCCCACAGTATGCCCCTTAGGAGAGGCGTTAGGCAAGTGTAATTGAACAGCGGTGCTGCAAGTTTAGCTTTACACCTGTTTTTAAGGCTTAGGGCAAAGTTAGGGCTTTGCTACAGGATACACCCTCCACAAGTTAAGGAAGTAAAAATAAAGGTATATATTTCTGTTTTATTTAACCCCTTCACCGCCCTCTGCCGGATATATCCGGCACCGCTGTTTTAATGCTAACGCCATACTGCCGGAATTATCCGGCACATTTGCCTGTGGTTATATGAATGCCTGGCAAGTAGTATAACTGCCGGTTTGGCGTGGGTATTATTACTACGTTGTATTTCGACAAGTCTGTGGTTGTTTTGGCCGGTCATGTGACGTGATTCGCATGTAACAGCTGTGAATATGGCGAAACGTAAACTGACTTCAAGTGAGGCTTTGCAGGCGATTTTGGACAGTTCTGATCATGATTGTAGCAGTTCTGAAGAAGATTTTAGTGACAGTGATGAGCAGCAACGTGCGCTGCATGATATTGTGAATGAAGACGCATCGGATGACGGCGCTGAGTGGGTGTATCCCCAGCATCTCAGCTGGGCTGCTGCCCGTGGTGAACTACCTTTTCTGCATTCGTTTGAGGGAACGTGTGGCTTTATTGTTGATGTAAACAATTACACTGCTGAGCAGTTTTTATGAGCTGTTTGTGTCACCTGATTTGATTAGACATTTTGTTCATCAGACAAATCTGTATGCAGCACAGTTTATTGAGAAAAATCCCAATTTACCTCCACATTCCCGTGTTCGTGCTTGGTTTGACACTGATGAAAACGAAATGAAAAAATTCATTGGGATTTTGATGTTGATGGGAATAATCAGAAAACCAGATATTGAGATGTACTGGTCTACAGATCCTATGTATGCAACACCTATTTTTTGCAGCTGTCATGACACGTAACCGATTCTCTTTGCTGCTGAAATTCTTTCATTTGAATGACAACAGAAACGAGCCAGATAAGAAAGATCCAAACCGCGACCACTTTTTCAAGCTACGTCCTTTGATTGATCATTTATTTGAAGCATTTCAGTTGCCCTACATGCCAGGACCGTCAGTTGCAGTTGATGAAAGTTTATTGTCGTGGAAGGGCCGCTTACAGTTTCGACAGTATCTACCATTGAAAAGGGCACGGTTTGGTATCAAGATGTTTTGCTTAGCTGAGAATTCAGGTTACATTTATAGATTTCGTGTATACACTGGCAACTTGCACAACATTAAGTGGTCAATACTGCTTGAATAAATGTAAAAAATGTAAAAAAAATGTAAAAAAGTAAAAAAACAAAAATTGTTCAGATTTCGCCTGGCTTGGGGAATATTTAGGGAGTTGGCGGTTAAAGGGTTAAACCTTTTAAGTTTGTATGCATTGCCCCATTTGGCTTTTTTCGTGAAAGCCCGTTTCAGTCAATAAGTCTTAAAAACAGGTGTAAAGATATTGACAATAAGTTACGCAAACCCACCAAGACATGGAATCGTTTAAATCAAGGTGCTGCGCTACCTTCTTCCAGATCGGCCTCAAGGCGTTCATATTTTTCCAAAGCAGTTCTGGTGTTCATCGGCATTTGTAGCTGAGTCGAAAAACACCATCCCATACTATTAGTTAACGATTAACACATTTCTATATATATTGTAAGCATACAATACAACTGATAATATGTTGTGCTTATTTATATGGTGTACCGACATTTTTGCGCGTTTAACAGCTGAAATCCAATGTGGTTTGTGCCCTTCAGAATGAAAACAGTTTGCATTTACCTTTTTAATAAAAGGCGAGCATTTAAGCCTGAGAAATCACCCCGTAAATGCACACATTTAATTGCACATGTGTTAATATGTATGCTTACACAGTATTAAAAGACACTCAACAATTAACGTCATTTACCTTCGTTCCCGCATTTGAGTCGTGCTGTAAATTCTTACTGTGAAATATACTTGACAAATAATTTGGTGAATGAACTTGTCAAGAAGGTGGAGCTGGAGTATTGCATCACTTCATTAACGAAAATGCCGTGATGTGCGGAAGGGTGGGGGGGAGTGTGGGGGTTGACGGAGAATGTTTTCTTCAGCGCTCTTTGGGGCTCCTCCTTGTTTTCAGTTCACGTGATTACGTAGGAGGCGTGATGACGCGATACGCGACTCCGCCTCCTCCATTACAGTATATGGACAAAACAGAGGTTCCAGTTATGACCATTACGCGTAGAATTTCGAAATGAAACCTGCCTAACTTTTGTAAGTAAGCTGTAAGGAATGAGCCTGCCAAATTTCAGCCTTCTACCTACACGGGAAGTTGGAGAATTAGTGATGAGTGAGTGAGTGTGAGTGAGTGAGTGAGTGAGTGAGTGAGTGAGTGAGTGAGTGAGTGAGTGAGTGAGTGAGTGAGTGAGTGAGTGAGTGAGTGAGTGAGTGAGTGAGTGAGTGAGTGAGTGAGTCAGTCAGTCAGTCAGTCAGTCAGTCAGTCAGTCAGTCAGTGAGGGCTTTGCCTTTTATTAGTATAGATGCCTCTCTAACTGCCTTTCAGCTATTCTAAGATCCTTCTCAGTGGTTGCCCTCATACTTTCATATGTCTTACGATTCGCACTGGAATTATCATTCAGAACGATGAAAACAGCAAGATAGATAGATAGATAGATAGATAGATAGATAGATAGATAGATAGATAGATAGATAGATAGATAGATAGATAGATAGATAGATAGATAGATAGATAGATAGATAGATAGATAGATAGATAGATAGATAGATAGATAGATAGATAGATAGATAGATAGATAGATACTTTATTAATCGCAAGGGGAAATTCACATACTCCAGCAGCAGCATACTGATAAAGAATAATATTAAATTAAAGAGTGATAACAATGCAGGTATACAGACAGACAATAACTTTGTATAATGTTAACGTTTACCCCCCCTGGTGGAACTGAAGAATCGCATAGTGTGGGGGAGGAATGATCTCCTCAGTCTCTCAGTGGAGCAGGACAGTGACAGCAGTCTGTCGCTGAAGCTGCTCCTCTGTCTGGAGATGACACTGTTCAGTGGATGCAGTGGATTCTCCATTATTGACAAGAGTCTGCTCAGCACCCGTCGCTCTGCCAGGGATGTCAAACTGTCCAGCTCCGTGCCTACAATAGAGCCTGCCTTCCTCACCAGTTTGTCCAGGCATGAGGCGTCCCTCTTCTTTATGCTGCTTCCCCAGCACACCACTGCGTAGAAGATGGCGCTCACCATAACCGTCTGATAGGACATCTGCAGCATCTTATTGCAGATGTTGAAGGACACCAGCTTTCTAAGGAAGTATAGTCGGCTCTGTCCTTTCTTACACAGAGCATCAGTATTGGCAGTCCAGTCCAATTTATCATCCAGCTGCACTCCCAGGTATTTATAGGTTTGCACCCTCTGCACACAGTCACCTCTGATGATCACGGGGTCCATGAGGGGCCTGGTCCTCCTAAAATCCACCACCAGCTCCTTGGTTTTGCTGGTGTTCAATTGTAGGTGGTTTGAGTCACACCATTTAACAAAGTCTTGATTAGGTTCCGATACTCCTCTTCCTGCCCATTACACATACAGAGGAGGTCTTGAAGAAAACCTTCTCCAGAGCACACAACACCTCAGACTGAGGTAACAATTCACCTTTCAGCATGACAATGTCTCGAATCATACAGCAAAGACAACGCTGGAGTGGCTTTGGGACAAGTGTTTGACTATCCTTGAGTGGCTCAGCCAAAGCCCAAGCTGTGAGACATGCCCGAACACCACTAGAGTGAAACCACATCTTTATACAAAGCACACACGTTTATTCACAGTTCTTGTAAAACAGAGTCCCGCGCAGCACACTGTGCTCCCAGCACTAATCAAATTGTACACGGGCCTCTCTTTAAATGTCCACGGGACGCCTTTCCTCTCTCCACAGGAGCCTCGTCCTGCTCCCACTCCCGACTCTAGCTCCCAGATTGTAGGGAGTTGGCCCCTTTTATTCTCATCCGGATGTGCTCCAGGTGCTTGACGATGTTCTTCCGGCAGCACTTACTGGTGTGGCGGAAGTGCTGTCTTTGCACCCGGAAACACTCCAGGCATCCCTGGAAGGCTCTTCTTCCATCTTCCCGGGTGTGGCGGAAGTGAATGCCTACCGGGCTCTCTGAGGCTCGGGGTGCCCCCTGGCAGTGGCCACAGGTCCCAATGGGCTTGAGCCTCCTTGCTTTTCTCCCGTGGTCCTGTCCATATCCAGGGCGGTTGCCCCCTTGTGGCCCGGAGGACGAATACGCCACCTCCCGGTCCTTCCAGGCATCCCGGCTGGGTCTGTCCCCCAGCCGCTTGTGACAAAGCTTAAACTCCAGAGAACATCCCAGGAGAGACCTGAAGATGGAAGTTTAAAGGCCCTTACTATCAAACCTAAAGGAGCTTGAGATGCTCCGCCACAAGGAATAGGATAAAATGCCATAATCCAGGTGTGTAAAGTTTATAGTGACCACAATTTGGAGATCCACAGTAAAGGGCCTGAATACCTATATGAAGCAGAAATTTCAGTTTTTGATTTTTAATTAATCTGCAAACCTTTCTAAAAAAATGTTTTGTCTTTGTAATAGTGGGTTATTGAGTGTAGATGAAGGGGCAAAAAATGACACATTTGATAATTTAAAATTAAATCTACAACACACAGTGTGTTGGAAGTGAAGTAATCTGAATACTTTCTGAATCCACTGTATGTGGGCAAGTGGACCCGCCACCCCTCGTGATAGACAGGCGCCCACCAGGGGCATTAGCTCTTTCATATTTTCCCTATTATTGTACTTTGTGTAATTCTTGTTCTCTTCCTTATAATATAATCCCCTCATTTTTACATAACCTATATTTTCACTCGTTTGTATATGTATATATTTATAATGTTTTTCTGTTTATATTTCTAAATTATGTTTGAGGTTTTTTTCAAACTATGCAATATTTGAAATAATTGTATGGCTTGCTGGGCTCATAAGTGGTGGGCACTTAATGTCAAAGTGAATTGAATTAGATTGAAAATATTAAATGACATGAAGGACATTCAACCAGCTATGGAACCTGACAGTGACCATCTTCTTTATTTCCTTCATTACTTTTTAACTGCTTCTACTGTCTCTAAGTACATGCATTTGTGTACACGCACAACAGCTCAACCAACCCACTGGTTTGCTTACTAATTCCTTGAGCTGAAGATCTGGGGCACTTGACTTAGTGAATCGCTAGGAGATTAGTTCAGCTTTCAGTTCATCGGCTCGCGTCTTCATTCTATATTTAGTTCACTAGTTCCTCCTTTTGATTTTTTTCATTCATTTAATGATTCCAAGGCCTTAAGTAATTTTGAGGAATTCAGTTGTGCTTTGCTAAGTTTACTCTTATATATCAAATTTGAATTTTTTATTTTAACATTATGGAGAAGTCTATTGAACAAACTATTTCCCACATTCAATTCACTAAAATATTCAGAAAATGCACCTCCTCTTCAATGTGACCACTGCAGAATAATCATTGCCAGTATAAAAAGGTGGGGGGAGTTAGGGACGGACAGTATGTGAAAGAGGGGGAAAGGAGGTGGGCTTCAGGGCAAGACTTGCTGATCCATTTACAGGGCTGTAATGGGTTGGAGGTGCACTGGGCACAAGGCAGAGGCCAATCCTGGATGGGACACGGGTTTATCACAATTTTATTATGTAACCTGCTTCATTTTAATTAGTTAGCTTAATAATAATTATTCATGAAAGAATGTAGCAGAATGTATCATGTATGTATGTATGTTACTTGTTTGAAGGAGACTTAGATGTTTCTTTGGTTTTCACCATTTGAGATTTGAAAGATGTTACTTACTCGTTGTGTTGCATGCTAGTCATTTGTACACCGGTTTGTGTTGCAGTGCCAGATTCTCCTCCTGCTAATGTCACTACTCAAGTCAATGGCACCATAGCTGTGGTGTGGTGGAGTCAACCAGCAGGACAAGTGAATGGAATTCTGAGAGGATACCGTGTGGCCTACCAGGGTGACAGTTACTCCGAGGTAAGAGTGAAGATGAGGAAGGAGCCAGGTTTACATCCAGATATTCTCACTGGTTGGAATTCTGTGTATCTATTAATCCCACACTTTTTAGTCCACCTACAAATGTTTGCAGTTTTGCTTCATACTGCATGGTTGTATCCATGAGGTTCATGGAGTTAGGCGTCTTCTGATCTTAACCAGATTTGATTCCTTCTTTGCAATTTCTTTCCATGTGTAACTATTTATGAGTGTGGCTGGTGAGATGAGGTGGTGGTTTCCTAAGTGTCAAGTTGTATGTTCTGATTTGTATGTGTTTCAATTTTCATTTTGTCAGTGATAACTTAGGGAAATGGAGTGTAGGAAAGGAAATGGGAAACAGACAAAGAGCATAGATAGATAGATAGATAGATAGATAGATAGATAGATAGATAGATAGATAGATAGATAGATAGATAGATAGATAGATAGATAGATAGATAGATAGATAGATAGATAGATAGATAGATAGATAGATAGATAGATAGATAGATAGATAGATAGATAGATAGATAGATAGATAGATAGATTTTTTTTTCATTTTATCTAGGGCTCCCAGACATATCCACCTGCATATCCCTGAGCTAACCCCTTAACAGGGATGATAAGACATAAGATGACAAGCGGAGAAGAGTTCTCAAAGGCCAGTCCCTCTTGGATCTGTGGTACGGCTATCCATTTTTATTAATAATTGTTAACAATGAATCTTTTGTTCAAATCCTGTCACTCTCTGCACTTTGCACATTCTTCCTGAGTCCATGTTTCTTTTCTTCCATAACCCAAAAGCACGCAAGTTAAATTAATTTACCATTTTAAAAAGTTTTCTTGGTTGAGTGTGTGTGAGAGCATGTCTCGTTCAGGGTTGCTTCCTGCCTTAAGCCTAATGCTCTTCGGAGAGGCTTTGGTTCACTGTATTCATGTAGTCAACTACAGTAAACATGGACAGGTTGATGTATATTAATGATATAGTTTAAAATTTAATGAATAATAGCAAAATTAGAGGAAAAGCAAATATAGTGGAGCAATCAAAAGCAATTAAAAGAAGATGTAAATAAAATTCAAAACTAATACAAAGTTGGAAATGCTTTAATATGGAAAATTCTTGAATGGCCAAGTCAGTCACCATATCTAAATCCAATTGAGTAGGCCTTCCATATGCTGAACACAAAACTTAAAGGAACAGTCCCCCGACACAAGCAGGAGCTGAAGATGGCTGCATTAGAGTTTTGTTTAGCAGAGACCTGGTGACATCTATGAATTGCAGACTTTAAGCTATCATTGCATGCAAGAATCAAGTGACCTGCCATTGTGGTGTCACAAACAATATGGTCCCCTGAAATGGGAGATCATGTGTACAAAGTGTTGTAATTTCTATTTGCTCTGCCTGAAATGTATGCAAATACCCATAAATGAAAGTCTGCAATGTGCACTTTAATCATGATCTCTGAATTGTTTGCTTTGTAAATTTAAACTGTGGAGCAGAGGGGTGAATCAAGGAAAAATATGTCTTTGTCCCAAACATTATGGAGGGCACTGGATACGCTTCCAAAATAAGCCAGATACGCCATTTCTGACCAAAAATTTAAAATCCTTACATATGAAAAAAACATATTCCATATATAATGATTGCCAGGACTATAATCAAAAAAGACATTACAGTAGAGTCTCGCTTATCCGACATAAATGGGCCGGCAGAACGTCGGATAAGCAAAAATGTCGGATAATGGAAGGTGTTAAGAAAAAGCCTATTAAACGTCAAACTATGTTATAATTTTACACATTACGAGCCTAATACAGTGGAACCTCAGTTCACGAACATCTCTCAACACATACAAATCGGGTTGTGACCAAAAAGTTCGCCAAACTTTTGCCTCTGTGCATGACCACACACTCGGTATAGGAACAAGCCAGTTTCCCTTTCGGTTTGTGCGCGCCGATGATTTCCGCACGTGTTCAGTCTCTCCCTGTGCAGCGTTAGAGAGAGAGCGCGAGAGAGAGAGACACAGACAGTCACATGCATGCGCAAGATAGAGAGACACATACACACGCACGAGAGAAAGAGAGACACATGCGCGAGAGACACACACGCGAGAGAGACGCACGCACGCATGCACACGTGAGAGAGAGAGACACACACACACACACACACGCGCACGAGACAGATGCACAAGCACACACATGTGCATGAGAGACACGCACGCCAGAGAGGGCCAGCTACATAGTCCACTGTAATCATGTTTTACAACAAAACAACAGAAAAATTTAACTGAAAAAAAAATAGACTATGCTCATGCTCGCAACTTGCAGTTCTTGTTGCAGATTGATGCGTTTTTTTTTTTGCTTTTTTTTTTGGCGGTGGGACGTCGGATAATACAGAATGTTGGATAAGCGAGACTCTACTATATATATATATATTGTAAGAAGAATGACCATCAGACATTGCAAAGGTTTGGGCCAGCCACCCGTATAATTTTTCCCGGCTGCAAAACTGTTGCAAAAACATTGACTTGTTCACACAATCGAGTCCGAAACAGAACTGACTTATTATCCACAGGATGGCAGCTTTAAAGGCCAGTAGGGGAAGTGATGTCATCAGGACCTGAACCAGAAGTGACATCGTTGGCTGCCCCAGAGCTGGGCGGGATTTCGCTAGAATGGTCTGTAAAAGATTGAGAGGGAGAATATATATAGATCACACCACTCCCTCATGTAGTATTTTTATGTTAATATATAAACCCACCCTTTAAAGCAGTTTAATGTTCACATTTGAATGGGGAGTGACATGAGTTGAATTTCAGGCCTGATCACTGTGAGGAGTTTTTGTGTTCTTCCTGTGTTTCTCAGATATTTGGATATTTCATATTCTAAAGACATGCATGTTAGGTAGATTTGCAGCACTGGGAAGGAAATAATCTGGGATGAATTTTCAGTCCACATACTCCCAATTCAGTGTCTCTAGCACATCTGTAGATTTTCACAATGTGTGAAAAAACAGTCTACCCAGAAAAAATAAGGAAAAAATGCACTCACAGATAGTGACTGTTCCAGGATTTGAACTATGGACTCTGAAGCTGTGAAGTATCAACTTTCCCACTGCCACTGTGCAGTCAGAAAGTGAAGTGTTTTGTGGAAATATCTAGAAATCCACTGATGATGACTTTGGCTTTCAGGAAGTGCTGGATGTTGGACTGACCAATGAGACAACAGTGAACCTGACGCTGTCTTTTGCCAACTTCTCTGTGAGGGTCAGCGCGTACACTGGAGCTGGTGATGGCCCATGGAGTGAAGCAGTCATTCTCATCCTCAATGAACCTAGTGAGTGTGCTAAGTCTGCCTCACTGCCACTGAGAATGCGGTTAATAACTGTTTTAATTATCGACGTGTCTTAATAAAACACAATAGTAACTTACTTTGTTTTTTTTTTTCTCATTTCAGAGGCTCAGGAAGTCATTTCAGAAGGTAAATCACAATGCTTAATCTTTATAATTTTTTTCCTTTACCCTTTGCTTTCAAGAAATCTTTAATTGCATTGTCCAATAAATTAAGAATAGTCTTTTTCCTGATTTTGGTCTTTGTTTAGCTGTAAATTAGTTTTGATATGTTTAGTACAATGTAACATTTAAGATGATCTTCAATATCTGGAGTATTCCTGCAAAAGATGGAAAATCTCTTTTCATTCTAAAATGATGTGGGACGAACTCTGGCATTAATGTGGCTCCTCGTGCAGGTGATGGAATAAACTAACATGAAACCTGATGAATCGTGTCCAAGGCCATGGTGGCCCAAAGCCTACCCTGGCAGCACTGAGCTCAAGATAGCAAACCACTTCAGACTGGGTGCCAACCTATCACTGGGCACACACACACACACACACAAAACCGCACCTGCTGTCACACATCAGCCAGTGTACAATCATCATTTCAACTGACCAGCTTGTCTTAGAGGTTATGTGGAGGAAAACTGGAATACAATCCACAAAAACATGCTGGTTCCAAACAGACAACAATCAGATGTATTGTTTGAACTCAGGACGATTGATCCATGAGTTAGAGGTACTACTCACTATGCTACTTTGTGTGCATTTTATATGTGAGGATAATACAATATTTATCCACAATATTATAATAATATTTTGG
The DNA here is from genome assembly GCF_900747795.2 of Erpetoichthys calabaricus. Classification (NCBI taxonomy): domain Eukaryota; kingdom Metazoa; phylum Chordata; class Cladistia; order Polypteriformes; family Polypteridae; genus Erpetoichthys; species Erpetoichthys calabaricus. The sequence continues at coordinate 27,941,429 of NC_041394.2, read as the reverse complement.
GGCTGGCTTAAAACTTTCTATGAACATGTTTGAAAACAAGGTAACAAAGGCCAAAACTCATGGAAGAGTTTCTGCTCAATATGGAGACCATGGTGGTGTGTTTACAATTGGAGTGAGAAATTCAAAAATGGTTGGACACGTGTTAACCATGAAGAAGGAGCAGGAGGCCTGTCCACGACCACTATGGATGACAACATTGAGCAAGTCCATACTATGATTCTGATGAACCAATGAGGATTTTGACCCCAGTACACCTTCAACCCTACATGTCGCTCTTCTTTGGTGCAAACAGAGAGGAGAGCAGCCATGTTTACTCCTAGAAAACAGCAAGAGAAACTTACTGATCAAAGTCAAAACTTCACTACTATGACCCCAGATGCACCATGTTTCCACATGTGTGCAGGGAAAGCTGTACAGCCAACCCAAACAAACTTATCTCAAAAGTGTAAATAATTATTCACTTACCCTGGTAGATTGAGTTTCAGGCACTTGATTGGCACTTTTGGGAGCAAGCTAGGTGTATTAATGAACAGGTGGACCTCATAAAGCAGCCAAAATGTAGACACACATCTGCACAACCAAGGGTTGGTTCTGCTTTGGCCACCACCACTCTGAATTGGATTAGGTGGTTTGAAAAATGAATGGAATGACATCAACAACAACAACAACATTTATTTATATAGCACATTTTCATACAAAAAGTAGCTCAAAGTGCTTTACATAATGAAGAAAAAAAGAATAAAAGACAAAAAAGAAATTAAAATAAGACAACCTTAGTTAACATAATAAGGAGTAAGGTCCGATGGCCAGGGTGGACAGAAAAAACAAAAAAAAACTCCAGAAAGCTGGAGAAAAAAATAAAATCTGTAGGGGTTCCAGGCCACGAGACCGCCCAGTCCCCTTTGGGCATTCTACCTAACATAAATGAAATAGTCCTCTTTGTAGTTAGGGTTCTCACGGAGTCACTTGATGCTGATGGTTATACAGACTTCTGGCTTTTAATCCATCCATCATTGTTGGAACATCATGGTGCTTTGGGTAGATGGTGGTGGCACAAGCCACCACCAATAGGACACCGGAAAAGGAAACAGAAGAGAGAGTAGGGGTTAGTACAGATTTTGAATGAATAGTTATTATAATGAATTGGATATACAGAGTATCAGGATTAAATTACAGTGAAGTTATGAGAAGGCCATGTTAAAATAATGTGTTTTCAGTAGTTTTTTAAAGTGCTCCACTGTATTAGCCTGGCGAATTCCTACTGGCAGGCTATTCCAGATTTTAGGTGCATAACAGCAGAAGGCCGCCTCACCACTTCTTTTAAGTTTTGCTCTTGGAATTCTAAGGAGACACTCAGTTGAGGATCTGAGGTTGCGATTTGGAATATAAGGTGTCAGACATTCCGATATATAAGACGGGGCGAGATTATTTAAAGCTTTATAAACCATAAGCAGAATTTTAAAGTCAATTCTGAATGACACAGGTAACCAGTGTAGTGACATCAAAACTGGAGAAATGTGTTCGGATTTTCTTTTCCTGGTAAGGATTCTAGCAGCTGCATTCTGCACTAACTGCAAACGATTGATGTCTTTTTTGGGGAGTCCTGAGAGGAGTGCATTACAGTAATCTAGCCGACTAAAGACAAACGCATGAACTAATTTCTCTGCATCTTTCGATGATATAAGAGGTCTAACTTTTGCTATGTTCCTTAGGTGAAAAAATGCTGTCCTAGTGATCTTATTAATATGCGATTTAAAATTCAGATTACAATCAACGGTTACCCCTAAGCTTTTTACCTCCGATTTGACTTTTAATCCTAATGCATCCAGTTTATTTCTAATAGCCTCATTGTATCCATTATTGCCAATCACTAAGATTTCGGTTTTTTCTTTATTTAATTTGAGAAAGTTACTATTCATCCATTCTGAGATACAGGTTAGACATTGTGTTAGCGAATCAAGAGATTTGGGGTCATCAGGTGCTATTGATAAATACAGCTGTGTGTCATCAGCATAGCTGTGGTAGCTCACGTTATGTCCCGAGATAATCTGACCTAATGGAAGCATGTAGATGGAGAAGAGCAGCGGACCCAGGATAGAGCCTTGTGGAACACCATATAGAATATCATGTGTCTTTGAGTTATAATTACCACAACTAACAAAGAATTTTCTCCCTGCCAGGTAGGATTCAAACCAGTTTAAGACACTGCCAGAGAGGCCCCACCCATTGACTAAGGCGATTCTTAAGAATATTATGATCAATAGTGTCAAATGCGGCACTCAAATCTAAGAGGATGAGAACAGATAAATGGCCTCTGTCTGCATTTACCCGCAAGTCATTTACTACTTTAACGAGTGCAGTTTCTGTGCTGTGATTTGTTCTAAAACCTGACTGAAATTTATCAAGAATAGCATGTTTATTGAGGTGCTCATTTAACTGCATAATGACTGCCTTCTCTAGAATTTTACTTAAGAAAGGCAGGTTAGAGATGGGTCTATAATTTTCAAGAGCAGAGGGGTCGAGATTATTTTTCTTAAGTAGGGGTTTAACTACCGCAGTCTTAAGACAGTCTGGGAAGACCCCCGTATCTAATGACGAATTTACTATGTCAAGAACATTATCAATAAGCACACCCGATACTTCTTTGAAAAAATTTGTTGGTATTGGGTCAAGGGCACAGGTGGATGGTTTCATTTGAGAAATTATTTTATGTAAATCAGGTAAATCTATCCTAGTGAAAGACTCTAATTTATTTATTATGGAGTACTGGGGTTTCGGGGGATCCTTAGTGTTGGGGAGATATACTATGTTATTTCTAATATCATTAATTTTTTGATTGAAAAATACAGCGATAGCCTCACAGGTTTTACTGGAAGTACTTAGGAGGCATTCCTTTGAGTTACCTGGGTTTAACAGATGATCAATTGTCGAAAATAAGACTCTGGGATTACTAGCATTGTTATTTATAATCTTAGAGAAATAGCAGCGCCTCTCAAGACGGACTGTGTTATTGTATTCTGTTATTTTAACTTTTAATATCTCATAGTCAATAGTTAGTTTAGTCTTCCTCCATTTACGCTCAGCTCTACGGCATGTTCTCTTTAAATCAGACACTCTTTGGGTCTTCCAAGGTATAACAATGCTAGAAGATTTTTTAACTGTCTTTTCAGGTGCAACTATGTCAACAGCAGCCCTCACTTTAGTATTAAATCTTTCCACCTTACTATTTACATTCTCCTCGCTATTATAGTTGGCACTATAAACGGACTGATTGGTTAGAATGTTTGTAAGTTTTAAAGTTGCTGATGAGTCAAAGAAGCGTTTTTTAACAATATGCTTCTCATGAGTGTTTTCTATCATTATTTCTATATTAAAAAGTAGAAGAAAATGGTCTGAAAGACCCGTATCAATGACCTGCTTTATATCAACTTTTAGTCCTTTAGTAATTACTAAGTCTAACGTATGACCTGCTTTATGTGTAGGCTGATTAATGAGCTGTCTCAAATCAAAAGAGTCCAGGAGGTTCATAAATTCTTTTACTTTTTGGTCACATTGATTATCTACATGAAAATTAAAGTCGCCGACTATTAAGAGTGCGTCATAGTTCGTAATTAAGATTGACATCAAGTCAGAGAATTCCTCAAAAAAAGACGCGTTGAATTTTGGAGGTCTATACACGGATAATACTAGAACGTGAGAATCTCCCTGAATAATAATGGCGAGATACTCAAAAGACTTGAATTTACCAAAACTGATATTTTTACATTTTAACCTGCTAGAGTAAATGTTCGCTAGCCCTCCACCTCTCTTTCCTTGGCGATCAGCACGAGTAAAATGCATATACTTTATCTTTTGTAATTGTTATCTTAAAGATCTTAAAGATCTTAATTAAGAATTAAGAAGAGTCCTAATTAAACAGAAAGAAATCTTAGAATATATTTTGGATTATTGTCAATAGTATTTATCTACTAAATTTGACTGCGTATTAGCATTGCATGAGTGGGACTCACCAAATTTGTTATTGGGTTAGTGTAAACTTCACACATACAAAAAGGCACGCAAAGACTCTATCCACACAAACGTGAATTACAAGTGATACTTACACAGCTTATCGCTGTACAGTACCCCACAAAGGGCCTTACTAGCTATGGCATGAAACACACGGGTGTCCCTGGATATAACTTAGATCTAAGGCTGCCTTTGTCCCTGAGAATAACCTAGACACATAAAGGTTGACACACCTTCACTGTGTCCCTGGGAATTAACCTAGACCTAAGGCCAGTACACCATGATCGCCAAGAATAACCTAGACACACTTGTTTAAAACCAATTACCCATCAATTACTGTGAAGTTCACTCTTCATGGGGGGTCACCCTCAACCTGCTAAATCCTGTGAGGAAAAACAATCTATTCACACGAGGGGCTCTTTATTTAATTTTTTACTTCAATCACTCGAGACAGAAAGACAAAACAAAGAAATTTAAATGACAAAGTAGTCTTTGTTAAAATAGAATAACAGCAGTAGAAGAAAATATAGCAAAGACTGAATATGTATAGTCTCAGAAAGCTTATCCTGGGGGGCTTTTAAATAAACAGACGTACTGAACCGTGAGTTGTGTTCTCTGACATCCAGATGAAGTGGCATCTCTTTCTCGTGCGTATCTTTGTCTTTCATGTCGCTCCTTCTTTTGTCCCTTGGATGGGCAATAATTAATGTCAAATATACATGGTAAATTCCAGACCTCATGATTTTACACAAATAAAATTGGTTAGCTATCCTGGTGATGGATGACTCTGCCCAAACATTTTGATCCTCATACTTATCTGTTCAATCTCTTGTTGTCTCCAGTTCTTTAAATATTAAGTTATAAATTGTCTGACCATTTTAAACTAAGAATAACATCAAGACACATGCATTCAAGTTATAAACGACTGATAAGTTGTTGGCCACAAGAAGACAAATGAACAATTATTGATCAAAAGGAAGAATAATTATAAGCTAGTTTGTTAAGTTGTCTTCAAGGATCCTAGAAATTCATTTGTAAGTTAGTTAGGTACTTTATAGTCCATGATAGTTTGTTAGAAGAAAGTTTAAAAACTTACAATAGAGGCTGCAGTCTCAAAAAATAACAATTTAATTCTCCAGGACAGACTAGCACTTAACAGTTGACTATTGTGTAAAACTATTTTTATTGGTCAAGATTCAACAAACGTCCAAAGAATCTGCCTTTGCTGAATCTATCTTAAAATAATTTTGAAGAATTGTTATGTGTTTGCCATTTTACTGTACAGCCAACAAATATTTACAGACGTTATTGTTATTATTCAGTCTGTGGAAAGCATTGCCAGCTACATTTAGACATTAGGTTCCATCCAGGAACTCCTAAGGCAGGTCCATCACACATGTGTTCTTCCCATGAGATGATTGGGTGCATTTTGTTGGCCAATTGTCTACCTAGGAGTTCCTCTAAATATTTTTCCTTTATGAACAGATCCCCAGGCTCTAGTAATGACTGACATGAGAACATTACAACAATCAGGACAAGAATACGCCATTCAACCCAACAATGCTTACCAGTCCTATAAACTTGATTCTTCCATAATAACATCACGTTGAGTTTTGAAAGTCCATAAAGCCTTTATGTCTAACATACTACTTGGTAACGTATTCCATGTGTCGATGGTTGTCTGTGTAAAGAAAAACTTCCTAATTTTTGTGCCCCTGTGTTCTTGTTGAACTCATTTTAAAATAACAGTTTTGATCCACTGTAAAATTCCCTTCATAATTACGAACACTACAATCAGGTCTCCTCTTAATCTCCTTTCATTTAAACTATAAAGGCTCAACTCTTTTAATCTTTCCTCCTAACTCATCCCCTGTAGCCCTGGAATCAGCCTTGTTGCTCTTCTCTGGACTTTTTTTTTTAGCACTGCTATGTCCTTTTTGTAGCCTGAAGACCAAAACTGCACACAGTACTCCACTCACCAGTGTGTTATAAAGCTTAAGCATAACCTCCTTGGACTTGTACTGCACACATCAGGCGCCATATAACCTCACATTCTGTTGAACTTCTTAGCGGCTCCCACTAGTCCACTACTACTCCTAAATCCTTCTTATAAGGTGTACTTTCATTTTTAAGACCACATATTGTGTATTCAAACCTAACATTTTTTCTTCCTATGTGTAATACTTTACATTTACTGACATTAAATTTCATAAGCCACAAATCTGCCCAATTCTGTGTGCTGTTTAAGATCCCTCTGTATTGATTCAATGGATTTTAGATTATCTGCCAATCCACCTAGCTTGGTATCATCTGCAAACTTAACCAGCTTGTTACTTATATTCCTATCCAAATAATTTATCCATCCATCCATTTTCCAACCCGCTGAATCCGAACACAGGGTCATGGGGGTCTGCTGGAGCCAATCCAAGCCAACACAGGGCACAAGGCATATATATATTAAAAATAGCAACAGCCCCAGCACTGACCCTTGTGGAACACCACGCTTAACATCAGCCAATTCTGATAAGGATCCTCACATCATAGCACTCTGCTTCCTGTTTCTGAGCCAATTTTGCACCCATCTACACATAGTACCCTGAGCTCCCTCTTCTTTTAGTTTGATGCCCATCCTCTCATGTGGCACCTTATCAAAAGTCATCCATTCATCCATTATCCAATCCGCTATATCCTAACTACAGGATCACGGGGGTCTGCTGGAGCCAATCTCAGCCAACACAGGGCGCAAGGCAGGAAACAAACCCCGGGCAGGGCACCAGCCCACCGCAGGGCAAGCGCACACATGACAATTTAGAATCGCCAATGCACCTAACCTTCATGTCTTTGGACTGTGGGAGGATACCCACGCAGACACGGGGAGAACATGCAAACTCCACGCAAGGAGGACCCGGGAAGCGAACTCGGGTCTCCCAACTGCGAGGCAGTAGATAGATAGATAGATAGATAGATAGATAGATAGATAGATAGATAGATAGATAGATAGATAGATAGATAGATAGATAGATAGATAGATAGATAGATAGATAGATAGATAGATAGATAGATAGATAGATAGATAGATAGATAGATAGATAGATAGATAGATAGATAGATACTTTATTAATCCCAAGGGGAAATTCACAATAGTGCTACCCACTGCGCCACCCTTATCAAAAGTTAAGATAAATAATTCCAGCATGTTGGTAAAACATGACCTCCCTCTTCTGAACCCATACTGACTGTTAAGTAAATGTCTTGTTCTTGCCATGTGTTGCTCATTCTTATCCTTAATAATTCCATCCATTAAGTCACCTGTGATGCACGTTAACCTTACTGGCCTATAGTTTCTTGGTTCTGCCCAGTCACCCTTTTTATATAATGGGATAATATTAGCCATTTTCCAGTCCTTCAGAATTTCAGTGTGCAGTGATGTCTTAAAAATATGCCTCAAGGGTTTATAGATGCATTGGCAAATGTCAAGAGATTCTGTATTTGCTAAATCTATCTTAAAATAATATTTATGAATTGTTATCTCTTTTCACTTTTATTGTACAGCCAATAAATATTTGCAGATGTTATTGTTACTATTCTCTCTGTTGACAGTATTGCCAGCTGCATTTTCATATTGGGTTTTGTCCCGGAATTCCTAAGATCCATCACGCATGTGCTCTGCACACGAGAGGACTGGGTGTGTTTTGTTGGCTGATTGCATACCCAGGAACTGCTCTAAATATTTATTTTTTTATTTAATTGAGCCCCAGGCTCTCGTAAGGACTGACACATTAGTGTACATTGTGCTCACTTTTTACATTGATGCGATGGTAGTAGTTTGGCAAAGCTAACCAGCCCTAATTATGGAGGTGGTCCATCTGAGGGTCCTCTCAAACACATCCACACTCAGGAAGTTTGGAATCAAAAGTCAGAGCTCAGCCCAGGACATGGGCCTGTCACTAAGATTTGCACCACAACACCGACAGGGTTTTCTTCTTCCTGACCACCATTGACTTTCTGTGCATACCCCAACCTTGTGCCCCTTTAAAAAAGCAGTAAGGTGATCACGCTGGACACCAAGCAGACCTCAATCATCAGGGTGAGAAAGAGAACTTTAGTCTTTATATTTTTAACTTTGTGTAATTTAAGTAATCAAAATATTCCTCCTTATAGCTACTCTAGGCTTCATTTGGTCTTTTTTCACAGAACAGTAATTAATGGCACATGTTTTGCATTGACTTGTATTACATATATTCGATTTTTACAACAGAGCAAATGTGTTTCCACCACATGCAGTTATCAGCACAAGCTAACAGATTGTGTCAACCTCCTCAATCAAAAACACATTGTAAAGTCAGGGATTTTCAGTGACGAATGCATCTCCAGAGCAGGGAATCATTTTACATTTTCAGCTGAGGCGATAGTCAAAGATACTTTGTTCATAAACATGAGATCTAGGCAGTTTTGCCTTTTTTGTAAATTAATAGACAGTTTCGAGTTGCATGTCTCGTATAAGCCGGTAGTGCTGATGCTTCCTTTTTGAACAGATGTTGGAAACCATGTCTTCCACTAATTGACTCTCACTGCAATATAATACGAGAGTTTGTCTGACATTTGTTTCCAAACCTCTTAAAACGGTTGCATCTTTATGTAATAATGGCCCACATCGCCACTCCACCCAAATCCCAGACTAACCACATCTGTGCAGCTGTGTCAAACTGGAGCGCCTGCCAGGGGTACTGTTTACATAGAAGGCTGAAGTGCACAGTCTGCCCATAGTCTGCCTTACTTTTGAAACAGAACCCTTTTTTGTTTAAACAAGCCATTTGAAAATAAAGCATCTCTACACAAGTTCATAAGAGAGTGTGGCGTACAGGCAGTCAAATATTTTAAAACCTCATTGTGGATGGTGGGCTAGATCAGCTCCTGGGTTTGACCCCTGGCCTCTCTAGGAACTCTACCTGCCATGTCTGAGATAATACTATTAGTCTCAGTGATAACTCTAGGTAGGCTGGCGCTGAGTGATGATTTGTTGCTGTGTTGTACTGTGATAAACTGGTAACTCATCCATCATAAAGGTGCCACACCACCAGCCACATCATGCCACCTTGAAATGGACAAAGATGAACGGACAGCTGTTTGTAAGAACAACATGCTAGCACAACTTGGTACAATTTTCAGCCTTTATTTAGACTTCTCCTCCACCTCCATATGTACTTTCCACACTTTTCATTAAATCTTAAATATATGAATTTTAGGCTAAGTAGCAACTCAGTACTGCCCAGGAAAAGTGAGGCGTGTGAATGTGTGCGTCCAGTGAAAAACTGCCAGCACAGGCCTGTTTGGTTGCTACTGTTATATCCTGGATATCAAAACATTTAAAGAGAACATTGTAACATCCATCCATCAATCCATCTTCCAAACCCACTTATCCAGGGTAGGGAAGGACACCATCCCAACAAGTAATCAGATACAAGACAGGAGCAGACCATCGCAGGGAGGACAAACTCACACAAACACACATTAGGGCCAATTTTTTATTTCCAATCCACCTAGACAGTATCTATGGCAATCAAATTTAGGCTATGTCCACACTACCACGTTTTCTGTATTTTTAAATGAAAGCAACCTCAATTCACACTATTGTTTTCACATTGTTTATGGCAGTATCCCAGTCCACATTAAAATGACTGAAAATGCAGGTGACACAGAGGTTTGCCTCTGGATTTATCACACTCCTATAGATGAGTGGTAGATGATTTGTCTTTTGCACATGTATGCACCATTCAAACTGAATAAAACATAATTTAAGTACATACAGGTAAGCAGCATCAGAAGCAGCTCTTCTCTGTCCCCTATGTTGGAAAACGTTTTTCATTTGTTAAGGGCAACAAGTCAGTGGAGAAGATGTTGCAATGACCACAATTCAATTGGTGAAGAGTCACATGATAAGTATGAACCAATCAGAGTGCAATTAGAACACAAGAATAATTTTGATAGGAATAGGACACTTGGCCCAATGTAGTTCATGGCAGCTTATTCACCTAATCCTTCAAAATATTGTGGAGTTGACAGAGCCTGTGACTTTAAAACTAAATTCAAAAACACACTTAGTAACAGCCTCTTAGAGCTATGGAGGGGTCACTAGGCTGAGGAGTACAAGTTGCCTATTAATCTGATCTGCAAGATAACAAAGAATCGCAAGGGCCTGAGTTCAGATTGTGGATGTGGGCAGCCTGGTCAACACATGCAGGAAGCCTGTTACAATATCAATATGACATTAGATGATTTAGATTTAAATTTTATTTGTCACATATACACAAACAGGGGTATAGAGTGAAATGCATTTTTATTGCATTTTTTTGTCTATTATGTTGATTTGCTGCTTCAGTTTCAATGGGATTTAAATGCTGCATTATCATTCCCTTCTGTTGTCTGCCTGGATTTTTCGCTCGATATTTTAATTTTTCCCCAAATCCCTAAAAACATGCAGGTTAGGTTATTGGTGTTTCTAAATGAAAACAACCTCAATCCACACTAGTTTTTATGCATTGTTTGTGAAAGTATCTCAGTCCACATTAAAATGACTGAAAATGCAGATGACATAAGCAGGGGTGTTGAACTTCGGTCCTGGAGGGCCGCAGTGGGTGCAGGTTTTCCTTCTAACCATCTCCTTAATTATTGATCAGTTTTTGCTGCTAATTAACTTCTTATGCCTTTGTTTTAATTTGATGTGACTCAGACCCCTTAGTTGTTTCTTTGTCCTTAATTAGCAGCCAAACAATAATGAGACACAAAACAAGCAGCCACATGACCAGCTCCCCTGTGCACATCACACAATAGCTGAAAATAAAGAAGGGTGAAGATCTCAGTAAAACAGACAATCAACAGTTTTGGAAATGTTCTGCTGTGGCAGAACGAGAGCAGCAACAAGCCATGGAATTAAATGATGGGTTCAATTAACAACAAGAATCAGCATCTCATTAAGAAACTGGTTGGAGTGAAATTGGTTGGAGTTTGAATCCCCAGTTTAATTGATAATCTGTTGGCTCGTTTCACGTCTAATTTCTGTTTGGCTGTCATTTAATGAAGAAAAGAATCAATTCAGGGGACTGAATCCTTAAAACAGGGCTAAAGAAAAGAAGTTAATTAGCAGTGAAAACTGGTCACTTGTTATGAAAAAGGTTAGAATGAAAACCGAGTTCGCTTCCCGGGTCCTCCTTGCGTGGAGTTTGCATGTTCTCCCCGTGTCTGCGTGGGTTTCCTCCCACAATCCAAAGACATGAAGGTTAGGTGCATTGGCGATTCTAAATTGTCGTGTGTGCGCTTGCCCTGCGGTGGGCTGGTGCCCTGCCCGGGGTTTGTTTCCTGCCTTGCGCCCTGTGCTGACTGGGATTGGCTCCAGCAGACCCCCGTGACCCTGTGTTAGGATATAGCAGGTTGGATAATGACTGACTGACTGATATATAGCGAGTGGAGTGATTTGTAGGCAGCATTCAAACTGTATAAAACATAATTTAGATGCATACAGGTAAGCAGCACGGCAGGTGCCACGAAAATCAGCTCCTCTATGTCCACTATGTTGAAAAATGTTTTTCATTTGTAAAGGGCAACCAGTCAGGGAATGACAATCGGTGAAGAGTCACATGATAAGTACAAACCAATCAGAGTGCAATTAGAACACAAGAATAATTTTGGCAAGAATAGGACATTTGGCCCAATGCAGTTCATGGCAGCTTGGTAGTCCCAGGGTAGGTGTGCAGGAATGTGTGGGAGTGTGCCTTGTGATGGGCAGACACCTGTCCAAGGTCATTTTCCACCTTGCACCCTGTGTTTCTGACCCCCCATAACCCCTAAATGTTGTGTAAAAAATCAAAGAAGCATATTTGATATCATAAAATATAAATCAGTATCATCAAAATGTCCTGCTCAGATCATTCATATGTATTCCTTAGTTATGTGTGCTTTAAAAACTGAACTACTGTATCTGAAAATCGTCTGCACGATGCTGGAGGACGGGCTCCCCTTTTTTACATTTGTTATATCATGCATTTTTTCTCTCTTGATCTTTTATCCAGATGCATCCATTGGCCACTTTTCTTGGCACTGGTGGTACGTCGTTGTAGCAATTTCTGGAGCCATTGCCTGTGCCATACTGGTGGCTGTTTACATCGCTCGACTTCGGCGAAAAGAGACTCGTTTTGGGTGAGTCTGTTTTCTTTGTATTATTTTTTTCAATATAAATGACAGTGGCCCCAAAGAACAAGACAGTAACAAAAAAAAAACATGAAAATTCAAACAAAATAAATAGATTTTTGTTTGCATTTTATCTTTTGTTTTTGTGTTTCCATTTTTTGTTTATGTTTGCCCTTCAGGGTCCCTATAATAGATGATCGTTTAAACTGAATTATTCACTGTCTAATGAAGCCTTGAAGGACAGTACCAGAGGTGATGTATCCCTCTGAAAATGGCAAGCCAGCTTTCATTTTGCCTCAGAACATGGCCACTATGTCTGGAGCTGGTTCATGTATCCTGAAAATGCAGAGCACAGACAGCCTTGTCTCATTTTAAGCTCTTCTATATTTTTCCATCATGAGTGCTACATTTTAGAAGTGTGCACTTTCTCAACATACTTTCTTCTTTAAATTTTACTTTAGCTGTTTTAAAAGTGACTTGTCAAGAACACATTTCCATAAGTGCTCGACCACATTTTTTGATAGAATCCTCCTTTGAACCCATTATCTTGCCATCTAAGCCCCAGCTATCCACAATCCTCTAATATGTCAGTCAGCCAGTCAGTCATTTTCCAACCCGCTAATATGTAGTACTTAAAATTGGAAAAAAAAATAAATATCAGTCATATGGGGAGAAAGAAATGCATTTCAGCCTGTAAAGTTGATACATTGGCAAAGACACACTGGGAGAGGCAAAGTGTGCTGGCAATGACCAGGAGAAGAAACATTCAAATCAGCCAGGAAGTCCATAAGCAAGAGTCAGTCCTGTGCTTCATCAGTATTTAAACAGTAACTCAAACTCTCAGTCTGTAAACACAAAACCTAAAATGAGTAAACCAGGGGATTTAAAAAACACTAACTAAACCATCACACACACACACACACAGAGGATTTTCTGTGTTAATCCACAAACTCAGATGATGACAGTTCTATGGCACCAGTTTTTAAAGTGTCATGCTGGTGACTTCAAACGCATGACTTCTAGGACCATCCTCCATAGCAACTGAAGTTGTGCCATGCTACTTACAGATGTAGCAGGGTCAAAATTCTCATGCTGACTTGTGGCAAAGGCAGCATCCCAAGACCAAGCTGGTCAGAATCAAAGGACTGACTATCTGAATTACACTTTAGGTAGTTTACATGTTTCCAATACCCCTGCCATGTTTAAAGTCACTGAGCTCTTCAGTATGTCACATTCTACTGCCAATGTTTGTCAACAGAGATTGCATAACTATGTGCTGATTTTATGCACCTGTTGAAAATGAAGCACCTGAACTTAATAATTTGGAGGGGTGTCCACATACGCTTGGCCATTTGGTGTATTACAGAATAGGTCTAGGCTGGCTCTTAGTTAGCATGAATTAATAAAATTGTACATTTTTATTACATTCTTGCAAGGTTTGAAATGAAACTTATTCATAAATTTTACTACATTTAACATTTTTTTCACTATATGCTACAGTGTACAATAAAAATGTAATTCCTTCCTGTTTCAACATAAAGAACTGCTGATGCCAAAATCAACGCTGCCCATGATCTCTGATCAAATATGACACCAACATTGCATAGTCCCAAAATACTTGAAGCTAGTCATAATTGGAGGACTGGCCGTCTGAATCACACTGGGGTTGGTTTACCTCTTTCCAATACCCAGGCACTTCATAAGTCCATAAGCTTTTTTTATGAACTATATTGGGGAGAAACAGAATCACAAAAATCAAAGAAAAGCCTCCTAAAAATCCATCAAAGAAGTTTTTGAACTTTTACCAACCTTTCCAGATATGCCTTAACCCCAGGCAACCAACCCTCAACTACCACAGGTAGACTTTGGCCCACATAGGCCTAAAAAGGGGCATTGTTTTTAAAGAACAACAACAGATACAGTGAACCCTCGTTTATCACGGTTAATCTGTTCCAGACTCTACTGTGATAAATGAATTTTCGCGAAGCAGGAGTCTTTATTTAAAAATCGAATATTTTCGCAGTTAGAGTATAGAAAACCTGTTTACGACCTTCTAAATACGTTTTTTTAACATTATTAGAGCCCTCTAGACATGAAATAACACCCTTTAGTCACCATTACACTCGTATTACCCAATATATTAGACAAAATAAGAGAAAATAAGACCAGGGGATTTAAAAAACACTAACTAAACCATCACACGCACACACACACAGAGGATTTTCTGTGTTAATCCACAAACTCAGATGATGACAGTTCTATGGCACCAGTTTTTAAAGTGTCATGCTGGTGACTTCAAACGCATGACTTCTAGGACCATCCTCCATAGCAACTGAAGTTGTGCCATGCTACTTACAGATGTAGCAGGGTCAAAATTCTCATGCTGACTTGTGGCAAAGGCAGCATCCCAAGACCAAGCTGGTCAGAATCAAAGGACTGACTATCTGAATCACACTTTAGGTAGTTTACATGTTTCCAATACCCCTGCCATGTTTAAAGTCACTGAGCTCTTCAGTATGTCACATTCTACTGCCAATGTTTGTCAACAGAGATTGCATAACTATGTGCTGATTTTATGCACCTGTTGAAAATGAAGCACCTGAACTTAATAATATTAGACGTTACACATATCATATTATTACTAGGCTCACCCGCCTTTTAATATGACCGACTTTTATCCTCAATTTGTGTGCGCTCCATGTGTACATCAGGCATGTAAGTGTAGGGAATGAGAACATCAAAGTCCCCATTCATAACATCTCCCGAAAACCTAAGTTTTTTTATCTCCTCGAGTGCCTGTCCAAAGTTGTACAATGTCAGCCCAAATCTGTACCGCTAAAGACGGAGTTTCATGCACTAAATAAACTATAGATGAGAATAAGCAAGCACCATCTCCCCTGATATTTACTACGCGGTGAGGCATTTGTACTCCATCAACATTAATTATTTCCAGAGACATAATTTTGTCTATTTTTCCAGTGTATCGCACACAAAAACAAGGGAACGATGGGAGCACCAGAACTCTGCTCACATGGCGTCACTTCATACCGCAAGCCGCAAGTAGTAAGTCTGTGATAAGCGGAATACCGCTACACTTTGCACTCATGGGATGGAATGACAATCCCGACCGCTTTTATATAGTGTCTTGATTATTGTACTGTACATTTAATTACACACACACACACACACACACAGTTCTTACACACAACCACTAACCTATGAAGGCACGACCTCAGTAGGAGAGTCTTCAGGTGGTGCAGTATCTTCAGCAGGTGCATCGTTGTGTTCTTCCGCTGAAGGAGTACTAGGAGTAGGCAGTGGGTGTCTGGGTGCGTGGCTGAAGAACATCTTGATAGGCAGTTGCTTGCGCTGTCTTTTCATATGCGTGAGGAGGCTTTTGTAGGGTATTGCCATCTTTGATCATATTCAAGAGTTTCACCTTCTCCTGGATAGTAAGCATCTTCCTCCGGCGCTTAGTTTTATTGTCAGATGGCTTAGAGAAAGCAGCATGTTTAGGAGCCATCGTGGGGCTTAGATAAAAGTTCTCAGAAAGCGCATGCGTAGTGACGTAAGCGTGTATGAGAAAAAATCGCGATAGAGTGAAGCCGCGAAAGTCGAAGCGTGATATAGCAAGGGATCACTGTACATTTATTTCTAAAGTACATTTTCATACAAAAGTTGAAGCTTAATGTGCTTTACAAAAAGAAAAAAGCAACAGGAAAAGAAAATAACAGAAATATTATTATTACTAATAAAAGAACTATTAAAATATTACCTACCAAAATAGTAGATAAGAATAAATGATAGCATATTAGCCTAATCTACATATGAAAATAATAGAAAAAATAGAGTCCTTATGTAATTTTTAACTCTCTTAAGATTCATTTTAAATCTGATGATCTCGTCAGATGACTGGAGAGGACAGAAAGATATTCTTGAAAATAAGCACAAATGCTACTGTTAAGGAGAGAAATCATATAACCTCTGGCTAAATGAGACAAGTCCAAGGAATAATCTTCATAAACACAAGAATTTATTAGAAATTTTTGAAAAAAGGGACAAAAGAGGCAAAAATTAGCACAAAGATGTTGCTTTAAAAGGCAACTCAGTGTAAACAAATCCCAATACTAAATCCAAAAATCTAAAACTAAAAATCAAAGCAAAAAGCCCACAGAACTAGAAAATCAAAAGAAGACAATACTCACAATTTGAAAGCTCCAACAAAATCAATGAGCCACTGCTGGGACCACCCCACTCTGACCTGAATGTAAAGGCAGCAGCAGTGACATCAGGGAGGCCCCACCCTCCTGGGGTTCCACATACAAAACACAAGGAATGGTGGAGAATTTAAATCTAAAGGGCATAATAGTAAACAATACAATTTTGACAAAACATGAAAAATACAAATGCAACAATATAAAGGAAAATAGGCCCTGACTGTAACTTTGTGGCAGAGTAAACATTGTTTTGAAAGCGATGATTGAAAAAGATTATCAGAAAACAGGAAAAGGTCAAAACATGTTGTGGAATATGACCCGGACACAGACAGGTAGACACATTAGATTTACCCCACACACGTTTATTTAGGGCCTCCATTACATTAAGTCACTTTCACAAACCCAATACCCCACAGTCCTTGGCCAACACAATGCCTTCTCTCTAAGTCTTCAGACCGCTTCCTTCTCCCCTCC
Organism: Erpetoichthys calabaricus; assembly: GCF_900747795.2. Taxonomy (NCBI): domain Eukaryota; kingdom Metazoa; phylum Chordata; class Cladistia; order Polypteriformes; family Polypteridae; genus Erpetoichthys; species Erpetoichthys calabaricus. The sequence goes on along the minus strand of NC_041394.2, from coordinate 27,924,546 downwards.
AGAGACCTCGTCCAACTACGCTCCCGATTCAAGTCCTCCTCTGAGGGGAGGCAGCCACTTTAATAATAATAATAATAATTCATTACATTTATACTTTAAATAAACACCCGGATGTGCTCCAGGTGTGTCCCCGGCAATCTCCCACCGACACGCCCCAGTGTAGGCAGAAGTGCCGGCTGTATCCCCAGAAGCACTCCAGGTGTCCCTGTTCCTCTTCCCCCCAGCACTTCCTGGTATTGGGGTGCCCCCTGGCGGTGACCACGGGCCCCTACAGGGTCGAGATTCCCAGCTCTGTACCCGTGGCCCCCAGGGCGGTCGCCCCCTCGAGGCCCTCCTCCAGTCTTCTCGGGCATCCCGGGTGGGTACCACCCCCATCCGGGCACCACAATGTGAATGAAGAGGCATTAATAAACCAAAATTAAGACATCAGCTAAAAAGCACATAGAAGACTAAAATGTATTTATCGTCAAACAAAACCCTAATATTGTTAATATTTTAAAATGTTGAATTGTCTTAGAAGTATGGAGGATAAGTCATGCCAAAATGAAATGCAATCCGACGTGTTACTGAAATGTAATGCATATGCAGGTGTTGCATTTAATTTTGGCTTTGTTTTATTATGTTGTAATTAAAAACGTATTAAGCAAATGATTGGTTAATTCATTACAGCATGCAAGTTTCATGTCAGTTTAAGCTTGCCATTTGAATAGTGGCACCAAGTGCGAGAGAAACAGAATAGATGAGGGTTAGCAGTAGATAGATAGATAGAGAGATAGATACTTTATTAATCCCAGGGGGAAATTCGTAGTTTATAATTATTGTAATTCTTATATTTTTGTACAAATAACTAACAAACACAAAGATGCAGTGTGCACAGCTAATCAGCAGTTCTAGTCAGGGTATGCTACACTAAAGTAGTGAGTCTTCAGCCAGGATTTAAAAGCTGAGACTAAAGGGGCACCTTTTATATAAGCAGGCAGATTACTCCACAGCTTTGGAGCCCTAGAACTAAAAGGTTCACACTCCCACAGGTCAGGACAAATCAGATTGGAGAGCATACACTGGTACAGCACGTTGCTGCATCCAGCATAGAACAGAACAGGTCGAGATCTTGAAGATCCTGTGAGTCGGATCACCCTCTAGGAATTGTGCCATATGGCCATACCTGACGCTCCCTTATAATGCCTAAAATGTGCCTCATTTGGCACCTAAATTGTGAGTTGGTTCAATGCAACTAATGGCAATAGCTTAGTGTCCTTTAATGTTTTGTGGAAGAAAAGTTGACACAAAGCTTAACCAGCTCCCAGTGCTTTCTGCTGAGATTTATTTGAAAATGATGCCCCCCCAATTGCTTAATGTTTTCACTCTTTTTTGTGTCGGCAGGGAAGCTTTTGAGCCTATGATGGAACGAGGTGAACTGGTAGTCAGATATCGAGCTCAGCGGTCCTACTGCCGTCGAACAATGGAGGCAACCTGTAAGTGGAACTTTGTCTTGGCACCAGCACAGTTTTTTTTTTAATATTGCAATGCGTAAAGAAGAGCCTCATGTAACATCAGTGTAACAATTAGGGAAGCATGGGAGATGGTACTGCTGCCTCAGCACTTCAGGAACCCATGTTCCAAATCCTACTGGACGCTATCTTTAGAAATTCTTATTGTCTCCATTTCAGTTTCTCCTTATGTCTCAAAAATGAGTCTGGGTGTGTGTGAGAGGTGGACAGACACCCCATTAAGGACTTTCAGGTTACTCTATGGCTTGTCTGTAATGGAAACCACTGTGTTCATAAACTATTTATGAGGATCAATGTTATAATGTGGACTAATCTCTTTTAGAAATCCCCCAAAATAAGATGGTTCACTTATTTTCAGTTAGAATGGTATCATATCGTCTCTGCATTATACTGTATGTATTGTACTTCCAGTTGAGCATTTATTGGCCGTCAGCTCTGATGCACACTGACCTACGCCTACGTTTTTGTTGGGGAAGACTAGTCACTGGGTATGTCACATTATGCAACTGCCTTTACATTTGCATGACAACACCGATGACCACTTTCAACTCACTAAGATTAAATTTAAATGAAGGGTACACATGAAAATTGCTAGAAAAGTCACATAATGTGACATAGACTTTACCTATTAGCTTAATGAACAAGCCTGAAGGACTGAATGGTCTGCTCTTGTTTGTCACAATTTTTATGTTTATGCCCATAGGTTGGTGGTGTTTTGGGGGTCGGGCGGTGGCACCCCTCTGAGTCCAAAGCAGATAGTCAGATAGTCAGTATAAGATTTCAAAGTCCAGGGATAGTCTCTTGGTGTCCAGAGTGTGTACCCCTTGTGACGTGCGGCCAGGGCCCTTCACCTTCACACTGGAAGGACCAGGGAAGGGAGCGTATCCAGAGCATTGCATCCCCAGGAGCAGTAGGTAGCAGTCCCCCTGCCGCAGGGCTCCACAGGAGTTGGAGTTGGAGTTGGATACAGCCCTGTCAGGATCCGTGGGTGCCATCAACTGTTGAGCCCTGGAGTGCAGCTCTTCTGCCACACCCTGAAGTGCTGCAGGAAGTAGAACAACGAGCATGCATATTATTGGACTTCAACAACCAGGAGCAGTGGGGATCCCCCTCACTGTCTGGAGTGGGTGCCCATTCTATTACAAAAGTCGCTCACCTCTAAGTACATAACGAGGACTTTACAGAGCGTGCACCCCTTAACCTTTAATATATGAAGTACAAATATCATTACTAGATTTCGACTTCTGACTTTGCCCCTTAACTTTTATAAACAGCACCCTTAATGGACTAAACGGCTCAGGCTGTAATCACTATTCTGAATTTTTTGGTGAGGGTGCTCTATGTTGTACCCTGCAAAATGCCGCCCAAAACAGCTACCCTTGTTGCCCATGCCTAAATCCGCCACAGTTTTTATATGAGACCCTATATGTTACTATACTATATACAAAAGCATGCTTATTTTAATAAACAAAAAGCACACAGATTGCAATGAGTTTAATTATTATTGGAAATTATAAAAAAGATAGGTGTATGCTTAAAACTTTATATGAATCAAGACAAAGCAGTTAGGCACACCAAAAAACAGGAATAAGAATCAACAGTCATGCCTTCCTCAACTGTGTCACACAGACGGTATCTCACTAATCTCAAACTTATAGCGCAATGCTGTAGCCACGCCACATCCGGAGGTCTGGGCCTGCTTCACAAACAACGACTGGGCTTAAAGAGGGTCATTTTGATTGGCTGCTCGCTGTCTGAACCCAGCTGTATTCTGCGTGCCAAGGTGAGTAATGAATTGGACGCCCAAATGAAAACAGGCCTCACCCTGTTGGGTTACGTTGAAGCGTAACATAAAAAAGAAAAGGCCCCTATCTGACATCTGTGCTCAGATGTTGACAAGCCTCCAAATAAATTTGTCCGGTCCTGTCTGGACTATCAGGCCGCCTCGTCTTGATTTTCTTTGTTGCTGCTCAGCTCGGGATGCTGTCACAAACCGCCCTCCCTCTTCACTAAAGTAGTCAGTCTGCATTTTAATGAGAACCAATTAAGCGGAGACACAGAAAGCGGACACCACTGTGATAAAACTCACCAAAAAAATAGCCTTTTTAATTTTAATGAGGGAGGGAAGTAAAAGGCCTTCATTGAATTTGTGTGGAATCTAGTTTTTTTTAAATGTCTTTTAGCAGATCTTTATCATTGTTTAATTTTCTTGTTTTAACTGAATTTAAATATTTAGCTTAACAACAGCTGACTGTCAATCATATTCAAGGAAAAAAAACATCTGTGGAGCTTACACTGCATGTCTGCATGGGACATATATGCAGTTCACTGATGTGATGCCCCTAATTGGCATTCATGCCCAAATGTTCAGATGAAGTATTGATGATAATGTGAGCTAACATCCTCAAGCCTGTTATATCCAGTTCAAGGTGACCAGCAGTCATTCCAGCACTGGACATGGCACCAGTAAATTGCATGACACAGGATTCAAAGATCATTCTGACACCCAATATTCAAATAAAATTTGTTATCATATACTTTAGAAAGTGGCATTGCAACAAACTGGCATCTCTCTAGAGTTGGGTGACACTCTGCCCCCCAGCCCAATACATCTGCATTGTTATTTGAGAAGAGGTATGGGATGGTGTAGCTGTTAGTACTGGCACTTCTTAACTTCAGCATACTGGGATTGACTCAGTTTGTTCACTGTATGTATGAAGTTTACACGTCTTCTTCGTGTCCAGGTGACTCTTCTCTGGGTACTCCACATTTCCTTTGTAGACTGGCATTACCAATTTCCCTCTTAACTTCAGTTCAAGTGTCAGTTCTGTCCCCAAAGGGCCTCTATGGAATGCAGTTTCTGGGTCTCATCTGATAAAACTGATCAATCACAGGAGAAATGACATCCATGGAGGTCCTTGTGATACACCATTTAAACACTTGGTCAGTGAAGAAACCAACATAACTCAACATTTGGCAATCTTGATAGACAAAACTTTGTACCAGTTGACATCCAAAAGGTTGGGATTATTTGCATCCAGGAAACCAATGGCAAAACATCCACTCCTTCCTTTACGACCCATTGTAATCCCTAGATCTGTGCTCCCTATGTGCTAAGAGCTCCTGATCAAGCCATAACTGTTCCATAGCTGGACAACTACACCTACTGTATGTACCATAACAAAGGCTGGAGTGATCCCTTTTATTCCAAAGGGTAACCTGAGGCTAGGCTAGAAGCGTGGAAGACAGTCTGTATTGGAATTAGACAAGGGTGGCACGTGTCCATACTTTGCTAAAATAAAGCAAGGTGCACAAGCAATAGCGACAAATTTTTTAAACAAGGCCACTGTTTGTGAAACCTCAGAGAAAACAGGAGGACTTGACTCAACTAGAAGGTGTCAATAAAGAAAAGAAGTAGAAGAGCTTCTTAACAAACAAAGAAGAAAAATCCATTCACATGTGCCAGAGAAAGGTGACCCTGAAGGATTGGAATAAAGCAACGGCCAACATAAGAAGTCAACAAGAATCAAACCATAAATGACACCTACTTTAAATCCGAGAACTATTGATTTGAATTTAGTGTTTAGGATAAAGCCAGCTATTGCATTATGATATTGGTATCTCTTTGAAGGGCAAACTTTTTGAAGGGCAAACCTGTAGCTGTCATAAATTTTTATTTTGATATACTTTGTTAATCTTCAAGGGGAAATTGCATCTTGCATGATCAGCAACTTTAGACATGCAGATCACACTAATCTAATGGCTGAAAGCGAGGCATTTGATGAAAGTGGAAGAAGAGCTGGCTTGCCGCTCAGCTTCAACAAAACCAAGATTATGTCAACCAGGCCTGTCAATTTTTTGCTAATAGATAAAGAGGAAAGAGAATTAGTAATATATTATTTTTCCTTTGCTCCAAGATTTCTATAGATAAAGAGTTCAGGCATGAACTTAAATGATGCTTGCTTCTGGGAAGGACAGCTATGACCAGACAAGACACTAAAGAGCAGAGACATCACATTGTCAGCAATGGCCGTATGGTATGGTGTTTTCAGTAGATATGTATGGCTGTGAGAGTTGGAGCATCACTAACACTCAAAGCAAAAGAATTTTGGTGCTGGAGGAAACTTCTAAAGTTGTTTTGGGCAGCAAGAAGATCCACCAAATTCATCCTTGAAGAAATATAGCCTGAGTGCTCATGGGAAGGTGTGATTGTCAAAGAAAAGTTCAGATAGTTTGGCCACAGAATGAGAAGACATATTCCTTCATGCTGGAGAACATTGAAAACAAAAGGAGAAGAGGATGAGTAAGATGGGTAGATGGCATCAATAAGGAAGGAAGGAACTCAGAGAAGCAGTTTTAGATAGAAAGGCCTGGTGTGCTGAAGTCCATCAGGTCACAGAGAATTGGATCTGACTAAATGGTTACCACACCAGCCTCACGGCACAGACTGGGATTTCAATCTCAGCTGGCATGGATAGATGTTAATGTGTGATTGGCATCTTACCCTGTCTTGCTTCTTATTACATACTGTTCCCAGTTCTGCCAGGGCAGACTGAGAATTTATGGGACTGCTGGATAAGACAGGTTCAGATAACAGATGAATCTATGGGTTTAACAATCTTGCATTTTTCTTTTCAAACATATATTTATTATTTATTATTGTTATTAACAGTTGTATTTAAGTTATCACATCTTTCGCCAGTATCATTATTAATTAGTTCAGCACAGTTGGCTATTAACTATTCAAGTAAACATTGTATCATTTGTTTTATTCGTAATGACAGTGTACACCTGGCATAGTATCAACAGTTGGCACTGCTGCCTCTTACTTCTAGGGGGAGCAGAATCGATCCCCAACCTAGTCAGTGTCTTTGTGGGGTTTACTTGCTCTCCACATGTCCATTTCCGGTTTCATGCCAGCTTACAGAGATGCGGCATTAGGGTAATTGCTGACTCTAAAAGGGCCCTTGTGGGTGAGCATGTTATGTTATGTTATTATGCATTTTCTCCAGTATTCGATCACAGTGAGTGTAAAAACAGGTGTCAAGAATTGGCAGTCTGATCGGGCATCAAGCGAATGATTAGAGGACCTGTTTGGCATTCAACACAGGGTTGGTTCCTGCCTTGGTTCTCAATTCTTGCTACATTTGTTTTTTATGCTCCCTGTGATCGAGTGAAGGACAAGCTATACCCAGAAAATTAGCAGATAAATGTGAATGGCGACAAGGAAGGACTGGCGTCCCAACTGGGTAGAAGAGTGCTGCCTTACCCAGCCAGAAGTCCATAATGGATGGCTAATGTAATGGAAGAAGCAATCCGGCCAGGATGGCTAATGATTCCTATACCAGTTGGGGCAGTTGGTGGTGTAGTGGATCGACTAGGACAATTCATCCCCCAACATGAGATGCAGTGCTACTTCTCCAGTCAGTTCCCACTTTGGATACCCGTAGGGTATCAAGGGAACTCTAGTCTTGAAAGGCAACCTTATCATGGTGCCTGGGTGCAGCTAGAGGGTGTTGCCAAAAGAAGCTCTCGCTACTTTGGGGAGCTTCTTCCTGACCCAAAAGTGCTTCCCATTGGATATGCCCTTGTACCGGGTCTTGTATAAAAGGAGACACCTCACATCCATTTGGGGAGTCAAACTTGGGAGACAGAGGACAAAGTTCACCTAGAGGAGTGGAAAGAGAAGAAGGAAAAGGAATTGTGCTTGTGTCTGTGCCTTAGAATAACCTGTGTGAAGGTATTTGCTAAAATAAATTATTATTTGATCCTGGGACTTGTGGTGGTGCCATTATGTTTGGGGTTTGGGGGATCAGTTGCGCCCCCCACAGGGCACAGTATATAATAACATAATATATCATGCTCAAACCAGCTTAATCCAATTTGGGTTACGGGTTGGCTAAATCCTGACAGCACTGAGCACAAGGCTAGAAACAGATGGGGGTGCCAGCCTAAGTCTTACTCCTTTTATCAAATCTGAGGCCTTCTTTCACCTTCTTGCACACACACACACACACACACACACACACACATGCACGCACGCACACTTCACTGCAACGGATTCCCCAGAGCAAAACAGCTGTTTCGAGTTTCCACTGCTGAATGTGTCAAGAATTTCAAACTGCAAAACATTTTGTTTTCTTCAGCTTCACAAATACCTGACGCACACATACACATTCCAACATGGGGTCAGTTATGATTGGTCAATTAATGTATGTCTTTAAGGTGCTGCAGAAAAACCGCACCGCACAGGTCGAGTGTGAAGATTGAAGTTCACATAAATAGTCACCTATCTGACAGTCAAATTTCAGGACCAATAAGAAGTGAGAAAGCATCTCAAAAACCTATGCCACCATGCTGGCATTGTGCGAAACATCCATCAAACCATTTTCTGAACCTCATTTTTCCATCACAGATTTTCCATTAACTAGAACTAGCAGGAACTAATGAGTTAGCCACCATCCATTACTAGGCACACACACACTTGCACCCCACTTTAGCAAATCTACTATATAGTAAAATACTAAGGTCTGTGTGCGTGTCAAGTCTCTCAGAGTAACCTGATTGGTCAGTTTGACTTTGGTGTGATTTGTCAGTTTAGTGACAGTTTAGTCAGTTTATTTGTCAGAGGAAGTGCAAGCGTGAGACACACAAGGAGGAGTGAAGGCGCACGCTGAGAGAGTCACCTTCTAAGATGCTCGAAAGAAGGGAGTGTGGGTCAAGGGAGGTTCAGACACACATGGATATTGAGGAAAGGCACAGCAGATACATGTAGTGTAAGAGATATTGAATATTTTAAAATTCTTCAATTATCTGTCTTCAACTGGTACTGTGGCTAGTTTATATAATTTAGCATACTAGGGGGCTTTGCTCGCCAGTCATGTCTCGTCCCAAGCTAAAAAGTCTCGTCTCGTCCCAGGATTTTTTTTATTACAATAGAGAGACAAGTAGAGAAAATCCAACACTGACACAGGAAGATGATGAAAGCTCTGTACCCAAAGTAACTAAGCAGATCCTTGATGCAGTGAAATAATAACATTAATTGCTGCATTGATCCATTTTTCAATTAATGGTGGTAGTACCATTGTCACAGGGTTGTACAAGGGCAGATCCTATCCAACTAAAATCCAACAGAAGCTAAACCAGAGCAGAACAGCAGATGCTCAAACACAAACCCACACTTGACATACTGTACATCTGTTTGGAATAAAGGATGGAAATGAAATTCTCAGAGATACCTCACTTGGGGAGAAGATGCCAGCTAATCACAGACAGTTGCTGGAATGAGACTCAAACCTCCTTAGAGCTACGTGTAGCAGCCACAGTTTAGGGGAAGCAGTGACCAATATCTGAACTCTTGTCCCTGACCCTGGTGTGTCATCAGCTTTTGCATTTCTGCAATTTTCGTGTTCTGTGACCCTTCAGGAACTTCTGCTAAGCTTTGCTGTAACCCTAGAACAAGCGGTGACTCATGAACTTTTTTTTTTCCTGTCACTTCTTACAGTAAACAGCTTAGGAATCAGCGATGACCTGAAGGAGAAGCTACAAGATGTAATGGTGGATCGGCACAAACTAGCATTGGGCAAGACTCTTGGTGAAGGTAATTAAAGGACTTCACTGTAGTTAACCTTTGCCTCACATTTTTCTTCTTCTTTTCACTTACCAGTAGTGAGTAACTGGACAAACTTTAGGAGTTCTGTCCAATGAGTTCTCATCTGGAGTTTCAGTTAAGACGAGCAAGCTTATATAGGAAGTAGAAATGTTAGATTTGAATATACAATGGGAGATCTGATCATGAAGGTACACCTAATGAAGAGGACCTGGGACTGGGTGTACCATTAGGATTTGCAGAGATTAGGGTCTTTGTCCCATCTGGTATTTTGTTGCATGTTATTACTCTAATTATCCAGACAAAAGAGATCAAATAGCAGATTTTGGTCCACCTTGAAGTTTTGCAATCGTCTATGGAATCTATAAAATTGAAGAGTGGGGGATCCCTTAGCCTTTCACGCTGTGATCAGATGCTGAATCAAGCAGGATAGACCAAAGTATGAGGATCCCAATGATATTAATTTTGTACATTCCCAAAAAAGATCGGGTGATGATTGCTATAGATTGGGGGTAAAACCACTGATGCCCCCCACTCCTAACATCACTGCCTGGGAGTCTTGGTGGACTCATCACTATCTGCTTTAAGACTGTGGACAATCAGGATTTAATCATATATAATATAATAACAAAATGTTACAGTAATAATTATGTTTTAATTGTATTTTATATTTTATTATTATAGTTTGACATGTTTAGAACATTGGGGAAGTTAATTTACAAGAAATAAATCTACTACTGATGAGCAAAACAATTTGCACAAAACTAAATTGGTGCCAAAACGTTTGACTTTAATCACCCTTTGAAGTTCATTCCATTAGCACATATGTTTATATTTTATACAAAACCTTGTACTCCCTGCTCAAAAACACTAGAAAAAGTATTCTGGTGCAGAGCATGGAACAGGGGTGCAGTTAGGAAGCACTTCTAAAACCCCTAAGAAAAGCCATTAAGTCTCAATCAAGGATTCTAGCTTGGATCATCTTATGGAGCAGAGGAACGTGAGTGCAGATGGTGTTACCTCAGACCCCAGTTAAAGAGTGCGAGGTGGAACTGGCGACGTGAATGTGCAGGCAGGCAGTGCATGAGGCAGATGAGAGCGTGTGAAGCTTCATAGAAGGATCTGTGGAAGATTGTGGTGACATCAATTGCAAAATTGCTTGCAAAACTAATTTTAGGGACAATTTGGCAAAACTGTATGCTGTCAAATTACAGCCAGGGCAGTAACTGGGATCCAAAATCTTACTTTTTTCTGTTTTTTTCTGTTTTGTTAATTTTTTTTATGTCAATATTGTTGTTAATCTAGCTTCTTATCTTCAAAGTATCTTCTGCTGTATTTCTTCTGTTTTGTGTGTGTTTTCCCAAGAGGTAGGACCACCTGCTCTTCAATTTAGGGGGCTGCCCTCAGCCCTATACAGGCTGCAGTTCCTTGCAGTTCATTGAATGTGTTTGTGTTGTGGTGAGTTTTCCAGTGTTTGTTGCTTTTTGATTATTTGTGATTTACTGGATTTTTGATTTTGTGACAGTGGTGAGGTCTACGGTAGGAGTGGCGGATGCATTTAGCGTGGAGGTGGGGTTACATCAGGAATCAGCTCTGAACCTTTTCTTATTTGCAATGGTGATGGATAGGTTGACAGACGAGATTAGACAGGAGTCCCCGTTGACTATGATGTTTGCTGATGACATTGTGATCTGTAGCGATAGTAGGGAGCAGGTTGAGGAGACCCTGGAGAGATGGAGATATGCTCTAGATAGGAGAGGAATGAAGGTAAGTAGGAACAAGACAGAATACATGTGCGTAAATGAGAGGGAGGTCAGTGGAATGGTGAGGATGCAAGGAGTAGAGTTGGCAAAGATGGATGAGTTTAAATACTTGGGATCAACAGTATAGAGTAATGGGGATTGTGGAAGAGAGGTGAAAAAGAGAGTGCAGGCAGGGTGGAATGGGTGGAGAAGAGTGACAGGAGTGATTTGTGACAGACGGGTATCAGCAAGAGTGAAAGGGAAGGTCTACAGGACGGTAATGAGACCAGCTATGTTATATGGGCTGGAGACGGTGGCACTGACCAGAATGCAGGACACAGAGCTGGAGGTGGCAGAGTTAAAGATGCTAAGATTTGCACTGGGTGTGATGAGGATGGACAGGATTAGAAATGAGGACATTAGAGGGTCAGCTCAAGTTGGACAGTTGGGAGACAAAGTCAGAGAGGTGAGATTGCATTGGTTTGGACATGTGCAGAGGAGAGATACTGGGTATATTGGGAGAAGGATGCTAAGGATAGAGCTGCCAGGGAAGAGGAAAAGAGGAAGGCCTAAGAGAAGGTTTATGGATGTGGTGAGAGAGGAGATGCAGGTGATGGGTGTAACAGAACACGATGCAGAGGACAGAAAGATATGGAAGAGGATGATCCTCTGTGGCAAACCCTAACAGGAGCAGCCGAGAGAAGAAGAAGACTGGATTTTTGACTTAATCCTTAGTTTTTGACTTTTTATTTTGGATTTGTGATTTGGACTTGTTTGCTTTGGATTGCCATTGCCTTTTCTGTCATTCCTGGCTATGCCTTTTGTACTTTTCAGAGCTTATGTTATGGCTCACAGCATCTTTGCAAGCAACTGATTTCTTTTTCTATTTCGCCCTTTTCATTACTATCCAGGGTTATTTCCCCCTCTAGTGGGCATTTTGAGTATTTTCAGCACTTTGTGTGCCTGGTTTACTCTTTAATTCAAAACATATGCAAATTAAAATTCATCTGTTTCAATCTTCACTAAGTACTAGTATTAATGTTGATGTTACCACACTAGTGAGGCCTCACCTGTGTCTTGTGTTCAGGTTTGGTCTCCGAGGTACAAAAAAAGAAACTGCAGCGCAGGAGAACGTCCAGAGAAGAGCGATTAGGCTAATCATGAAACTGAAGGCATGAGATATGAGGAAAGAGTTTTTAGTTTTAGCAAATAGACATTAATTGGTGACTTGATTGAAGTGTTTAAAATTATTAAAGGAATTTTTACAGTAAACCCCAGTTACTTTCATATAAACTCTGCAACAAGAATGCAGAGACGTAAATTTTGCACAAATAATAGAATGTTTTTTTTTAACACAAATAACCACAGATTCAACAGAATAAGTGACCAAGTAGTGTGGTGGAGAGCTGTACTTTACACACCTTCCAATCTTGACTTGATGTTATTTTGGAGAATCTCAGCTGGATGGACGAGCTTGTTGGGCTGAATGGCCTGTTCTGGTCACACCTGTTCTAATATCCTAATATTGTAAAGTCTGATGAGCTTTTCTGCATTTCATCTAAAATGTGCCATTGTGTGGTATTGTGGTGTAGTATTTAGCACTTCTGCATCATGAATGCAGCCTTCTGGGTTCAAATCCTATGTCCACTTCTTGTCTATGTGGACTTTGTATGTGCCACCTTTTAGGCTAGCTGCTGATTCCAAATTGTGCCAATGGGATTTGAGTCAGAGTGAGTCCTGTGATGGGCAGTTGCCACATTTAAATGATGTCCGTGCCTCTTATCCAGTGCTGCCATGATAGGCTCCAAACTCCCTCTCCACATCCCTGAACTGGAACCCAAAACTGGCCTGTGTTTCCCAGGGAAGCTGAGGCACAATTAGCAATCGATTAAATCTTCCATTTCCAGCACAGACCACAAGTGCTGTGTGAAGTCCACATAATGGGTTAGGAAAATATTAACTCTAGTCAGTATTCTGCATTCTAACCTCAAGCACTCCACTGTGAGAGTTGGCTCCCTCTAGTGGCCATTCTTATCCATAATGGAGGTTTCCCATTATTATCCATCCATCCATCATCCAACCCGCTATATCCTAACTACAGGGTCACGGGGGTTTGCTGGAGCCAATCCCAGCCAACACAGGGTGTTAGGCAGGAAACAAACCCTTGGCAGGGTGCCAGCCCACCGCAGGGCGCACACACACACACACACACCCACACACCAAGCACACACTAGGGACAATTTAGAAACACCAGTCCACCTAACCTGCATGTCTTTGGACTGTGGGAGGAAACCGGAGTACCCGGAGGAAACCCACACAGACACGGGGAGAACATGCAAACTCCACGCAGGGTTAAGCAAACCCGGGTCTCCTAACTGCTAGGCAGCAGCGATACCCACTGCGCCGCCGTGCCGCCCTCCCATTATTATCCATCCATCCATTTTCCAACCCGCTGAATCCGAACACAGGGTCATGGGGATCTGCCGGAGCCAATCCCAGCCAACACAGGGCACAAGGCAGGAACCAATCCCGGGCAGGGTGCCAACCCACCGCAGGACACACACAAACACCAAGCACACACCAAGCACACACTAGGGCCAATTTAGAATCGCCAATCCACCTAACCTGCATGTCTTTGGACTGTGGGAGGAAACCGGAGCGCCCGGAGGAAACCCACGCAAACACGGGGAGAACATGCAAACTCCACGCAGGGAGGACCCGGGAAGCGAACCCAGGTCCCCAGATCTCCCAACTGCGAGGCAGCAGCGCTACCCACTGCGCCACCGTGCCACCCGCCCATTATTATAATAATACTAATTCTTTATATTTATATAGCACTTTTCTCAATCCTCAAAACACTTATTGATTGGCAGGATGAGTACTTTCTGTCTTTCATGGAGTTTAAAATTCTGAGAAGGAAAATTAGTTCTCTGTTTTAAAAAAATTGTATCAAAACCTTCCTTAGAAAAGAACATTGCACATTTATTCAAGTTCACAAGAATCTGATTTTGAATCGTGAAATGATTTTGTTTGTCATAATTAATGTCATGTCTGCACAGTAAATGCCACAAAGATTACTTTCTTATCATACACACCAGTAAATGAAAAGAGATGTTGAGCATTATTGTAAAAATGAATGAAAATCACATTTATTTCTATTAAAAGAATTACTTGTATTTCATTTTCAGGGGAATTTGGATCTGTCATGGCTGGACAACTTACGCAGGAAGACTACATCCTGAAAGTGGCAGTGAAAACCATGAAAAGTAAGAGTGTTTGGTTGAATCTGTGTCTTTATAATCCTCAGATAAGGGCTGCTCTGTGAATCAATCTTTATTAATTTCATGTATTGCCTTTAAGTAACATAAGCATATTCTGTGTCCCTCTCTAATGATAAAGAGGGACCTTCTTCCCACTGGTCGGAAATCCAAGCTCAGCTTCACTGCTGCAATGAGTGGTGAAACTGGCACCCCTACAGGCCCATGCCTTCTCACACTGGCATGTCCAACAGTACCTTCTCTGCCAGTCTATTCCCATTTTTCCACTGAACATCTGATTATAAATTATCCTCCAGACTGTGCCAAGCTGGTCGTGTCCTTGTTTCTCACCAAGTGGATATTGCTCTATAAATAACACACAATAACTCACCTCATAAAAGCAGACAAATTTCTTACAATACAGAACAACTTATGAAACTTTGAAAGAGCAGAAATGTGTACACTTTAATGGAAATGTAAGCAGGGTGGCCCCCTTGTGGTCACCACACAATAGTGCCAGCTCAGTCTCCAGTAATAACGTACTCTGTGGACTTGAGCATGCTGCTTCACCTGACAGGTCTCCATTTCTAGAAACATGTAGGCCACTACCCAGGAAGGGAGAACACCATAGAAAGGCACTATATCAAATCAAATGTATGTTTAATGGCAGAGCTGTTTCCTTCAGATTAACACTCCGTTGCAAGCCAGAAGGCAGCTGCTGGTTCAATGGGGGACTCTGACTTGAAGAGCACATTGGGTTGGTATTCACTATAGAAACACCGGACATGATGTGGAAGTGATGTGGAGCTTGAGATGAGATGGGGTCATTTGAAAATACAAAGATATGACGGATCTTTGTGTAATGTTTTTATTTATAAATGTTTTCATTTTTAGTTTGGATTTCATCATAGAATGATGCTATAAAAGTTTTTAACAATATTGATCTGTATCAAACGTCTGTAACTGGGCTGGATTATAATCAGATTAGATAGACAGACAGCTCAGTTTTGTCAGACAGTAGCCATTTTTTTTTCCCTGAAATTTATTTGTTGCCGTTAGGCTGCAGATTTTGGTTCCCAAAAGTGTTGAGCAACAGTTTCCAGATCTTATCTATTTCCAGAATTATATGTGTTGTCAGTTTCAGTAGTGGTAGGGATCCTGTTAAAGTCTGAATAATTGTTGTGTACATTATTAGTCAGTCATCGTCCAACCCGCTATATCCTAACACAGGGTCATGGGGTTCTGCTGTTGCCAATCCCAGGCAACACAGGGAGCAAGGCAGGAACCAATCCCGGGCAGGGCGCTAGCCCACCTAATGGCACACACACACACCAAGCACACACTAGGGACAATTTAGGATCACCAAAGCATCTAACATGCATGTCTTTGGACTGTGGGAGGAATCCGGAGCACCTGGAGGAAACTCACGCAGACACGGGGAGAACATGCAAACTCCACGCAGGGAGGACCCGGGAAGTGAACCCGGGTCTTCTAACTATGAGGCAGCAGCGCTACCACTGCGCCACCGTGCCGCCCATGTACATTATTAATCATAATTATTTTTATTAATGAAAATGTTTTAAGTGTGCATTCTGATTTACAACAATTACTTTTATATATTTTTTGTATGTAAGTGTAAAGTATGACACGTCGACTTGATTCGACAATGGAAGGTCTGAATATCAAAAGAACATCTTATGAGAAGGATTTAGGAGTCATGGTGGCCTCGACACTATCAACACCCAGACACAGTTCAGGAGCCATTAAGAAAGCTAACAGAATGTCAGGTTATATAGTGCCATGATGTGATGAGTACAAGTCCAAGGAGGTTCTGCTCAACATTTATAACACACCGGTGAGTCCCCATCTGGAGTACTGGGTGCAGTTGGGGTCTCCAGGCTACAAAAAGGACATAGCAGCGTTAGAAAAGGTCCAGAGAAGAGCGACTAGGCTGATTCCAGGGCTACAGGGGATAAATTATGAGGAATGATTCAAATAGCTGAGCCTTTACAGTGTGAGCAAAAGAAGATTAAGAGGAGACCTGACTGAAGTGTTTAAAATTAAATAAGGAATTAGTTCAGTTGATCAAGACTGTGATTTTAAACTTAGTTCACAAGGACATGAGGACACCGTTGGAAACTTGTTAAGGGTAAACTTTACACAAACTTTAGGAAGTTTTTCTTTATACAGAGAACCACAGACACTTGGAATAAGTGACCAGGCAGTGTGGTCAACAGTAAGACTTTAGGGACTTTCAAAACTCGACTTGAGGTTTTTGTGGAAGAAATAAGTGGATAGGACTGGCGAGCTTTGTTGGGCTGAATGGCCTATTCTTGTCTAGAGTGTTCTAATGTTGTGTCTTGGATTACTTTCTTGAATCTATATAACAGTGTCTGTTGTTTTTGAACTTTCCTGCTGCAAACAAATATCCCTCTGGATTATATAAAAGTCTACCTAACCTAATATAAAATAAGCTTTTTAAATTTGTTGTGAACCTCACAAGACAGTCTCTGTCTGTCTTCTGCTCCTTCTTCTCTACACAGTAGCTATCTGCACACGAAGCGAGATGGAAGACTTCTTACGGGAGGCTGCCTGCATGAAGGAGTTTGACCACCCAAATGTTATGAGGCTCCTAGGTGAGACAGCAATGTGTTTTGGTGGAGTAAATGTGAAACGTTTATTGTAATGTATAATGCTACATTCATGATCACTGTTGTTTAATTATTTTTATATGTATATGCTTGATAGATACACATGAAAAGGCAATGATAGATAGATAGATAGATAGATAGATAGATAGATAGATAGATAGATAGATAGATAGATAGATAGATAGATAGATAGATAGATAGATAGATAGATAGATAGAT
Source organism: Erpetoichthys calabaricus (assembly GCF_900747795.2). NCBI lineage: Eukaryota > Metazoa > Chordata > Cladistia > Polypteriformes > Polypteridae > Erpetoichthys > Erpetoichthys calabaricus. The sequence continues at coordinate 27,907,557 of NC_041394.2, read as the reverse complement.
AGATAGATAGATAGATAGATAGATAGATAGGACTTTTATTGGTCCTCATGGGATAATTGGCTTTTAACAGAAGCTCAGTAATAAACAATATTGTTTAATTATGTAATTAAACCCCACTCAAATACACACCAGAACAATTAAGAAAACTAAATAGAAAGGAAAGTGTAAGAGCCAATCTTAGGAAGTTAAAGCTTTAAGTTAAACTCATATTAGTGTTTGCTTAGTCATAGCCATAGACCAGGCATGTGCAACCTACGGCCCGCGGGCAAAATCCGGCCCGCGTACTGATTTTATACGGCCCGCGACGACTTTTCCAAATATCATTGAATCTGGCCCATTAACCCTCTTGGTGATGCCTGTTTGTTCTTGTGGTATTGTTGGATTATTTTTGATAGTATGATGCGGCCAGTGCTTTCTGAAGTACAGTCGACCCTTGATATACGACCGGCTTGACATGCGAACAACTTGATTTACGGCCAAAATTTTTATTTTGATTTACGACCAACATCTTGCGTTACGACCTGAATGCGGTCACGTGTATCCGCTTGCGCGATTGTAAACAAACAGAAACATTCCTATTAATGCGGCACTCATTCAATAAAATGTCAGGTTTGTAAACTCTCTTGGGACCTCCCCCAACTAGAAGACATGCCAAAGTCCAAACTCCGTATGGAAGACTGTTTATCTGTTGCTGGGGCAACAGCTGGCTTAAAGCTGTGCTGAGTCTCTCAGCCAAAGCAAACAGAAAAGATATCGATGGGTGATATGCATGTGATATCCCTGCCCGGCAATGGACAAGCAAGCTTCCACAGTCCCGGCAATCGCGCTTCAGGACGCAATTCAGCATGTCGTTCCCATTGAGTGTGGGGGGGTCTCAGAAGAGTTCAGAAACAGTTCCTTGTATCATCGCAAGGAAATGCTGAGAAAAATTCTCGTCAGAATAACTTGTAGGCAGGAGGAGATTAAAATTAACGCAAAAGAAGCTATTGAAATGATTGCAAATGCCTGAGCGCAAGTTAAAGAAAGCCTTTAAAAAGCCTTCAGTTTCATTATCATCCTCCTCCCTTCCTGCAGCCCAAAGATGTCAAATTAAATGGTGAGTACAGTATGAAATTGTTGTTTCTGGTAGGCTAGGCACTTTTTATTACTTTTTGGTTAGTACATTAGAAAAATTATTGGTGTTTTGGTAAATTATGCACATTATACAACCCTTTTTTTATTATGAAAAGGTTAAGTAAGTGTTTCAGTGGGAGGTTCGGACCGCATTATGGGTATTTCCATTATTTCTTATGGGAAAATAGTCTTGACTTACAACCAACTGGAGTTACAACCAGCCCTCGCGAACGAATTGAGTTCGTAAGTCAAGGGTCCACTGTACTTTATATTGTGCTTCCCCCTCTTTTACGGCACGTCCGGAACTGTCGCACGTTTAAAGTGTGCAAGAGCTCGTAGTCACGTAGTCGTTGACTCTGCTGCATCTCTCTGCTCTGCTGTCGTGTGTAGCATAGCGCAGTCTTTTCATGGTTTTTGCTAGTGCTGTACCTATCTGCATGTTGTTTCGAGTTTCACGCTATATCGGCCTACATTTCAATACTTACAAATACTTGTGAATTTTTGATCAAACCCTAATTAAGATGGCTTCAACAAAGAAGAGAAAAGTGGACGCTGAGAGTCGTACATTTCAAGAGAAATGGACTGACGATTATTTTTTTATAATGCAGAAAGAAAAACCTCTTTGTTTGATATGCTTGGAAAGTATTTCAGTTTTAAAGGAATACAATTTAAAAAGACACTACAATACAAAACACGCTAATTACAACAGTTACAAAGGTAAACTAAGAACAGATAAGATACAAAATTTGAAAAAATGTGTATCGGCACAACAGATGTTATTCCGCAAACATACTGATGTAGCTGACAATATTGTTCGTGCAAGTTTTATTGTTAGCGAAAAAATTGCGAAGCACTCAAAACCATATTCTGAAGGCGAGTTTGTCAAGGAATGCCTTACTGCAGTCACGAATGTTCTGTGTCCAGAGAAAAGCCATGAAATGGAAAAGATAAGTCTTTCTCGTTGGACAATAACCCGACGAATCGACGAAATGGCCAGTGACATAAAATTAAGCATTAAAAATATTGCATCAAAATTTGAAGCATTTTCCATTGCTCTTGATGAGAGTACAGACTCCAACGATACCGCTCAATTGGCTATATTTATTCGCGGAGTTGACGCTAGCTTCAATTGTACGGAAGAATTGCTTGCTCTCCAACCAATGAAGAATACAACAAGGGGTGAAGACATTTTCCAGGAAGTAAAAACTGTTTTTACTGTATTTGATTTAAAGTGGGAAAAGTTATGCGGAATATCCACCGATGGAGCTCCATCGATGATTGGACCAAACATCGGAGTTGTTGCCCAAATAAAAACCGAATTATCAAGTAACAAAATCAGTACCGAAGATTTGTCGGTATTGCATTGCATTATACACCAGCAAAACTTATGTGCAAAATCAGTTAAATTTGCACATGTGATGGGCACAATAACTGCATGTATAAACTTCATTAAATCCAGGGCGCTAAATCACCGCCAATTTCAAGAATTTCTGGCTGATGTTCTTTCTGATCATGAAGATCTTACATTTTATTGTGAAGTGCGTTGGCTTAGCAAGGGAAAAATGTTGAAACGTTTTTATGATTTGAGAAATGAGGTATCTCTTTTCATGGACATGAAAGGAAAACCTATTCCTGAGCTAGAAAACAAACCCTGGCTGTGTGATCTTGCATTTCTTGTCGACCTAACAACACATCTAAATGAACTTAATGCTAAATTACAAACTCAGGGACAAATGATTCATGAGCTTTATGGACACATAAAATCATTTCAAAATAAGCTTCGACTCTGGGAAAGCCAATTAAAGGAAGGCAATACTTATCATTTTCCCACACTTGCGAACCACGAAGATTTTGATTGTGAATCGTTTGTGAATGAATTAAATTCATTGAGTGGAGAATTCAACACTAGGTTCCGTGATTTTAAAAATCAAGAAGCAAACTTGCAAATTTTCTCTTGTCCATTTGATGTTGATGTCGAACTAGCTCCACTTTCATTGCAAATGGAATTAATTGAACTACAAGAGAACCTTGTCCTGAAATCAAAATTCAATGATATTGAATTACTTGACTTTTATAAAAACTCTTTCCCACGTGACAAGTTTCCAAAGCTCACAGCTTTTGCTCAGAAAAGAATGACTCTATTTGGCAGCACCTATAAATGCGAGCAACTTTTTTCAAGGATGAACTTCGTAAAATCCAAAACCAGGACGCGAATTACTGATGAGCACCTAGAAAACACGTTGCGAGTTTCCACGTCCACAATATCTCCTAATATTGATAAGCTTGTGACCACCATGCAATCTCAATCGTCGCATTAATAAAGAGTTTTTATTAAATAATATATTAATAAATATTTGTTGTTTTTTTTTGGCCTTCTTGCATTTTCGATTTTCAGAAATACATATATATCCTGAAGTACTCCGGCCCGCGTAATCTTTCTACTTTCTAATCCGGCCCATAGTCCTGTCAAGGTTGCACATGCCTGCCATAGACAATGGTGTAGCCTTTTCCCCCCTGTAAGTTAATAAGTGGTAGAACCTTCTTGCTATAATTAAGATACAGTGTGTTAATTTAGACAGTTGTTGTTTAGAACAGGTCCCAGAGCTAGCAGGGACCACAAACACCCACTTACAGCATAGAAATGTGATAGCATACAGTTTTCTGACCATTTAGAAATGATTTTATAATGTTCTCAAATGGTTCAGAAACATTTAGAAGAGATTTGTAACAATTAGAAATGAAACAAGTTTTAGGCTTTGAACAGAACTTTTCTTAACAAGAACTTTTCTTTTTATTGCTATATCAATTTTCTCTTTTTTGTGTGAACTGTTTTACTTTGAATTTTAACTAAAGCTTTTAAAAACAAAGATATTTTGTCTGTGGAATCGTTTCAACGCTTTATGCTTTTGCTGAATCTCATTTTGTATGCTAGAGCTGCTGAACTTCTGGAAAAACACAGCTACAGAAAGAAAACTTCTAACTTGGCAGTTCCAGTCACAGTGAGGCAATATACAGACATATTGCTGTTGGTATAAAGGACCCCAGTCCCATTTCCTGACACACCCCTGCTGAAAGTCCTCAGGAGTAGTGCAGCATGGAGAGGATGTGTAGAATTGTTCATAACGGCACTCAGTTTCGTTTTGATTCTCTTTTGCTGTTTCCATGGGGTCCAGAGTGCATCCTATAACTGAGTCTGCCCTCTTAATTACCCTTTTCATTCAAGGGGCCTCTCTTGAAGTGATATTACCAGCCCAACACACCACAGCATTGAAAGTTACACTGACAATCACAGAGCCTGCTCTGCCCTTTCTTATATAGTTCCTCTGTGTTACAAGACCAGTCCAACATGTCATTCATGTGCACCACCTCTACATTCACTCCTTGAATAATAACTGAACGTGGACCCTCCTTGGTGAAGTCAATAAGCAGTTCCTTGGTTTTGCTGATGTTAAGATGCAGACAATTCTCTATGCACCAAGAAACAAAGTTCTCCAACTGACTTCTCTCTTTTGTCTCATCCCCTTTATCAGTATACCCCGTAAGTGCAGAATTATCTGAGAACTTCAACAAGTGACATGACCTGGTATCATATTTATAGTCTGAGGTGTAGAGAGTGAAGAGAAAGGGAGACAGGACTGTTCCTTGTGGTGCTCCAGTGTTGCCCTCATCCGCATCAAAAACATTGTCCTTGAGTCTCACAAACTGCAGTCTCCACCTGACTCCTATTCTCTTTAAAAGTGATTGAACATCCCTCATTATATGGAGGCAGGGCAGATCTGAAACCTTTCCAACTAACGTTTATCCTCACTCCAGATCTTTATCCTTCCATCCTTGGACAACCGTAACCTTCAAAAGAGCTCCTAAGACTTTAGTGATGGCTGTCTCACTTTATGTTCCTTAGAGTTGCATACATTCTCGGATGTTGGCAACGTAAGGTAGCCTTGAACTCTCCCAACTTTTAGGTTTCTTTTGTTTTTTTTGGAATGGATAGTGAAATTATGTTCAATTTTTAGACTTTTTTTCAGATCCTCACATAATCCTTTTCATCATCACTTAACCACATTGCCATAAATTTTGCAGGCACTTGACACTTGGTAAGGCTTTTGCTCAGCTGCTCTAATAGGCTGCCAAGGCCACAGAATAAATTAAGCACATCTTTACTTCTGGTCATGTAACAGGCACATTTTGGGAGCCTGGCAGGGTCTTTTTAAAGGAGAATTCATTAGTAGAAGCAGAGAGGTGGGAGAAGTTAAGCAGGGTTCATGGGTCTTACTTGAGAACTGTGACTTCAGAGTTGAGGAAGAAGCAAACAGGCCCACTGGTTCCCTGGTGTTGTCTACAAATCCTTCCTATGATTTCCTTTGGTTAGAGTCATTGGGTTTTTGACCCCTGGGTGTCACTGGTTCTTTCAAACTGGATTTAGTATCTTGACAGGAAATGACCTTTTCATTTTTAGTAAAAATTATTGAACTTATTAAAAAGTCAAATCAATATGCCTAACTTTATTTCATAAATGTTTTTTTACAGGATGAGTCAAAATTATGTTAACACTTGAACGGCGGAAACAATTTATTCACAAAACATACTTCATATGTGGAAGATGATTTAAGGAATGTCTCAACCTGTTCGTCATCACATTCGACACACAACAACCAACGAGCAACAGTACCATTTCAAACCCAGACACATATGTTGCGGGGAGTAGATGATACCACAATCTGCATTCTGTCCTTCGGGTAATTGATATCACAAATTATCCTGTTATACACACACTCCTTCATCATACCCCATAACCAGAAATCACAGGGTGTCAAATCAGGGGAGTGTGGAGGCCATGACAATGGTCTACCATGAAACCACCCAAAGGTGTGGTCACGATACAAATATTTCATTAGTGTTAACATAATTTTGACTCGCCCTGCATTATTATAAAAGAAAAATGGCTACTGTTTACTCTTTAATCTTGTTCTACTCACCTGTTTTCAGGGGTCTGCTTACAGAATGTGGAAAGTGAAGGATATCCCTCGCCAGTTGTCATTCTGCCCTTCATGAAGCATGGAGATCTCCATAGCTACCTTCTTTATTCCAGACTTGGAGACAGTCCTCATGTAAGTTTCAATAACTGCCAGGCCTGCTGGGGCTGGGGACATCTTTGTTTCTTGGGGATTCTCAACCCTTTGTTGCTCTTTGATGGTATCATTTCTATTTTTTACATGCCATTAAAGATCTTCAGTTTCATACTTTTATATCCTTGAATGTTGTACATTTTTCTTTTCTCCTCTTGTCCATTCCTTTAATCCCTCACTTTTGCTAATATTCTTCATCTTTCAAAGTTTTTATCCAGTGTTAATCTGGTTGTTTCTCCTTCTCCCAGTACTTACCAGTTCAGATGTTGGTTAAGTTTATGACGGACATTGCCAGAGGAATGGAGTATCTCAGCAATAAAAATTTTATTCATCGTGATCTTGCTGCAAGAAATTGCATGTAAGTCCTGGCTGTTTTTGTGTTGTAGTGGTGTCTTTAAATATGGGAGAGGCTGACTGCCAGAAATACATCATCCATCACCAGGATAGTTTGTATAAGAATGCGAGCAAAACAGGCAACTTGAAGACCACTACACAGAACATTTCTGCCACCCTGACCGTTGGACCCACCATGTCAGTGTCTGCATGGCTACTGAGCTCAGTTAAATTTAGACATCTGACACCTGAACCTGATTGGGCACAATAAAACCGCACACGTTCAGCTGGGTTCAAGTCAATTTTTCACATACCACTTTGAGCTTGAGCTACATTCTCTTTTGTTTTCAACAAAGTGAAAATTAATTTTGATTATTTTATATTTTATTTATTTAACAGAACTCAATAACTCATTCTGCACTCATTCTCTTATGTGTGTGAATGTATGTAACAGAGACAGGTTCCATATGGGTCATAAAAATGTGACTTCCCCTTGCCTATATGGTATAGCGGGTCCGCAGCTTCAAAAGAATGACCACTTTTAAATCCAGACAGCCGTGTCAGTCTCCGTGGGTGCGATTGCACAACCACGGGGAGTTAATGAGGTAACTGGGGCAAGTTGCACCTGCACATGCAGGTGTGATCATTCTCAATAGCTTCATCAGCTTCCTGCCATGTGAGATTAAGGCGCTGCCCCCATGGAGCCATATAAGTACGGGCCGGCACAGGTGGAGGGGATCAAGGATCGGAGATCGAGAGAAACAATGAGAAAGAATAGAGGTTACGAGACGAGACGAGATGAGCAGGGGCTGGTTCGCCCCACTGAATATTTGTGTCGGGTGGGATGAGCATGTCCTGATGACCTCTCTATGCATCCGAGGTACTACTGTGGGAGCGTGAAGGAAGATGGGAGGACAGTCTGGCTGCACATTTTGGAGGCAGCCAAGACAGGGGTCGGAGGAAAGGAGTTTGTGGCTGCTGAGTCTCCGCTGGCTACGCGAGTAAAGGGTGAGCTGGACAGACAAAAAATTTGGGCTGAGATCAGGAGAAGTTAGTGACTCTATTTTAACCTCTGCATTTAATGGATTTATTATGGTTTTTATTCCCCACTTTTCACTTGGTTTTTGTGGATTTATTTATGGATATTTGGGACTCTGCACTGTGGACAGTGTTTTTGTTTTGTTTGGATTTGGTTTTTAATAAAAGCACTTTGGCACTTTTCCACCATCCCCTTGCTCTTTGTGAAATTTGTCCCCATTTGTCAGCTCATCTCAGTCATAACTATCGACGGAGTTGCGTTCTACAGGCTCCCATACGTGAAGAGGGAGTCTGGAGGGGACTTGCATCGTCACAGCCTAAACTGTAATGAATGAAAGAGAACGATTAAATGTATAAAAATTGGTACTAGATGAAAATTTCTGAATATTTTCTACACAGTAGAAACTTCTGGAGGAAAAGCAAATCTTTGATTTAATGAGCTATCACACAATCTATTTCTCTTAAGTTGAAAAAAAATTAATTTGGTATTGCATGTAATTAAATGTACTTTCCTCAATTGCCCTGTCCTCTTCAGCGGGTTGGAAAATGGATGGATGGATGGATAAAACATATGCTCAGTTTACCTATGTGGACTATCTTTTTTCCCAAGGTTGTGGATGGATGTTCTAATGCCATTTAAGTTACCTCCATACCTCCTGTGAAATTTAAAAAAGCACAGAAATACAAGCAAACACTGTCTTTTAAAATATTAGGATAATTGTGACAAGAACAGGTCATTCTGCCAATAAGCTCATTCATCCTATTCATCCAGATTGTACAAAATTAACATCATCGATATTTGAAGATGCCTAAAGTCCTTCTCTCCGCCACTCTACTTGGTAATTTATTCTGTTTGTCTATGGTTCTTTGCATGAAGACAAACTTCAAACTTTCCAAACATTTGTGAGTAATCTGCCTTTAACAAGTTTCCAATCACATCTGTTTTGTCATGGTAGGATCTCAGGATGACCTTATTTTCTCTTTCAACCCCTTTTTTCTACATAGACCCCCATATTGAATGCCCCAAATCCCATCTCTAGCCCTTATATGTTTCTTTCTTACCAGCCTGCTCACTGTCATGGTTGACTATTACTGTAGCTCAAAACTTCTTTATTTCTTGTACATCTGTAATCCCAAAACAGACAGAAGAGAAAGTTACACTTTTTATTCAAACGTAGATTAATTAAAGATTTCCAATTGTGCCCAAAACAGAATGAAATGAGTTTTGGTAAAATAATACAACCTGATTATTAAGAAGTTTATCTAGCATTCTTGGCTACCAGGTGTCTCTCTGTCTTAGTATGTTGATTGGTCTCTTGTTCAATGTATTCTGTTATGGCCCTTGGATGGAATGATCACAACACACTGCATGCCGTCTGAATAGAGCAGTAGTGAGAGACACAGTGTGTCACAATTATATCCATTTCTATTGTTCTTGACGCACCTTCTATATCAGTGGGTGTGTCGTTCGCAGTGACTCAGCTTAGTCAAACTCAGCTCAACAGTCTGGCCTGTTTGTGGCCTTTAATTTCAGCCACCTGTACTCCCCAGTGTGTCTTCTTGGAAGATGTGTTGATGGTTTCCAAAACATATTCTCCTTCATAAATCACATAATTCTAAATGTCCAACTAAATCCAGGCCTCAGGTAGGGTATCAAAATAGTAGCGTTACACTCACCAGGGGTGTGGGTTACAGCAAAGCACTCATGTGTAATCATTTACAACCAGATGGCTGCACAGCCTTCAAACCCCCAGTCCAGCACTTAACAAAAACTCTTATCTGGTCTAGTAGGGTCATAAATGTCCAAGTCAACAAGGGGCTTATCCAGCTTCCCTGCATTTTAAAATTAGATATCATTAAACATTAACTTCCCTTCCACGTTAAATATTTTTTAAGTTAGATATTTTGGGACATTAATAAAAACATTATCAATATTTATGCTACATATGACTCTCCATTACAGCATCCACATGTTCTTGTTAAATCAGAAGGTTGCCGGCTCGAATCCCATAAATGCCAAAAGGGACTCTGCTCTGTTGGGCCCTTCAGCAAGGCCCTTAACCTGCAATTGCTGAGCGCTTTGAGTAGTGAGAAAAGCGCTATATAAATGCAAAGAATTATTATTAAAGTAACTGTCTCAATCCACTTTCTGAATTCCTTTGCTAATGTTGAACACTTCACTTACCTCTTAATCTCTATTTGCTTCAGACGTTTCCACATGGCTGAAACATCTCAATCCCAGGATCAGCACTGTGCTCCGTATGCTGTAATAAATCCTGACCCACGATGTGCTCCTTCTACCCTATTGAGCCACAAAAGCACTAAATTGTTTCTTCAAGCCTCTGGTTCTTTGTGCAGATTTGTGGTATCATGAACAAAAAAAATCATTCAGTCAGTCTTGGTAGCACACACGTTACATATTGTTAGTAAAAGAACAGTGCAATAATAACATGTATCAGCCTGGGTGGCATGGTGGCACTGTAGTTAGAGCTGCAGTTCTCCCAGTTGTCTATGTGGGTTCTTCACTGGATAGTCTGGTTTAAATCCTACATCCCAAAGATGCATATTTCAGGTTCACTGGTGACTCCAGGATTTCCCCAGTATACCCGTCTTCTGGTGAACTGGCACATTCCCATAAATGGGATTATAGAATGAATAAAAAATAATAATTTGGGCCTACTCCAAGCCCAGTATTTTTGTCATCTCCTGCACTTCACCTTGGTTTTTAAACTTATGAATGCATCTCATTCTACAGGCTGAACGAGAACATGACGGTCTGTGTGGCAGATTTTGGGCTGTCCAAGAAGATCTACAATGGTGATTATTACAGACAAGGCAGAATTTCCAAGATGCCAGTCAAGTGGATTGCTATTGAGAGTCTTGCAGACCGTGTCTACACAACCAAAAGTGATGTGGTGAGCACTTTTTTGATGCCCTGTTAGTTTTTGTCTTCTTTCAGTGTTGTACAGCAGTGTGTAAATTGTCAGTTCTGCCTTCTTTGTTTGGTTTCTTTTTTCTGATTTGCTTTTTTTATTTTGTTACTGAATAATGTTTCCCACACTCCCTCTGCCTTTCACAGTGGTCCTTCGGAGTAACTATGTGGGAGATCGCCACCCGGGGACAGACACCTTATCCAGGTGTAGAAAACAGTGAGATTTATGATTACCTTCGGCAAGGAAATCGTCTGAAGCAGCCACCAGACTGCCTGGATGGAATGTATGTGAACTGGCATGCATCTTATATTAACAGCTAAGGCCTTTCTCTTGGGGGCTCCCAGCTCCAGACTTTAAATATTACACTATTATGAGTTTTTAATTATGTTGTAAATGTTATTCACTTGATGCTTGCATTTTCTTCCTAGTTTTTCTCTTGCTGCTCCACATTTCTCAATCACAAGGAGAACCAGCAAAGTTAAATCTGATGCATAGACATGAGAGTGAGTTTGTGTGTGAGCCTTGGTGCCCCATGAATTGCAGCCCCTTTCCTAGTACCCAATGCTGCCAAGTTAGGTTCCATCCCCTATGTGACAGTAAACTGGATTCGGTAATGGATGAATGGACGGATATACACAAAATCACCTGTTTTTCTATCTGTATGTATGTGTGCTGCCTCCAGCAATTCCCTATCTCCTTCCATAGTATAAAGTTTCCTTGAAGTTTCCATTCCTTGAGGCAGTATGTCAGATTACTCAAGTACCGTGTATGTGCACCATATCAAGGATGGAGAACAACCTTTAGCCCTGCACTCTCCACCAAGAATGAAATTGAACTGTCTGAGCCCTTAGAGCTCAAGGAGAACGCCTTTCATCAAATGACTCTTCAGGCATTTGACCTCCGGTGCTTATTTTATGAAGACACGAGGGCCACCTTGTACATCCAAGATGGATTTTGGGTGCCTACAAACCTGGACTGTTAAAATAAACTGAGATAACCTTCTCAGTGGACCATTTTACTATCCTTTACAGCACCTTCAGAAAGTATTCAGACCCCCTCACTTTTTACACACATTTTACTTTGTTGCAGCAGTGAGTTAAAATCTCCTAAATTCATTTTTCCCCTCATCAAGCAACTTGTAATACACCAGAATGACAAAGTGATAACAGAACAGATTTTTTTTTGCAAACTTCTCAAAAATAAAAAATAAATATCACATGGACACAAGTATTCAGACCCTTTAGTCAGTGGAGTCTTAGGTTTGATGTGACAAGCTTCACACACCTGGCTTTGTGAATTTTCTGTGAGCCATAGTATCAGCCAGCTGCTCAGTGGGTCTATGTTCAAGGTAACCACTTGTCATTCTTCATCACTGATGCACTACTTGTAATTGGCTGGAGAATCAGGAGATGTAAGCACAGAAGTTGTTTTTCATAGCATTATGGTGTGTAGCACTTTGTTTTGTGATCACTTTGGTGTGTGGACTGGAGCACACGTCAGTCTGTGCAGGCATTTGTCTGTCTTTGTCGTGTGCGCATTCTGTTTCCCGTACATGTTCAGCAGATGATGCAGCTGATCTTCTTCTTCTTCTTCTCCTTCTTCTTCTCCTTCCTATGAGTGGCCTCAGCAATGCACTTCATTACCGCTACCCAAATATTTTGCTTCACCAGCCCACATTATGTCATAAGCTTTCAATTAAGATTAAAATTCTAGACCAGGGGTGTCCAACTCCGGGCCTGGTGGGCCACAGTGGCTGCAGGCTTTCATTCTTACCATCTTTTTAATTGGTGAGCCATTTTTGCTGCTGATTAACTTGTTTTACCTTCATTTTAATTGATGTGACTCAGACCCCTTAGTTGTTTCTTTTTCCTTAACGAGGAGCCAAACAATAATGAGACACAAAACAAGTCGCCACATGACCAGCTAACCTGAAAATAAAGAAAGGTGAAGGTCTCGGTCATGTTGGTCTGCTCAGGTCACCGAAACATCTTGATGGTGGTCTTAGAAAAAAACAAAAAATAAACAGTCTGCTGTGGCAGAATGAGAGCAGCAACAAGTCATGCTATTCAATAAGGGCTTTAATTAACAGCAAGAACTGGCTTCTCATTAAGGAACTGGTTGAAGTGAAATTGGCTGGAGTTTGAAATCCCAGTTTAGCTGGTCATCGGTGGGCTCGTTTCACATCTCATTTCTGTTTGGCTGCCATTTAATGAAGAAACAAATCAATTCAGAAGACTGAATCCTTACAAACAGGGCTAATAAAATGAAGGGAAAAGGAGTTAATTAGCAGTGAAAACTGGATACTGATTAGGAAAAGGGTTAGAATGAAAACCTGCAGCTACTGCGGCCCTCCAGGTCCGGAGTTGGACACCCCTGTTCTAGACCCAGTGGTTTGCGAGTAATCATGTGACAGATGAACATAACCCTTAGCATTTTATATATAGATTGATTTTTGCCTTCATTACAGTAAGTCTACATCCCGTATTTAAAGAAAGTAATAATGGGGATGTTAAACTAGCATTGCTCAGATATGAGTTGGGATAACTACTGAAGAAGCATAGCAAAACGCCCGCTTATTAAAACGTGTTTAATGGTACAATGGTATGTTTTGTTGCCAGTTTTCATCAGACATTCTTGCCCTTACATCCCTCTTTCTTTCTGTGCTTCTTGTTCCCTTTCTTCGTCAGACATTCCAGCCCTGTTGCAGATGACAGACGACATGATGCACAGACACACAAACATAAACTACACAGTTTACTGTCTTAAGCAGGCCACTTGCTTTTATTCATCAGACTATCCTGCCCTTTTAAGGATGCCAGACAACATTACACCCGAGAAAGGGTATGGATGTTGGACACACAGGTGGACAGACGTCCTAATGCTTTATATATACAGAGATATTTTATACAAATGTGCACCCGCATGTTTTTATTGTGCTGTTTTCATTATTTGATATTTGGCTACTGCTGACTCTTTGCTTAAACTGTGTTTCTCTTTGACTTTAGATATACTCTGATGTTTTCATGCTGGCTTTTAAGTCCAAAAGAGAGGCCTGGATTTGAGCATCTACGCTGTGAGCTGGAAAAAATTCAGGAGGATCTACCAGACCTTCAAGATCCTGAAGAAATTCTGTATGTCAATATGGAGGAACCTGGTTCTCAGAGTAGGAATGACGCTGGTGAGCTAGGTGCAGTAGGGGGAAGTGAACCTCCTGATAGTCTCAAACACCTTCCTTGTTCTTTTCTTAGTGCCCCCACTAAGGGAGGCACCACTGTCACGGCAGATATCCACCCACCAGGCCGTTATGTCCTATGCCCTCAGCATGAGACTACCAGACTTCTTAGTGAGTCTTTGGAAAGTTTGAACCAGACAGAGAATGCTAGCCAACTTGATGGGGAAGGACCAGCACTGCCCTCTACTGTCCATGGTGTGCTTTATAAGCCACCCCATGAACAATGACAAATGTCCCTCAGGAGCAGAACTCTTCTGGATTTCAGTGAAGGAAATAGCTAAACTCAACTACCTTCTTCAGTTGGCTTCATTGTATGGCCATCAAAAGAAGGCCACACTCTTGTTTGTTGATGTGCCCCAAAAAAACCTTCCAATACCTAACCAGTCCATTGTGAGGCTTTTCCTTGGATGTGTTCTGCATACAAGTCATTGGACTTCTACAGCATTTGATTGGTATTGGTTACATTTTTGAGTTCAATTCTAGTTTTTTAAACCATAAAAAGGGAATATGTGGGATTCAAATTGCAACTTTGAAGGCAACTGAATCCTGGTTAGAACTTCAGACCAGCTTGAGCTCTGCCTTACAAATCCAGCTCCCAGCATCATAGACAAGATGGTCCTTCACTGCCAGGATATCACTCTTGATTGACTGAATTCCATAATGGTGTCCCAATAAATCACCCAGACAGGAAACATACAACATTACCATTGTAGCTCTGGTGACAAAAGATGGAAGAGAATCATCAAGTCTGGAGAACCTGGGGACCCAGATAGGATTAATGACCTCAAAAAGAAGTGCGATGAAAGGACAAGATGGAGATCTGAATGTGCTCATGCTAATAAGTAGATCCTTAAAATGTACATGTTGTGCCAAAGGACAAGCCCGTTTATTGGATCTATGGTCAGTGAGGATTTAAACACCGGTGTCACTCATTCCAGTCCCACATCCAGTCCCTTCTTTCATCTCCATGTTGATCCAGTTTCTACTCATATATCATTGTGAGATGTTTATTTTTAATGTCAGGAACTTTCTTCCATTTTCTTCTTATTTTTTTGTATTTGAGATGATCAGTGTGTGAATGTATGCTTGTCACTGCCACCGCACTCCCTGCTGATAAGCAATGTTGGCAAGCTTCATAATGGGGCCAGTTAAAGAGTGAATGGACGACTTGAGTGTACTGGAGACCTAACCACTGATGGTGTCAATGGAGTTTTGTTTCTGGCCTATAAGATGGCACAAAGACAAAGAGGTCTGGGTCAAATGTAACACCTCTTTGTGGAATTTTGGAGGTTGTGAGTGGACAATGAAACAATACTTCAAGTGTAAGAGAGTGCGCCAGCTCCCCATTGACTGACTCAGTCCTTGTTCAAGTCTCTGAACAAAAAAGAACCGTTGAATGGACGGCTTCTTCTGAAGACCAAAGAAAACATGGATTTACTGAACTTTTGTATTAATTATCTACTTACGACATAGGGTCACTAGCTAAAGCACAATAGAGTAATAATTTCAAAGGGGGACACAAACTTCCACCATATATTTTGCACTAATATAACTTTCCTACATATCTTGTGCCTTTCTGCTCTGCATTCTCTTTTCATGCTGCATCCTCGTCTTTTAGCCAGTTTGCTCTTCTGACCTCAAAGGGGAGCTTGGAAGGATGTGGCAGTTGAGCCCGCCGCGTGCTAACTCTGTTGCCCTGATTTGTATGAGTTTTGATTGTATGACTTTATGCACTTTGTGACAGCGTGTCACTGTGTCCTGTAAAGCAGGATGAGACTGTCAGAAGTAACTGTGTGGCATGTTATGCAGACAACAATATGCTCTCCTCTACTTTACCGTCCCATCAACAACCAGAATGTGATGTCATTCTATTTCTTGGTTTTATCTGCACTACCTTTTAGGAAAGCATCACATACCTTCTGCTCTTACTGCCTTTCAGTTTGCCAGTTTATTAAAGCATAAGTAGTGGTACTAAGTACAGTGAAAATGTAACACACATGTCCAACTAACATACAACATATCATCATCCCCTGATAAACAAAAATGGATTCAAATACAGAACTTTATCATATGTGATAGAAAATACATATCAGCTTACTTAATAAAGGTGGCCAAATCACTACTCATCCACCCAGCAATAAATCAAATCAGCAAGAAGTAGTTGGGAATTGATGTCCATCAAGGCCCAGTTCTCTACCACATCTTGAACCAGTTCAACCCCTCCAAATTCTAACAGCAGCCCTTTTAACTGGTAGCCCTTTTGCACTGCAGTTAAAGGCCGATGACCGAGCTGATTCAAGGACATGGGGTGCATATAGTCCAGTGTAACAGGAACCATATCTTAAACGACAATACAGTGGCTAAATCATGTCATCCAGATTATTGGTGATTTTATTTTTATCTGTATAATCAGAATAAGACCATTACAACTGCAAGAAAAGAAATTTAATAGAAAATGACAGAAATAAAGCTTGGTCAATTGATCTAATCCAATTCTTGGTATCTGTGTCTGTCAGGGCTCACTCACTCACAAACGGGACCAACTGACACACATGGAGTCCATTGACACACACAGGGCCCACTAATGCATATAAAGCCCACTGATGCACATGGGATGCCTAGACACATACAGCGGCCCCACTCACTCATTAACAGGGCCCATTGATGAAACACACAGAACCAACTGACACACATAGAGCCCACTGACACACACATTGGTCCTACTGAGATATACATGGCCCACTGACACACACAAACGGGTCCCACAGCTATAAACACTGGTCCTAATTACACACACACACAGCCCACTCACTCAGTAACGGGGCCCGCTGCTGCACACACAGAACCAACTGCCACACATAGAGCCCATTGACACAAACAGTGACACACACACATCGGTCCTATTGAGACAAACAGGGCCCACTCATACATAGGGTCCACTGCCACACACACAAACAGGTCCCACAGATACAAACAATGGTCCTAATTAAACACACACATACACCAGGCACACTCGCTCAGTAACAGGGCTTGCTGATACACACACAAAACACACTGATACACATAGAGCCCATTGTCACAAACAGGGTCCTATTGAGACACACAGGGCCCACATAGGGTCCGCTGAGTCACACATGCACACACACAGGACCCTGACACTCACTAACCAGAGGACAATGGTAAACACACAGGACCCTCTCAGTTATTAACAAGGGCCCACTCATGCACAGAGAGCCCCCTCACACATATAGGGGTCACTCATACACACACACACACCAGGGTCACTGACAAACACAGAGGGCCCTCTCTCACACACACACACGGGGCTAATTTGAAGTCATCCATCAAACCAACAAATGCTGTTGAGATTACACCAGCAGTACATCCCAGACACAACATGCGAACTCCCCACAGACAACAACCAAACATAGAATTTAAGTCAGAGTTAGCAGCAGCACTATCCACTGTGCCACCATACTGCAGAATGGTGCTGTGCAAAGTAACCGGCCTTGATGTTTAGGCATCCTGGGCCTCTAAATAACTCAACCTCCCTGCGCTTCAAAGATAATAAAAATGTGTCAAGAACTACACTGTTGTGGGCATGGAGCGCACAGTAAATGGATGACATATTTAATATGGTTTAACCCACACAAACGCCAGTTCAGTTCCTGCCTTTGACTCTCCCAATGTCCGTGAGCCGGCCATTTAGCATGCCTGTGCTCTATAACATATATACACATACAACCATTTTGTAGCTCTATACTTGTAAAGATTCTTATAGACTGACACTATATACAACAGCACTTTTTTTTTGTTTGCTTGTTTTTGATGTTTTTAACCCTTTAAATTACTGGCATAGTTACAGAGTGATTTTATAGAAGCAAATCACCTTTTCTGCATATCGGATGCAATTGATTAATACGTCATAATCTCCTCAGACTCTGATCTGCTGTGATCCCTACACTCAGACTCTAACCTATTACAATAGTAAAGGCACATTATCCCTGAACATGAGGCTGCCATTATACTATCAAGCACAAACCAAATTCACCCTAAGGGGACAATGGAATCCCAAACTTGTTAAACCCACCCCTAGTCTGGCCACCACTTTGTCCCTGCTCCATCTGATCTGTCATCAGTACGTTGAACTTGTTAATTTGTCTCTGCGTCATCCGCGCTATGATTTGAAAATAAGGATGAAGGAATTGTTCAAAGTTTAGAAGGATTGTACAAAGTTTATGTTATGCCTGTTGCCATGGTGAACAGTAAAATGCTATTTTTTCACTTATGATTTTTTTTGTACTTTTAGCTAAACGGAGTATGTTACTCTTAACTTTAACCTAACCCTAACCTGATTTCTATCTTCTACATATCACTTTAATCAAAAGAATGAACAAAGTCGACACTAATGTTCATTTAGCAAACTCAGCCTCATTTGCGCTATGTCTGCTGGTTTAATTTGAAGATGAACTTCTACACATTAGGACAGACCAGCGCTTGAGCAGCACAAGTTGTAATAGTGTTTGTCGCTCAAATGCCACTGATCATATGGCCATGAAAGCGAGTGTGAAAAACCCTCCAGCATCTACCATGCTTTGTACCAAGTTACAAGACTGAAGCAAAGCAACTGTAATTCTTTAGCTGTTGGCTCACTCAAACGCAGTCACATTCTGTCTGTCTTGGTATTGTCTGGTGATTAAATTATGAAAACCAGTGAATAGGACTGGTGAACTTTGATGGAATGAATTGCCAGTCCTCATCAAAATTCATCTAATTAGTGCTGAGCAAAAAGAGTAGAGTTTCGATTTGCATATAGTTTTAAGAAACTAGTGCTAAAATTTGTTTTACAGATCATTTTAAAAATGCCAAATTCATTAAAAACATTTTTTGGGGAGCTTCAAAGTTTTTTAGGGGTGAAAATGATAATGAATATTCTGACCTAAAACCTCATTCACAGTTCTGTATTTATCTGTGTTCTTTTCCACAGCTGTGTAATGCAGGTAATTGCCTACACTGGTAAAACCGATTATGTTTTTGCCTCTCGTTCACATCACTGCAGAGGAGCACAATGTGTTTTTTTTTATTTGACCTGCTGCATATTTTCCACATGAAGACATACCATCATACTCATTACTGGATTTTGTCCACAGGAAAGTCTCACGACACAGAAAGTTGCCTGCCTCCCACCTGGTCGACTGTTAACTTGAAACTGTCCTTTCCAGTTTCTTGATTTCTGCAGATGAGCTTGATGGTATGTAGACTCCACGTTATTGAGCTTTCAGTTTCTTTGGGACTCAGATCAACAAGATTTTACCAGTAGAATATCCACAATACACGTCTGACAGCACCACAATATGTCTACACATGACCAGAAATGAGTCTGGTAATTTATTTTCACTAGAGATCTGTATTTAAATAGTAAATGACACACAGATGCATACAGAATTAAGGCATGAAATCGCTTCAAGACAGGAACTAAAAGACATTTTTCATGTGTCAATGTCACAAATTTTAATAAAAGCGAAATTTGTTTTGTACATTTTTTTTTATTAATCAGAGTTCCACTGCAAACTTAATTTCAATCACATTATTTCACTCATCACTAATACTAATGTACTGTTAAATTAATTATTTTGTCTTCTTCTGAAAGTCGACTTGCTAAGTGGGTGTGCCATCCGGTTGACTACTATAACATTACACGCACATCTAGGCTTCTTCCAGTTTATTGGGTTAATGCTGGAAACACAGCTCTAGCAATATGAGTCAAATCTCACTTGAAGCTATAAGAGCAGTACAGGGAAGTCACAGTAAGTTTCTGATTAATTTGAAAATAAGATCAGCTAAACCCAAGAATTCCACTGTTTCCGTGTGACGTATGGGTTATGACAGGCCTAACTTAGGAGGCCTTTTGGTTACTCCCCTATGAAGCAAGCAGGATGTGTAAAAATGTTCATCCGAGTTATTTAATTTCTGTATTTTCTGGGTGCAATAAGAGGAATGCAACAGGAGAGGCAGAACTTGAGCTAACCATGCATTTAAAATTTTAACTTTCTAACCAATGTGCCTTTATCTATGAGGAGATTTGTGTTTGTACTGTAGAATACACATTTGGTGTGTCTGTCCAGAAGAAAATACTTTATCATTTTTAAAAGAGTTCTATATAAATAGCAAAACAAGTCTACAGATCTATGTACAGTTTGTATACGTTGTATGTGAGAAAATCTCTCTGTGCCTGAGAGTGGCTGCGAGGATGTGCAGATTTTCAACACTCAGGGCACATATCTGCTTTTCTTTTAATAAAACTATTTAAAAAATGGTTGGCCGTTTTTTTTTTTTTTTTTTTTTTAATTAATTTTTTAGAAAGAATTCTAAAAACATTAAGTGTTTGTTCAATTACTAAAGAGCAGGTTTGAAGATAGGAAGTCTGCTTTGCAAATTACAATTCATCATAATTAAGACACCAATTCAAATGATGGCATGCAAGAAATTTCTGACTGAGCCCTACTCCATGATAAATAGGATACTTTTGAAAATACGTCTTTTTATGATTCATTTACACTTTACATACTCATTGAACTGTTGTTTTATGACCACCGAAAAACAAATCATTGTCAAAATGCGTAAATTTGTCCATCTGTCCACACTGAAATGGGGTTTTCACCCACAAAAAAAAAAATTTTATTGGCTTTCCATCCACATTGAAAAGCTATTTTCAACTACCAAAAACTAATTGGTTTGTAAAATGCTCTCCAAAAAGTGTTGAATTTTAATTTTGTTTTGGCCTTTCATGTTTGCTCCGAGGATGTTGATGGAGAAGTATAGAGAAGACCAGAATGAATTGCATTGCATCTTTGTGGACCTGGAGAAAGCATATGACAGGGTGCCTCGAGAGGAGCTGTGGTATTGTACGAGGAAGTAGTGAGTGGCAGAGAACTACGTAAGAGTTGTACAGGATATGTACGAGGGAAGTGTGACTGTGGTGAGGTTTGCTGTAGAAGTGAGTGATGAATTCAAGGTGGAGGTGGGATTACATCAGGGATCGGCTCTGAGACCTATCTTATTTGCAATGGTGATGGACAGGTTGAAAGACAAGATTAGACAGGAGTCCCCATGGACTATGATACAATACAATACAATTTATTTATGTATAGCCCAAAATCACACAAGAAGTGACGCAATAGGCTTTAACAGGCCATGCCCTGTGACAGCCCCCCAGCCTTGACTCTGTAAGAAGACAAGGAAAAACTCCCAAAAAAAACCCTTGTAGGGAAAAAATGGAAGAAACCTTGGGAAAGGCAGTTCAAAAAAAGACCCCTTTCAGGTAAGCTGGGCGTGCAGTGGGTGTCAAAAAGAAGGGGGTCAATACAATACACAGAACAAATCCTCAATACAGTATAAAAAATAAAAAAATTACAAGTATGGAACAGAATTTAACAGTACATGATATCCCATAATATGATTTGGATTTAGAGTCCTGAAGACCTCAGCCATTAAGCTGCCTCCCCCTATTGGCCATTCCACAGCTGAGTCAGCGCTGGGCCAGCCAATCCGATTAAAGGACCCCTCTACCCAACGATTCCTGCAATCCTCCATCAGGGATGACTTTGCCTTAGGCAGGAAAAACAACTTGGCAGGTGGGCCGTGCCACCAAGTGCCACATTTGAGTACCGAGAAGACAAACAGAATAGGTGAGGGTTAATATCCAATTCTAACTATCATGTTACTTATGTTTTAGTGCTAATGACTAAACAACAGAGATGCAGTCTGTACAGTTAATCAGCAGCTCTTGTCAGGGTGTGCTAAACTGAAGTAACAAGTCTTCAGCCGGGATTTAAAAGCTGAGACCGAAGGGGCATGTCTTCTAGTAGCAGGCAGACCATTCCACTAAAAGCTCGTCCTCCCATGGTTATTTTATTAATTCTTGGAATCGTTAGCAGACCGGCACCTTGAGATCTTAATGTGCACTCTGGTTTGAAAGTCATGATAAGTTCAAACAAGTAAGCCAGACCTTGGCCATTTAATGCTTTATATGTAAAAAGGAGGATTTTGAAAATCAGCCCTAAACTTAACCTGGAACCAGTGTAAGGATTTTATGTTTGCTGATGATATTGTAGTGAGAGTAGGGATCAGGTTGAGGAGACCCTGGAGAGGTGGAGATATGCTCAAGAGAGGAGAGGAATGAAGGTCAGTAGGAACAAAACAGAATACATGTATGTGAATGAGAGGGAGGTCGGTGGAATGGTGAGGATGCAGGGAGTAGAGTTGGCGAAGGTGGATGAGTTTAAATACTTGGAATCAACAGTACTTAATAAGTATTAAGTTCAGTATATTATCATGTATACATTTTCATATTACTTTGTGCAATGGCTTGTTGACAGGCAGAGGTAGTTAGGGACTTTTGCGTTTACTTGCCCCTCGGTCCCATGCATGCGAGCGGTACACGCTGAAAGCAAAATCCAGGTTGCTAATGAGCTCTGATGTCATCACTAGCTGCTGGCTTTCTTTGCATTCAGTGCTGATAATTCCGAAGCCTGATATTGAGATGTACGGGCCAACAAAACTTTTATTTGAAATGTCTCATGGACAGTAGATCATGACTGAAAAACTCTCCAGCTTACTTGTTAGATATTTTGCATTTTGTTACCTGTTAGTTTGCACAGCAGTGTGAAATCCCTTTTGAAAATAAACCTGATAAAGAGAGTCACTAAAGTCTACATACCTGATTGTTAACAAATCATTTATGGTATGGAAAGGTCATTTGGCAATGAAGAGATAAACATATCATGCAGTTGCTGAATTGGCAGTATGTCGGCTCTTCTGGGCAATAGGTAAAGTTTAATGGAGGTTTGATAAAAGAGGCTGCAGACTGGTAAGACACAAAAACTCATTTCTCATGCGTGTACTGTATGTACATCATGTAGGCCTATGTGGAATATGTACAATACCTTGGGACAGTGTTCAGTGTTAGTTCTGTTTCATTGCATTAAAATCTTGAATTTAAATGCATTTTCATTTGGATTTTATGTAATGGACTAAACAATATAGTCCAGATTGTTGAAGTGGAATGAAAATAAAATACCTTATACAGTATATATTGTAATGGTGCTGACAAGCAGCATTAGCCAGGGATGAATCACCCAAGTACGAGCTGGCATTACATGACCAATGGCAGAGATGACTATATAAATGGCAAGCCTGCAACATCACATGCTTTTTCCAACTAGTGCATCAAAAGGTGAGCAGTCCTTTTAAGGACAGTGAGGCACCTCAAATAGCCATGTAAAGAGCAGAGAATCAATCGATTGTGGCACTTGGCGCCAACACTACATTGGTGCTAGAAGCGGGATAAAAAGACTAGTCTGATTTAACAGAGTATTGAGTGCCTCAGAGACCTAAAACAGACTTGACTGGCTCTTCCGAGAAATTGCTGGTGAGTCTCAAAGCTCAAATTTGTAATCTGGAGTGACGTTTGCAGCAGTAGTTTTGGGGGAAAGACAGCTGAGAGACTGCTACGTCTGCAGCTCCACCACCGCTTTTACATCTTCCAAGGTCCATTACCCTGGATACGTGGATGCTGGCAGAGCTTCAGGCTCATGGAGATGGGGAAAGGTGTGGCAGATCGAGTTGCTGCTGCACACCCTAATTGAGCTGTGAAAAACGGGGCCAGTGGTAACTACCCTGACAACAAGGCAGACAGTAGAGACGTGGTGAAGCAGCAGCAGAAAGAGAGTCCCAAAGCGGATATCCAGACCCGGAACACAGTATGTAGCTCCAGTTCACTAAAGGAATAAAGCCAAGAGATTGGTACATCCGCATCTCCACACAAAGAGGTTTACCTGTTTGCCTACTACTGCCCAGCATTGAACGCCTCTGTTGAACTGCATGAAAACACAGCATTAAACACCCCCACTGTGCCATTTGACAAACAGGTGCCGATGTGCCCTCGTCAACAGCTGCACGACTGAAGGAGGAGAGAAGACCTTTAAACTGTTGCAACAAGTTTGTGTGCCACTGCAAGGAGTTGGAAGAGGTTGCTGGGGACAGTGATTTCAGCGGGAGGGATATGTAACGGCACTGGCAAGGTACATAAGCCAGAGATGAGCCACCCAAGTATGAGCCGATATTACATCACTAATGGCAGTGGCACCTATATAAATGGAAAGCCTGCAGAGTCACATGCTTTTCCAATTAGTGCGGCAAAAGGCAAGCAGTCCGTTTAAGGATATCAAGCCACTTCAAAGAGCCATGTAAAGAGCAAAGAAAGCCATCCATTGCGGCCCTCGGTGCCAACACTACAACACAGGGCTATTCAAAATAAAAGAGCAGATTTCAAAAATTTATTTGAAACAAACTGTATAAGACAGACTCTGCTCTGTTGGGCCTTTGACCTGCAATTGTTGAGCGCTTTGCATTTATATAGCGCTTTTTCTCACTACTCAAAGAATTATTATTATTACTGTGACTAGGGTTCTTCGGCTCTCTGGCACCCCCTGGTGGCCACAGAGTATACAACACGTGATAAAACAGAACATTTAAACGGATTGGTCCTTTCAGGAGCATGCATCAATCATGCAACGCAGTACTTCATTGATCTGCTTATTTCTCACATCCACATACTGATCTTGCACTGTACACTTTATCTCCTTTATTCTGATTGTTTAAAGTCCATTCCCGCATGGCCATCAAGCCATCACAGTTTCCTACATATTTGCGGTTTAACATATTTAGCATTCCAGCCTTGCTTATCTTGCACAATACAATTTACAGAGGCGTTACAGTTTAACCTTACTTTTTCTTAGCTGGATATTTTGTGGCGCTAACGCATCCTATCACTCCCATCAAGGCAAAAACACTAAAGTTTTTGCTCCACAAACCTATATCAGTCTACCTGAGATTTGAGACTGGGACAAAAGGTTACCTTCCAGTAGGACAGTGACCCTAAACATACTGGTAAAGCTACACTCGCATGGTTAAAAGGGAAACATTTTAATGTCTTGAAATGGCCAGGTCAAAGCCAAGACCTCAGTCTACAGTAATTGCGAAGCTGTGGCATGACTCTGAGATTGTTGTACGCCAGCACAACCCATCAAAACTTGAAGGAGTTGGAGCAGTTTGACCTGGAGGTTAAAAGGTTAAGGTTAGGCGCACGCGATGATACAGTGCATTGCTGCACCCACCACGTGACAAACCACCTTGGGATCCCAGATTAGAACCTGAGTGCAGCCATGTGACGGGTGACACCTCAGCACCACACTAGTTCAGATGGAATGGAACAGTGTGAGATTTTCAATGGTGGTTGGAGTGTCAATTCTGCCACCAACCCTCAAGTTTTCCCTGCCAGTTGGAGGGCCTACTTGCAGGGCTGGATGCAGATTAACGTCATACCCAGGATGGAGCAATTGCAGGTTGAGGGTCTTGCTCAAGGGCCCAATGAAGTAGAGTCACTTTTGGTGTTTATGGAATTCGAACCGGCAACCTTCCGATTGCCAGTGCAGATCCCTAGCCTCATAGCCACCACTCCGCCCATCAATTTTTCACCATATGGCCTTGAGGAATGGGTGAAAATCCCAGTGACATGATGTGCTGAGCCAGTGGAGACATTCCCAAAGAGACTTGTAGCACATGAGGGCTCAACAAAGTATTGATTTTTTTGGGGGGTGAATACCTATGCATACTCACGATTTATGTTTTATTGCCTTAATTATTGTTTGTATCACAATAAAAAGTATTTTGTGTAAATCAAAATGGTGCTAACCCCCCAAAGCTGCATTTTAAATTCCAGGTTGTAATGCAACAAAACAGGACAAACACAGAGTACTTGTTCCCACAGCCCTGCATTAAAATAATGAGAATGGGTTTTGTGTTTAGGCATACATGTAACACAAGTGTCCTGGTTTGGGATTTTGAAAATCTGGTCAGCCGATAATTTACCATTAAAGTGCCACATTCACCCGATACCTATAATGGTCACCCACTGTACTACTGTTTACCATTCACTTTTTTATTCCCTAACATTTGTTACAAGTGAATAGCTTTGCAAGTCTCATTTTATAAAAAATTAAAACAACCAGACATGCTCAAGCCTAGAAGGAATTATTTACAATAGTTTTTGTTTTAGGTTATATTCATTTATTTATTTTCCAATTGCAAACTGTCACTGTATGTGTGTGTGTGTGTGTGTGTGTGTGAAAGCAAGTGGGGTCCTTGTGATGGACAAGCAGTCATTTGAGGGCTAGCAGTGCCTGCAAAGCCATCGAAGGCACCTGAATTTTACACCATGCTTACATTTTCTAACTTGTTTGTTTTTGCATTTTGCCCTCTGGGGCCATCATAAAGGCGACTCTTCACAACAGGCTTTTCATTAGCACAGTGAGCTCTCAAAAGAAGAGCTGGCAGGCGGGGCGTAGGGACGGACATCTGCTGATTTTCATACCATTCCCTTGGTGAGTCAGTGTCATTAGCTAAACATTTGCCCCTGTTTCAGTGCTCCTGAATTGTTGGTCAAACTGGTTTTTCTCATCTAACCTACTAATCCAGAAAGGTGAATAGAAAAGCAAACAGCCTGTTCCTTCATGTCAGAAGTGCAGGTATGTAGAATGAATTTGTCTCATTTGAAAGCGGACTGCAGGAGAACACTGGCATTTGAAGCCCACAAGCCCAACATCAGGGAGGGTGACAAGTAGATGTCACATAGATTAGTCTCTTTGAAGAGTTTTCATCACTTTACCAAACAACTAATAATTATTTTCGTGCCTATGATTTAAAAGTCAGGTTGAGAATGAATGGATTACAGGTGATGGATATCATGCTCAAACAGGGCTGTACTTCAGAAAGAAGTCATTACACTTGATAAATGTTCACAAACTCTTCTGCACTGCTGCTGCCATTTTCTGTTTTTTATCCCCCATATCAATGTTGCCACTACTCCCTGCTCATAGGTTTTTTATTTCATCTCCTGGTCCATTTTTGACCATATTTAAAAGTATATGGTTTCTCACCTTGAAAGGAGCAAAACCATTATGAGGAATTACAATAAACAAGCCAGAGTTCAGAACTTTCTGCTAAGTTTTCCCTGCTTCAGCTTTTGCTCAAAGGTTCAACGTTGCTCCAATTTTGTTCACGAGCAGTTTCTTCTGTCAGACCTATCGACTGTCCCTAATATTGAAAACGTGTTGGGAAAAGGTAACATTTTAATGGCAATTTAGTTAAAGATCTCTCAATCAAAACCAAGAAAACCAAAAAAAAAAAAAAAAATCGAGCGAACACACAAAACCTAACATGCAGCCAAAATTTGAAAACCACACTGCAAATTATTTGCCCCTCACCAATGAATGAAATGGAAATCAAATTGATTACAAATTAATCGTATTTCAAAGCTAAAGTGCAGTCTTAAATAGCATCAGTCGTTAGTTATGTGACACAGTGTGATGCAAATCATGTGAGCAAAACAGGACAGTAAATAATGATGAAAAACAATAAAAAATGGTGAAAATGTGACAAACGAATAATGCTTATATCTTGGTTTTTAACATTCATTATCGTCAACTTGATAATGAGTCTCTAAACACGCATGCTGTAAAATGCATAAAATGTTAATATTTTTTGCATGTTGGGATGTTTCAGGCTATGTTCTGACTTTTTAAAAGCTGCTTCACATTTTCAGACAGTTGGTACTTTAATAAATGTGGGATACCTTGCACCAGTCTCCTCTCTCACTCGAATAAAAATCTAACTGGTTGATTGTCTAATACAAGCAGTTCACTTCACAGTTGGCTTTCCTGTCTTGCAGAGTGCTAATGGAGCTTGGGGTCTCACCACTCTTCAGCTTGATGGTGCTGATGTTGACACCTTTGAATTTTTAATTTCCAGGAAGTCCCGATTATTGCATTTGCTTTAAAAGAGACTTTACTGTTTTTTTTCAATTACTAAGAAATATTCTGCAGTACAGAAGTCATGGTCTCAAAACAGCTTGGCCATGCAGTTAATCTCCCCTCCAAAATGCATTACAGTCACTGAAACAGTTAATCCATGTCTCAAAATAGACTCATACCGCCAAAACATTAGCACTTTACATCTTTCTGGAAGAACACTATGACAAATGCAAGAAAGGCTTGCAAAACACTAACAGATAGCGTGGAGCATGGAGGTGGAACATTTATGATCACCAACCACATGATCACATCACTACTGGATGCTAAGCTCTCAGCTGCACTCCTTCCATTTCTCTTTGAACCTTTAGTTGCACATCCTCCATTTCTAAGGCTCTCCTCTTTTTAGCAGCTTTTGTATTTGCGACAAGTATCACATGCTCGGCTTTTGCCTTCATGCGTGCTACAACGTTGGTCTTTACAGACAAAGAATATGAGCGATGCGACTCTCAGGCTGGACTACTGTTTGGACATTGTTTCCAGGTTAAGATTACTAAATCCTTTATTAAGCCATTATAATGTACGCTTATTATAGTATGTCACTCTGGAGATTGAGATTGTGCTCTCATATCTTGAATCCAGTTATGTATAGTCCCTGTAAACTCATTAACTCTTCATATTAGTTTTATGATCCTTACAGTACTTTTTGCGGTCCTTATCAGAACTCAGTAAAGCCATTAGTTAATCATGAAGACTTTTTTTTTTTGTTTTTTGTTCTTTATTTCGCCTTATACAATTTCTTGTATTAGGAATTTGTTAGTTTTTCGCATACCCCTTGGGGTCAGAGCGCAGGGTCAGTCATTGTACAGCACCCCGGAGCAATTACAGGTTAAGGGTCTTGCTCAAGGGCCCGGCAGAGTAGGATCTGTTTTGGCAGTGACGGGGATTCGAACCGGCAACCTTCTGGATCCCAGTACAGATCCTTAGCCGAAGATGGTCATATTTTTGGCATAACTTAAAATACATCTGCCTTGAACAACTTTTTTTTACTTCATCATAATTTCTTACATACAGTATTTTAAGGCTCTCATTGTCTGTCAGTGTTAAGGAGATTGTCCAGAGGAAGTGGGGTGAGCTCTCTAAGTCAATTTAATTCTTGTTTGTTTCCTGTGGACGATGGTGGGAACCTGCTGCGTTCTCTCTTCTTTTCAGATTGCTGACTAGCTGGATCCATCGCTTCAACCATTGCTCATTAAAAGCTTCTACTCTCCAGGGCAAGAGCCAACCTGAGAATGTTGCAATCAAGTTCCAGCCTCATTGGGCCATATGTTTTGGGCCTGCATCAAACTAACAACGTTCTGGACCGAAATCTTTAAATGCTTTTCAGACAGCATTGCTGTCACAATCCCTCCTAATCCAATAACTGTTTGGTGGGCTTCCTGATGGGCTTAAAGTGGAGAAGGACAAACAAACTGGAATTGCCTTTACTTCACTATTGGCACATAGATTTATCTTATTCAACTGGAAGAATCGTAACTCTCCTATTCTAAGTCAGTGGGTAACTGATGTTATACTGTATATTATCGGAAATTGGAAAAAAAAAAAATCAAACATTTTGGAATAAGCATTTAAATTGAGTGAGCGGATTCTCTTCCCTTTTAATTCTAATCATTTATTTACTTATTTTTCCTACTATTAAAGTTTTACTCTGTTGGCCTGGCTCTCCTTCTCAGTGGTGGGGCTTAAATTGTTTCGAACCCAGTTTTGTAAAACTTGGACTTGCTTGTATGGAATGTTATTTGATTTTAATAAATTCAATTATAATAAAAAAAAAAAAAAAACACACCTTCTACTCTACTTGACATATACAAGATTATTTAAAAGACGACTACAGCGTTTGCCCCACAATTCTTTAAGCGCCGTCACAGCTTCTTTGCTCCTTCTATATTCAATCACAGTCAGCATGCAGAGTCTAGTAAGCGGGTAAGTGAATAAGTAAGGCACAGTACCTTGTTTTATATCAGTTCTTTTAGCATTAAGGTCCTCCAATGGCAGTTTTCTGACTTATGTAGCTGCATTTGACAAGGGTTTCCAAATAGTTCAAATGCTGCTACCAGATAGCTATTTCGGCACCAGTAAGACACATCATACAAACAACACTCTACAGTCCAACTGTCTTCATTTTTTATGATTTTGGTGAAATTCAAAACAAACAGTTCACACAAAAAATAGTGTAAAAAAGTTGCTAGTAAACAAAAAATAAAAGGAAAAAAGATGAAGTTATGATATTCTAGGTTACATTTCTTAAGGTTTCTATGCATTTTCTAGGCAGAAAACATTATGCCTTTAATATCTATCTGACCGTTAATGTTTCTTTCTAGCCATCTAACTTCAATCTATAGGTTAATCTACTGTCACACAGAGTTAAGATTATCAACATTCCATTTTCTATAACTCATATAGGGGGTTAAACTGAATCTATGTTAAGCTATATTATATTCAAGTTAAAGCTAAGCAGACTAAAGAAAATTTACCATTAAAATTCACATATATACTCATGTATAAGTTGGGTCTTAAAATCCGAAAAAAATCAATCCTAAAAAAAAAAAAAAAAAAAAAAAAAACCCAGCCTTATACGCCCGTTCAAAAATGCAACACTTATTTTTTTTTTTCATCTTCTTGCCTCCTCCAATCTCACATCAGTTTCTCAGACGTATCGAATTTTGTTGCAGAAGCGCAGTTACCAATTTCTTTCGCCAATTCAATGACTTAATTTAAAACCAGCAACATATTTTCTTCTGATCAAATGCTTCATCGTAGATAAGGGATGCTCTTATGATAAAGGTGGATGAGGGTATGAGATACAAAAAACACAAATTAGTGCAAACGTTGCTTCAGAATAGTTTGGGTATTACCATGTGGTCACGTAAGGCACAATAGAGAGAGAGGTTAGGAGCACCTACTGATACAGCACATTGCCTCACCCACATAGAAAAAAAAGGCACTGTGATCCGTGGTTCTCTATCAGGTGGGCGTTAGCATATCATAATCTCTTGGACCAATAGCTTCAGTTTTCTGCATTCAATTTATACAACTGACATTATAAAATACCAGAAATTATATGATAAAAATCAAATCCCGACTTATCCGTGGGAGAATTTAAATGTGAGTAAATACGGTAACTTAAAGGATACGACTCTTATATTACCTTTGTGAATGCTAGAGGTTGCTGTTACCTCTTTCAACCCAACAGACAGACACACTGCACACAGGGTAAAATCATCAAGAAGATCTTTAATGGTTTTTCTTCTCGATGCAGTGCCCAAAAACACCTCCACCACCATACACAATCAAAGTAACAATCACTATTCAGAAATCTCTCCTCCACTCCTCCCACCCAACTCTGGCTCTCTTGATGAGTCTTCACCATCCCTTTAAAAATAGTCTTTGACCCGGAAGTGCTTCTGTCCTTCTAACCACGTGATGTGTGTGCATTTCTAGGTCCGATGGAGACTTGTGGACTTCTTCAACCTGGAAGTACTCCTGTGGTTCCATCCCCATGACTCATGAGTGTTTCCAGGCTATAAGAAATATAAATTCTCAAGCTTCCCTTCAGCGTGTCCTGAAGGCACCCAGGAGAAACGCTAACATGTCCACTCAAGACAAGACTTGACAAGGCAAAAGAGAATCATGGACTTCAGAAAATCACGTCCTGCCCACATCCCACTCAGCATCAATGGTTTAGATGTGGAGACTGTTAAGAGTACCAAGTTCCTCGGTGTGCACATAACTGAGGAACTTGCGTGGACACAACACCTCATCACTAATCAAAGCCCAGCAGAGACTACACTTCCTGAGGCAGCTGAAGCGAGCAAGTCTTCCCCCTTCCATCCTCACAATGTTCTACAGAGGCACCATTGAGAGTGTTCTGACCAGCTGCATCACTGTCTGGTATGGCAACTGCAACATATCCGACTGCATGCGCCTGCAAAGGATAGTGAAGACAGCAGAGAACATTATTGGGGTGACACTTCACTACAGGACATATTTTACCAATGCAGTGTTCACAAGGCCTGCAGCATTGTGCAGGACCCCTTACACCCCCTCACATGGACTTTTCACACTTCTGCCATCCAAGAGAAGATACTGCAGCATCATTTCTCCTCCAACCAAAACACCACACTAACCTTCAAAACTGCAGATTTTTGGAAGTCCAGTAGACATGGAAGGACATCAGCTAATTTTCTTCATTCTTTACTGCAGTATTGGAAGAAAGCATGAATGAAAACACAAAGACTGGCAGTGAAGCAGATGTTGGGACTTCTTTCCATTGGCTTTAAGATCTCACATTAATCATAAATGGGGAAAAAATAAAAGATTGGTCTTTGCGTTTTCATTAGTCTTTCAGATAATGTAATCCTCCATACTGCATGCTGAACTGTTCATTCTGCACACTGACATCTAAGTGGATTTCCAACTAACAAAGACATGAAAATGATTTTGTTGAGCATAACTTTATTAAATGAAATACCAGATCCATTAAAAAAATATTACTATTACAAATCTAGAAAGAGCAAGAGATGTTAAAATTTAACAGCTCTTTTCAGCCAGAGTGGTCAGGTCACTTTGAACTGAGGGAGGACACTTCTGTGTAGCGACATTGAACACAAAGCAATTCTGGCATAGTGGAGAAACTAAAACTGGACGTAAGAGATCTGGACGTCGCCTTCAACCTCTAGTGTGTCCACTTGCTGAAACTCATGGAAGCGGTGGTGGAAGCTGCAGAGGTGCTGTCCATTTACATATACTTTGAAACGCCGGTGGCCAGAGCGAATGGACATCTGATGGGAAGAAAAGGAAGAACAGTGAACTCCACAGTCTTAGACAAAAAAAAAAAAAACACTTCCCTGCATCTTCTGATAAACTGGAGTGAGTGGAAGTTTAAGACTTATTTCCCACAACTTTACTCCTAGGTAAACACACAGGGCACAGGAGTCTCAGATTTCAAAAGGGCCCCATCACTATTTTTGAAGATATTCATGCCCTCATTCCAAAAGACTTGGGTTTTAGCTGAGCAGATAGTCTAAAATGGCTGGATATGGAAGAGTGTAGCTGAATTTGTGAGCATGCCACGATGGACCAATTTCCCATGCACAGTTTGTACAGATTCTGCCGTATAATTGAAAAGGAATATTACGAAAGTAGATAGTCTGATGCACATGGAGACATGACAACCTTACATTTGTGTCATATTTAAAGCAATGGGAAACTTAATAGGATCCCACTATTCACAAGCGGAGTGTGTGTATACACATACACACATATACATATATATATATTATACATATACACACCATGGCTGTCCAGGATTTTAAATCACCTGTAGCTCGCAAACCATTTGACCTATTGACCTGGAATTTGGTACACATACTACGTGAAGTCTACTATCCGCTTTTGGGGTGATGATTGACCTCCAAGGTTATTTCTTTTATTTTACTGTAGAATCAACTCTTGTCAATGGCCAGCAGTGCAGCCGTGTGGTTGTGCGTACGGGCGCCATTCTCATCCCTACCACCTTCGCCGTCACTTCACCTAACTCTTCAATCTGAAGACTTACAGTAAGTGCCAGCTTAAGTGAAAAATTAAGGAAAACGTACTAAGTAATTGCAACACAAACACCGACTTAATCAGTTTTAACGCGAAAAGATGCCAACGAAAGAAGAAGTGGGCCGCTAGGGTGGAGAGAAGAAGAGCTGCTCAGGAAACAGTAAGCACATCAACCTCTGAGCAAACGGATGCTAAGCGAACGGAGGATGAAAACTAGGAATGCTTAAGTCAAGTGTATTCACTGCACATTAATCGTGCAGTGCGCCGTTACTGGTAAAACTATAATTAGGCAAACAATGGAACAACACCCAAAAAGCAGTACAGAGGCCCGGCTGCCTCGATTTTGTCCAGCACCTTCATGAACTCTTCAGCATCTCATGACAGATACAAGTTACCATCAGGAAAGGGTGATACTCACATCAAAGTACTGTCCCAGTTGGAAGGGGTTGAACTCCAGTTCCCTCTCTTCTTGGCCCCAGCAGCCGCCCAGGAAGCTGTTTCTTATGACAATGTATTCCCTTAAGCAAGCACTCAAGTGGAACACAATATCACCCGTGTAGCTAACCTTGAAGTTGATGTGAAACCTAGAGTCAGGAAGGGAGATGGCAGTGGGTGTTAATCAAGCCACATTCACTCACTTTCTTTTACAGATTATTCTTCACACTATTATTCACTACCTAATAAGATGGCCTCAGGACAGCCTGAACTGGTCGTAGATGAACAATGGTTTCAAGAAGGCCAATGTCTTCCCATTTTCATAATAAATGATCTGGTAGAGGTCTACTCTGAGCAGCTCATACCATATTATCCCACTGATGCTTGACTAGATTGAGTTTGTATGACTGTATTGGAATCCTTCGCTTAGATGAAATCGCTATAACGTTCCAGACTTTATCCTTTTGAATCATTTGCTGATCATGAGGGGGATGGTCAAAATTACATCTGTTCACCCCTACACTGCTGTAGCTGCAACACCTGCTTCCAATGTTAAAACCCAACAGGATGGAGACAGTAGCTTGTGGGCTTTTTCTTCACTCAGCATCAACTAACAGACTAGACAAATGTTTATTCATTCCTGCTGAGCATATTGCAGCCACACCTTTGTGTTTTTCTTTCTTGAAAAACTTGGATGGGTTAAGGTTAGGGTCAATATGAATATTCTGTTCATGACAACACTGGCACCACTATGGCCATCCATGGACGGCTGACTGTCACCCACCTGTTATTCTAAACAAATCAATTCGCCTTCACTGACACCTTCCATCAAATTCCACTATCAGACCACTAGAACAAACTCTGGTGTGGCCATTCTGTTGTGTATCTCATATGTCCTCTCATGCCAGACACATCTACTAGGCTGCTGTCATACCCACTTAGTCCTCCCTGTGGCCACACAATCCAGTACTACCTGCCTACCAACTTTAACTGCCATTGATTGTCTCAATGAAAGCATTAACATGCACACTCAAAACTGGGATAAGGTGCTTAACTTGGTTAACTCAGAATCCTGGTTTTCAAAAAAACCCCAACGGCTGCCATGAATCTGAAAACAAGTAAGGAGACGGTCTCAAGATTATGCTGCCAAGCTTCAACATTTAATTAAAAATGCTCAAGCCTTTAAATCAGTCAAATAACTGGATTATTAAAACTGACATATAAAGTACATGTGTTAAAATGTTTCTCAAAGACCAACACCCTGGTTATTTTCTAACTGGAATAATGATATGCAGGACATATTTGAAACCAGATTTCTGTGACTAACTGGGCTATTAAAGCAAATGTAAATGCACTCACTGATGGAGCAGTTGAGAATACAAAAGGGAAATTAAAAATGTACTCTTTATGGAATCTAGCTCACTCTTTCCTATATGCCTTACTTGTTCTAACAGTTGGAGGATGGCAGGCTACAAGGGCACCTGCCGTTTATAAAGAATCTGGTGACTCACATATAAAAACATGCTTATGCTCAGAAATTCTTACACAAAAGTCAAGATTTATAAAACTTGTCATGAAAAATGGTTTAATGTTACAGGAGGTTTTGATCATCCACAAGTCCTTTGCAGACCTTTTTGGCATTGGCATTTTAGAAACTCCTGGCAGCATGACAACGAACAGAAAAAAAAAAAAAAAAATCTCATTTTGCTGTGCATTTCAGTGACGCATCAGTCACATTGATGTTTTTGAACTAATTCTCTCACAGTTAACAGCAGCTTTTAAAGTTACTGCATTCTTCTTCTTCCGCTGTGGCAACCCCTAAAGGGAGCACCCGAATCATTTTTTTCCATATCTTCCTGTCCTCTACATCTTGCTCTGTTACACCCATCACCTGCATGTCCTCTGTCACCACATCCATAAGCCTTTTCTTAGGCCTTTTCCTTTTGCCTGGCAACACTATCCTTAACATCCTTTTCACAATATAACCCTGCATCTCTCCTCTGTAAATGTCCAAACCAATGCAATCTCGCCTGTGTCTCCCAACCTTCACTGACCCTCTAATGTACTCATTTCTAATCCTGTCCATCCTCGTCACACTCAATGCAAATCATAACCTCTAATTCTGGCACCTCCAGCTCTGTCTTCAGTTTTCTGGTAAGTGTCACCGTCTCCAACTCATATAAACATAGCTGGTCTCACTACCGTCCTGTAGACCTTCCCTTTCACTCTTGCTGATATCCATCTGTCACAAATTACTTCCAACACTTTTCCACCCTGCCTGCACTCTTTCACCTCTTCCACAATCCCCATTACTCTGTACTGTTCATCCCAAATATTTAAACTCCTCCACCTTCGCCAACTGTACTACCTGCATTCTCACCATTCCACTGTCCTCCCTCTCATTTACACACATGTATTTGGTCTTGTTCCTACTGACCTTCATTCCTCTCCTCTCTAGAGCATATCTCCACCTCTCCAGGGTCTCCTCAACCTGCTCCCTACTATTGATACAGATCACAAGGTCATCAGCAAACATCACAGTCCATGGGGACTCCGGTCTAATCTTGTCTGTCAACTTGTCCATCAACATTGCAAATAGAGGTCAGAGCCGATCCCTGATGTAATCCCACCTCCACTTTGAATGCATCAGTCACTCCTACTGGAGTCCTCACCATGGTCACACTTCCCTCGTACATATCCTGTACAACTCTTACATACTTCTCTGCCACTCCCGAATTCCTCATACAATACCACAGCTCCTCTCGAGGCACCCTGTCATATGCTTTCTTCAGGTCCACAAAAACACAATGAAACTCCTTCTGGCCTTCTCTAAACTTCTCCATTAACATCCTCAGAGCAAACATTGCATCTGTGGTGCTCTTTCTTGGCATGAAACCATACTGCTGCTCATTAATCATCAGCTCACTTCTTAACCTAGCTTCCACTAATCTTTCTCATAATTTCATGCTGTGGCTCATCAAATTTTATCCCCCTATAGTTACTACAACTCTGCCCATACCGCCTATTCTTAAAAATCAGTACCAATACACTTCACGCCTCAAGCACTTTCCAAGATTCCATTAAAAAATCTGTTTAAAAACTCTGCTGCCATCTCTCAACACCTCCATTCTTCCACAGGTATGGACCTGTGCATTTTAAGTTTAAGATAATGTACAACTTGTGTGATAATTTGGTAAAACCAATTGTTAGTCCAATCAAGTTAAATACCTGATAGAATATTGCGGTGGTCTCATTGATCTGCATAATGGCCTTGAACTTGGATCACAACAGCTATAGGCATTTTGGTCATTATTCATACCCACCCTTCAGTATACAGGAGGATAATGAAAATGTGCAGTGGCTGAGCAATATCAGCTTTGCTTGAGAGAGATTATATATATTAGTGCAATACTCTTTAGAAATTTAAATCAATGCCAACACAATCTGCTTACCTGCCAGCACCTGGAAGCACCATGCCCCGAATGATGATGGTCCTCTTGGGTGAAAGGCCTCCTGGAATTATATTTCTGTAGGGGACTCCCTGGTGGATAAAGATACACATTTTGTTCAAACTTCAGCTCTGGAATATTTGAAGATTACAAAAGATATTAAAATTAGCTATTGCTGTAGCAGTGGAGCTGCTTAAATAAGGGAACACCACCAATGTGCATTTGAGATTTTTCCAGAGACTGTCCCTAGCCTGTTGATGTGGTACACTCACAACTAAACTGATTAGTGGGTCACTTCTGAATCCTGATTGGAATGCCCCTTGGTGATCAATCTGTCCAAGTACTGCAGGCAACGCCTTCTAAAAATCAACGATTTAATGGACCATACTATGGGAGTCAAAGTGGTACTACCACAAAGTCAAATTTAAGTTCTGCTACGAGTGTGTCCTGGAGAGGACTAGTTTTGTTCCTGCCTTGTACTTGACACTGTAAGATAGGCTCCCACAATACTGTAATCAAATACATGATTAATGTGATTGTGCTGTACACAGCTTGTGATGACACACAGCTGTATTTATGAATAGCACCTGATGACCCCAAATCTCTTGATTCGCTAACACAATGTCTAACTTGTATCTCAGAATGGATGAATAGTAACTTTCTCAAATTAAATAAAGAAAAAAACGAAATCTTAGTGATTGGCAATAATGGATACAATGAGGCTATTAGAAATAAACTGGATGCATTAGGATTAAAAGTCAAATCGGAGGTAAAAAGCTTAGGGGTAACCGTTGATTGTAATCTGAATTTTAAATCGCATATTAATCAGATCACTAGGACAGCATTTTTTCACCTAAGAAACATAGCAAAAGTTAGACCTCTTATATCATCGAAAGATGCAGAGAAATTAGTTCATGCGTTTGTTTTCAGTCGGCAAGATTACTGTAACGCACTCCTGTCAGGTCTACCCAAAAAAGACATCAATCGTTTGCAACTAGTGCAGAATGCAGCTGCTAGAATCCTTACCAGGAAAAGAAAATCCGAACACATTTCTCCAGTTTTGATGTCACTACACTGGTTACCTGTGTCATTCAGAATTGACTTTAAAATTCTGCTTATGGTTTCTAAAGCTTTAAATAACCTCGCCCCGGCTTATATATCGGAATGTCTGACACCTTATATTCCAAATCGTAACCTCAGATCCTCAACTGAGTGTCTCCTTAGAATTCCAAGAGCAAAACTTAAAAAAAGTGGTGAGGCGGCCTTCTGCTGTTATGCACCTAAAATCTGGAATAGCCTGCCAGTAGGAATTCGCCAGGCTAATACAGTGGAGCACTTTAAAAAAACTACTGAAAACACATTTTAACATGGCCTTCTCATAACTTCACTGTAATTTATTCCTGATACTCTGTATATCCATTATAATAACTATTTATTCAAAATCTGTACTAACCCCTACTCTTTGTTTCCTTTTCCGGTGTCCTGTTGATGGTGGCATGAGCCACCACCATCTACCCAAAGCACCATGATGTTCCAACAATGATGGATGGATTAAAAGCCAGACGTCTGTATGACCATCAG
This sequence comes from Erpetoichthys calabaricus, assembly GCF_900747795.2. Taxonomy (NCBI): domain Eukaryota; kingdom Metazoa; phylum Chordata; class Cladistia; order Polypteriformes; family Polypteridae; genus Erpetoichthys; species Erpetoichthys calabaricus. The sequence continues at coordinate 27,868,842 of NC_041394.2, read as the reverse complement.
CATCAAGTGACTCCGTGAAAAAACCGAACTACAAAGAGGACTATTTCATTTATGTTAGGTAGAATGCCCAGAGGGGACTGGGCGGTCTCGTGGCCTGGAACCCTTACAGATTTTTTTTTCTCCAGCCTTCTGGAGTTTTTGTTTTTTCTGTCCACCCTGGCCATCGGACCTTACTCCTTTCTATGTTAACTAATGTTGTCTTATTTTAATTTCTTATTTTGTCTTTTATTTTTCTTCTCTTCATTATGTAAAGCACTTTGAGCTACTTTTTGTATGAAAATGTGCTATATAAATAAATGTTGTTGTTGTTGTTGTTGTGATTGCTGGAGAACAGTTAAACCAGAATTACCAATAAGGGTGTCACCAAAGCAATGAACTTCATTCATTTTCTTAGTTTGCTTAGTCCATTATGAATGTATTGGTGGTCAGTGCTTATTATGTCAGTAGTAGGCACAAGGGGATGAGGTCAGAGTATCACACTATCAGCCACATGCACTCTCACTGTATAAACTGAGTTACCATTAACCTTTCTGGAAGGGAGCACATTAAGGAGAGAGATTACAAGCAAAAGGATTTAAAACAGGACTGGAGCAGAGCCTTATGTGGTTCTGTACATAAAGTGAGAGCAAGCTGCAACAGAAGCTATTACCATCTGCTTCATTGGCATACCAATGCATTACTGTTAGTGAATTGTAGGTCAAATGAAATTTAAAGAAGTAATAAATTCAGGTGACCAAAATTGCAGTGAAGGAATCAACGACAATTTTGGAGCAGTTCCAAGTCTGACGAGTAGCAGCAAGGAGGTCATTCAACAAGCATGCACCCCTGTTGAATATTATGGTAAAGGCAGCCTCCTAAATGTGAGCAATAGCGAGACCGTATCTGATGCAGCATGGTGACCAGAATTAAACAGGACAAGAAAGTCATAGCAGCATTTGAAGCTGTGTAGAGGAGAGCAACCAAGGGCATTCCAGGACTTAAGGATTTGTCTTACTCTGACAGACTCCAAGGTTTAAATCTATTTAGTCTCGTGCAGAGGAAACACTGAGGACCTAATCCAGGTCCATTCTCAAAAGTATCAAAGTATATCCAGCTATATAGAATAGACAGGAAAAAAAAAAATCACATTAAATAAGCAAAATGCCATAAGGTGTAACGAAGCTTCATCATGTAGAAGTTTCAAAGAAAAACGTTTATGCAAAATACATTGTGATGCTGAGTCACTGTCTTGCACCCCAAAACACGAGGCCGAGTCTCAGTACTTTAGCAAAGCCAGCTTTATTTAACTTGAAACAGGAACAGCAGGGTTATTTATTGCAGTGGGAACTACCACTCTCCTACACACAGACACAGCAAACGGGCACAGTCTGGGCCAGGTCAGTGGACAACGTATACTGTTCCCTGCATTTACAATGTCCCTTGCATTACCCATTGGCGACAGGCACAAAGCGCGATCTCGATTGGCTCGTAGTTGCTTCCGCGGCACTGCAGCAAATCTGTGGTTGCGTCGGCAATGGACAAGCAGTCCACCACAGACGCAGCAGGCACACTTCAGTGTGCTGTCCCATTGGGGGTCCTAAAAGAGTTCAGAAATCTCACAGCATCTAAACACAAAAAGGAATGTGCAACGTGAAATTAAGACTCTAGGAGACAATAAGGGAGCTCAAGTAGCCCTTAGTGAACTCTTGCCATAAAGTTTGGCTTCACTGAATTAGCTTCTTAATGCTTAAGACCTCCTTGTGTTCTGCTGATATTGGGAATCAAAAATATTTCAAAATGAGGACTGCACTAAAATTTAATTTAAATCCAGCTAGCTGAAATTCTAAGCAGAATGAATGTTTCTCAAGCCCTCTTCCTACTAAAGGCTGATATCAACAGGATCAGCATGTTGGTGGGTTGCACATACTTACCGGATTAGAGATTGCTGGACTACTCATAATCTGGAAGAAATTGGAGAAAAATGTTAATCCAGTGCTCGTTTTTTTTTTTAAATCCCAAATTCCTATTTGCACATTTGGCCAACACACACCAAGCTGGTGAGGTGCTCTGGCAGACTGAATCTCCCATCATAGGTTGCGTAAAATACCACAAAATAACAGGTGGTGGGGAGGAAAACAGCCTAGTTTCCTTTTGCATATACGTTCATCACTTGGTTTCAGATGTGAGTTTGCAACAGAGAAACTCCCTAAAAAATGTTTGAGTTGTAAAAGTTTTTGGGTAGTTCAAAGAAAAAGATTGCTCTGTAAAGGATTTGGCACAAACATCTGTTTTGGCTCAGTAGATTTCTCAATAATCTGTCTTTTGGAAATTGAACATGGCTAAACGCAGCTCACAATAAGATAAAATGACACTCTTTGACAAAAGCTGTAATGTAGTGAGGCAATTAAACCGTAATTCAAAATTAGTCTTGGAGGAGATCCTGCTCTGGCTAGTACAAAATTTGTATGTGCTGATAAATGTGTCCTCCCATCAGCCCCAGTGCACTCCTGTCAGTTGATGAGAATTGGACACCTGTGTCAGCACTAGTTTTTGGGTTGACCCACTCCATTACCATTCTCCCCAATATGGGGAGGGCAACATATTTTATGAAAATTCAGCTGTTTTGGTATGATTGGTGAATAAACAGATTATAAATAAAATGACAGATTAGCCACCATTTGCTATTTTTACAAAACATTTCCACTGATTCATATACATGCAGCCATGCCTAAACATTACATTGGCACCCATTTCACACAAAACTAAAGTATACAAGTGTCGGTAAATGGTATTTCAGTATCAGGAGTGTAATATCTCTCTATTATAATAAAAAAATCTTGGGAAGAGAGACGAGAGGCGACTTTCTCAGAGAGACGACCCTTTCACGTCTTGCGAGACGAGACTTTGTGCCAAGATATTTAACCACACCTGGGGCCAGAAATACAAGATAGTAGATGACAAAGTAGAACTTCATAAAGAATTCAAAAACGTTGGCACGATACACATGCAGAGCAGGTTAGAGATAATGGAAGTAGGAAAATTCAAGTGTCTCAAAACAAATGATAGTAAAGATTGCATTAGTACAAACCAATGGAACTTATTACTCAAATAACGGAACAGCGAAAAGAGATTTAAAAGAAGAAGTCAGACTTTTAGATCGTCTATTTTGTGTTGCCATCAGGGAAAAGTGTTTCTTCTCAATGAAGAGGTGAATCCGCAAGAATTAAAAGATTTGGTGAAAGTGTAATAACGCGAGAGAAAACTTCAAGCCCCATGAAACAACACTTTATGCAAAGAGATTTGGAAAAGTTCCGTCCACATCTAAAACATTTACAACCACGCACACGGTTCAATCATTTCTCATTTGTGTGAATGCGATTGTCAGACAGTTCGTGTAAAGAGAAAAACGATATTCACTCACAGGCAGTTATACGTTGTATTGTCACAATGTAATTCCAAACATGGAATCAAAATACAATGCGATATTGACGAAAAGCTAAAAGCGAAGAGAGATCGAATAAATGGACATAGATGATATGACAGAAGTATGTAGATATTGTGTGGCTTTAAAGTTTAAGTCGGAGACTTGTAGATCATCTAATTTGTGTTGCCGTCAGGGAACAGTAGTGTTTCTTCCCAATGAAGAGGCCTAGAATTAAAAGTTTTGGTGTTTGGTGAAAGTGAAATCCACATACGCGAGCAGCAAAGACACATATTTGCTGGCGCATGGCGCAGGCCGGGGGGTTGGCAAGCGAAGCCCCCTAGTCAGGTTTAAAAATAAGTTAAAGACCAACAGCCAAATGCAACTATTTTGCTTCTTCAGAATTTTGGGTTTTGAAGATGTTCAACCTTTATGTTGTCACAAGGGCTGTGTGTATGACATCAGATTGGCAACCATCCTGCTCTGTCACTTGTGAAAGCAATGTTTAATTTGTTCACAGAGGATGGATCTGTATCAGTGTGGCCAAGATATGAAAAGAAACCCACTACAGAGTGTGCAAAAAGCTCAAAAGTTGATACAAAATGGACTTATACTTACCATGAGGTTTTCTCCTTGATAGCCAGGCATTCCACCCTAAAACAGTACAAAGTAGATAATTAGGGAAGTAATTGGTCAGTATGAGTAAAGAAAGAAATGCAACACAAACTACAAATGGAACATCTTTGGAATATAGGTGAATACTACTACATACACACTGCTAATGCCAATTAATGACCTTTACAACATGGCAAAATATAAACCCTTGAACCCATCCCTTATAAAACATTTGTATGTTAACAGTTCACTCCAGTCCATTAATATGAATCATAATAAAAAGAAGACATGTTTAAAGTGCATCACCAAGACAAGCCTCCATACTCTTGCAATCTTTGCTTTGACTAGTCATAGGCATCACAGTTTCTGTATTTTAAATCTGATTTCACTGGATAGTCTTGTGTTCTTTGGTCTTTCTGCAAATCACAAGGGCATCCAATATCAGTTTACTTTGGGGCAGCTGCTAGTTTCCAATATTCAAGGACCAGCAATCTGATTGTCTAACCATAAACTGTTTCAACAAGTTCAGATGACCCATCGTAGAATGGTTTGGTGTTGCCATCTTTTCTGTTTAAATTAATAAAGTACAAAATACATGGCAGCACTTAAATTGATAACCGCTTTGAAAAAAAAAAAAAAAAAAAAAAAAAAAGGTAAAATGAGCACTCAAGATTGTGTGTGTGGTAAATTTCCAACACCCTGCCAACCTTTTCACCTTTCTTCCCACCTCCCAGTAAGGAGGACCTCCACTTCCCATTCGATAAAAATTCAAAAGGGTCCATCTGGAGTGGTCTTCTTCCACATGTTCAGTCATAACAGATTGTAATGCCTCTATGTGGAGTCCTAACTTATGGTACATATCCTCACAGGTGGCGCAGTGGTAGTGCTGCTGCTTTGCAGTAAGGAGACTGTGGTAGATTGTGGGTTCTCTTCCCGGTTCCTCCCTGTGTGGATAGTGCTTTGAGTACTGAGAAAAGCGCTACATAAATGTAATGAATTATTATTTTTATATCAGGTGAATCTGCTTTAAGAGAGGGAGAGTTTACGACATGACCATATGTCTGAACTGTAAATTAAACAAAATCAATCCCATGAAAGGCTTTTTTCATTAACATATGTGGACATAAGATTTGATCTTTCACCACCATGCTTTACAGTTGGTATTGGGTTCTTTGGGCAAAATGGTGCATTTAGTTTTCCCCCAAACTTGGGATCTAGTACTGTGGTCATACAACACTTTGCCATGTCCATCCAGAGAACATTATTCCAGCAGTCTAGGTCTTCAGAGCAAGACTAAGGTCTGCCCATGACAATTTTTTTCCTGGACCATGTAGATTAGTGCAGTCTCTTTCAATGGTAGACTCAATGGTAGACTTTGGCATCAACTGTGCCAAGATCTACCCTGAGGCCATATGATAAACATTCTGGTGATCTAAGAGACTTCTTTCAGAACTTTGTATTCTGGTCTTTGTCTAAGCTTTTTGGGATGGCCTAGGCAGGACAAGTTGGCAGCGGTTTGAAAACTTCTTTCTGTAAACCCCAGACAGCCCTTGATCTCAGCATGGTGGCAACATGTCAAAGCACACTAAATGTCTGAGTTAGTTTAAATAAGACTGGTTCAGACAAGATTCTCTATAATGATTTTCTAGTCATCTGCACTCGATTCTAATTCTAGGTATTCAGGTGAAATGAAAAGGTTGAATCCCGCTCCCATGCAAAATTTGTTTATTTAAATTATACAAGGAATCTCAAACTGTAAATGTGGCATGGTGCTTGCTATATTATTCACCTTTAACTATAGATGCTGTTCAGATGAAGAAGGACTCTTCACAAGTCCACATTTGTTAAAAGTAAAAACATTTTATAGGGTGTACTTTATCACATAACTATAAACAACATCACTGCAGATTATTCTGGGGCACTCAGAATTCACATAGCAACAATAACTGGACATTTGGCAACAGTAACTGGGCACTCAGCAACTGGCACAAAAACCCGAGATGGACATAATGAAAATATCACATGATGGTAAAGGGAAAAATCTGAACAAACATTTTTTCATTAAAAACATGCTGGAAAAAAAAGTCAAATGGCTGCTGCAGCACATTAGGTGCTGGCAGAACTGGTCACACAAGTTCTGGTTTTCAAACTGCAAGGCTCTTGTTTTTCCTGCTAAAAGACAAAATGCAGCTCACCTGATATGCTGGCTGACCCTGGGAATGAAAAGAAAAAAAGCAGGATTAAAACACTAAAATAAAAAAAATATTCTATCAATAATGATACTTAATAACTCAGGATATGTCAGAATACTGGGAACACCAAAGGCTGAGCGGCAGTAGTTCATGACAAGAGCTTTTTATTCTGCCCCAGATTTGTCCATTCAACATTTTACACACACACACACACACACACACACACACACACACACACACTTTGCCACATAAAGTGTGTTATAAAATGAACTTTTTTCCCCAAAAATTATCCCCATTCTAAGCAGCAAGATATATGGTACCAGGGTCTATAGGTGAATGAAAAAGCCTTAAACTTACCAATTAGATCTACCTTGAAGGTTTCAATTTAAGAAAATACATATTTCATGTTTAGAAGGCATCTGAGATTTTATTTCTTTGGAAGTATTTTCCTTGAGATAAGAATACCTTAAATCCTACTTTATTCGTTAGCTTGGTTACAGCCACCATCATGGATGGAATTAGGACAACTCCAACAAGCCCCTAGTTTATTACACTCTGCTTATTATATTGATATACTCTGCTCCACAATTCTACTTTTTCCCCAGTTATATTCTGTCATGGCAAGTAATATCAGACAGGGGTGTGATGAAATCACTTTTTCCAAATCAATGCTGATTTTTCACTTGTTACATTCAATATTTGACAGCCGACAGAAAGGGATTCTGAAGTGAACAAATTACACTGCATTGTGTTTTTAGTAAAAAAAACTCCAAACACCACACAACCTTTGTGCCCTTGCCCCCTTCTTAAAACTTGGCTATGCGGTTTGCAGTATGTAATTCAAACACGTGCATCAATACTCCAACATTTTTGGCCTGAAAGAAGGATGTATTTGCTATATGATAAGGGTTTTTCTTAATAGCAGAAATAATATATATTAATATCCCCATTTATATAATTAACTAGGGGGCTTTGCCTCCTGCTCTCCAACCTCTGGCCTGCACTACTCACCAGCCACTTTGCATCTCTAGCGCTTGCATATGTGGATTTCACTTTCACCAAACAACAAGTCTTAATTCTTGCAGATAAGCCTCTTCATTGGGAAGAAACACTACTTTTCCCCGATGGCAACACAAATTCAATACTGATTCTCTGTGCAAGAAAGGACAGAGCCGCCTGTACTTCCTTAGAAGACTGGCATCCTTCAACATCTGCAGTAAGATGCTGCAGATGTTCTATCAGATGGTTGTGGCGAGTGCCCTCTTCTACGCAGTGGTGTGCTGGGGAGGCAGCATTAAGAAGAAGGATGCCTCACGCCTGGACAAACTGGTGAGGAAGGCAGGCTCTATTGTTGGCATAGAGCTGGACGGTTTGACATCCGTAGCAGAGCAACGGGCACTCAGCAGGCTCCTATCAATTATGGAGAATCCACTACATCCATTAAACAGTGTCATCTCCAGACAGAGGAGCAGTTTCAGCGACAGACTGCTGTCACTGTCCTGCTCCACTGACAGACTGAGAAGATCATTCCTCCCCCAAACTATGCGACTCTTCAATTCCACCAGAGGGGGCAAACGTTGAACATTATTCAAGTTATTGTCTGTTTTTTACCTGCATTTTTTATTACTCTAATATTTTTTGCTGCTGGAGTATGTGAATTTCCCCTTGGGATTAATAAAGTATCTATCTATCTAATTAGACAATCTACAAGTCTCCGACAAAGTTTAAATCCAAATAATACATTCAATCTCTTTTCACTGTTCAGTTATTTCACCGTATAATAATTTCCGCTTGCTTGCGGTAATGTGATCTTTACTATCTTTTTTTTGATAGTTTCATACTTCCATTATCTCTAACCTGCTCTGCATGTGTACCGCACCAACATTTTTGAACCTCTTTACGACGTTCTACTTTGGCATCTACTCTTATTTCCAGTCCCGGATGTGGTTAGATCTCTTGGCAGTAAGTCTCGTCTCGCAGGACTTGAAAGTATCTCTGAAAAAGTCTTGCGTCATTCCAGGATTTTTATTTATTATTATATTAATATCCGGAAAGTATTCACAGCGCATCACTTTTTCCACATTTTATGTTACAGCCTTATTCCAAAATGGATTAAATTCATTTTTTCCTCAGAATTCTACATGCAACACCCCATAATGACAACGTGAAAAAAGTTTGAGGTTTTTGCAAATTTATTTAAAAAAAAAAAAAAAAAAAAAAAAAAAAAGGTACATCCTGTTTCCCCTGATCATCCTTGAGGTTTCTACAGCTTCTTTCTCTAGACTCTTCCTAGAGCTGGCTGGCCATCTAAAACTGAGTGATCGGGGGGTGGGGTGGGGGGAGAAGGGCCTTAGTCAGAGAGGTGACCAAGAACTACAATGGTCACTGTCAGAGCTCCAGAGAACCCTCTGTATAGAGAGAAGAACTTTCCAGAAGGACAACCATCTCTGCAGCAATCCACCAATCAGGCCTGTATGGTAGAGTGGCCAGACGGAAGCCACTCCTTAGTAAAAGGCACATGGCAGCCCGCCTGGAGTTTGCCAAAAGGCACCTGAAGGACTGTCAGACCATGAGAAAGAAAATTCTCTGTTCTGATGAGACAAAGATTGAACTCTTTGGTGTGAATACCAGGCGTCCCGTTTGGAGAAAACCAGGCACGGCTCATCACCAGGCCAATACCATCCCTACAGTGAAGCATAGTGGTGGCAGCATCATGCTGTGGGGATGTTTTTCAGCAGCAGGGACTGGGAGACTAGTCAGGATAAAGGGAAAGATGACTGCAGCCATGTACAGAGACATCCTGGATGAAAACCTGCTCCAGAGCGCTCTTGACCTCAGACTGGGGCGACGGTTCATCTTTCAGCAGGACAACGACCCTAAGCACACAGCCAAGATATCAAAGGAGTGGATTCAGGACAACTCTGTGAATGTCCTTGAGTGGCCCAGCCAGAGCCCAGACTTGAATCTGATTGAACATCTCTGGAGAGATCTTAAAATGGCTGTGCACCAACGCTTCCCATCCAACCTGATGGAGCTTGGGAAGTGCTGCAAAGAGGAATGGGCGAAACTGGCCAAGGATAGGTGTGCCAAGCTTGTGGCATCATATTCAACAAGACTTGAGGCTGTAATTGCTGCCAAAGGTGCATCAACAAAGTATTGAGCAAAGGCTGTGAATACTTATGTACATGTGCTTTCTCATTTTTATTTTTAATAAATTTGCAAAAACCTCAAGTAAACTTTTCACATTGTCATTATGGGGTGTTGTGTGTAGAATTCAGAGGAAAAAAATGAATTTAATCCATTTTGGAATAAGGCTGTAACATAACAAAATGTGGAAAAAGTGATGCGCTGTGAATACTTTCCAGATGCACTGTATATAATAGATATATACCATGATTATAAAGAAATATCCTTAGTTTGAAAAATACTGCACTTATCTTTGAAATGAAAGTGGACCCTGCTCAGGCACCTACATGGTAAGCCCACAGATGGACATTTGAAGGTCTACAGTAAAATGTCACAGATCTTTACAGTTTAAAAAAAAAAAAAAAAACAAACTTGAAAATGGCTCACAGAAAAGGATGTAACATTCATCATCTGACCCTAGAGAGGAAACAAAAACAGTCAGTGAAAAACAAACACAAACTGGCAGCAAGCCCCCAGATAGACCCCACAAGCTGCTAACACACAACGTGTTTCTAGTTGATAGGCTGACAATGTGATTTTAACTTGTGTGTCCAGTTATTGTCTGTGCGCGATTTTTTCTCCTGGACCAGCAGACTTAATCTTGTATGCTGGGTTCACCAACAGAATCAGAAGTGGAAGCAGACACTAGCTGTTATATATATATTTTTTTTTTTTTTTTTGCAGGTATACAGCATAGGAATTCTAAAATCCTAAGGGTTTAAAATGTCAATAGGTAAATCTTTCAGGAGGACTTCCAGTGACCTCTGTGTCTGGACTATTCCATTCACTTCTCTAGTTTGATTTGAATGGATCAGTGAAAAACCTTTAGAGTCGACTGGGCAGACTGCAAGTTCCAAGGAGAGAACATATAGCCATCAGTTAGCGAGCGACAAACTGCCTTCACACTTCATAAATCCACCATGGCCAAACCCCACTTAATCCAATTCAGGACCACATTAAGAGTTATGGAGTGGCACACAGGACCACAAAGGACAGTCATACCAACCCACGTGCAAATCTAATTGATAAATTCTGACATACCTGATAACCTGGCTGACCCTGACAAAGACAAAAAAAAAAAAAAGTGCATTAGAATTTGTACACGAAAAAAGGACAAACTTATTTAACGACTCCAAACAACAATGGTTGGGCTGCACCCACAGCCTGGGCCCTGACTTAGGTTTACTTTTGATTTTTTTTTTTTTTCTTATTTTGGAATTACTTTTCATGTGTTTGGTTTTATGAAATTTGCCAAGATTGCCGTGTTTATGTACTACTCAGGTATTGTGCATTTAAGTTGATTGAATATTTTGTGTTTTGTAGGTGGGACCCCAAAGAGACAGTGACACCATGACATCACAACTGCCTTCCACCTTTATATTCAGCTGGAGGAGTGAGTCCCAGTAGACTGGGAGAGCTTGTGGAGCAGAGATCTTTCTGCAAGTGCTGTACTCGATTTTTTAAAATTTTGCTGCTGTTTACTGGATTGGGGATTTGGATTTGTTTGCTAAGATTGCCTATTTATGCACATCTTTTGCCTCATTTTGACTATTGTTGCTTTGCTTCGCCATTTTTTGCATTTTGTTTATATAGCTAAATTCTTTATAAAGATAGTTCCAGTGTATCAGCCTGGGGACACACTACCATTATATCCTTTCATTCCATTATGTAAATGAGCAGCTTCAGAGCCACCTGCAAGGGAGCCTAAAAAAAACACACCAGATCTGTCAAAATTTGCAATTTTATCCAACTTAATGTTGTTAAAGCTACCAGTGCTTTTATGGATAGTCAACAACTTAAGAGAATGAAGTGAGCATGAATCCACTGGGTTAGCACTGGCAAGCAACATGCTACAAAACAGTTTTGAGATGTCAAAAGTTTTGCAGTTTCCCTTTTCCGTTAGACATTTTTGAAAAATTTAAAAGTGGTTTTAGTAAGTTTAAATCTGGTGCCACCTTTTGGGCCCACACAGGCCTAATAGCCAGTTTGAGTTTGGGATCTGGCTGCTTGGGGTTAGGGTCTGTTTCTGAAGCTGTTCTGTGAGGTCCTGGTCAGTTTTTAAATTGCTCAGAGGCCTGCTCACCCCTAAAAGACATTTTGTGTTGCTGCATCACAATACTAAAAATAAAAAAAGTTACCTTCCTTTATTTGAAGGAATACTCCACCCAAATATTTTATATTACTTACCCCATGTAGTTTACAGTGATGGCCAAGAAAAGAATGCAATCTCCTGGCTTCAAGCAGAATGAGAGAAAAGGTGTATAAGAGATAGAGATATGATAGAACACGGTAGTGACTAATGCTATACAATGGCCAATGTAAAGGAAAAACATTCTTATACTAATGTCACAATCAACATGTCCATTACCCAGTTGTAAGCTGAACATGTGCAAAACACTTGTATTTTTTGCTAAAGTACTATTAAGAGGTATTGCTGGAAAAATTAAACATTGTAAACAAGAACATAAAATTCCCAAAATACTCTAGTTTTGAACTGAAGACTCTTGTCCAATGAATGAGGAGGAAAGACAGATCTTCAATTCAAAAACCATGGTAGTATGGGAATGTGTATTCTTGTTTGATATATGCTGCTTTTGCCAGAACTTAAAAAAAAAAAAAAAAAAAAAAAACAGACCTGTGGATTACGTGACAGTAACGTGAAGTTTTTTCCATAGATGTTTTTCATATCATTTGCAGTTGTGCAGCATGGATTGCCATTTAATGGTTATATCATAAGTTTTTTTCCTCTGGTTACACATGAACACATGGCATTAAAAATTTCTCAGCCATCATTCCAAACTAAATGTGGTAACTTTTTATATATATATATATATATATATATATATATATATATATATATATATATATATATATATATATATATATATATATATATATATATATATATATATATATATATAAAACAATCACTTTTGGGTGGAGTATTTAACCTTTTGCAAGGTCTGTTCATCAGATGTGACCCAACTTTGCATTTGAAAATCAGTGAATGCACCATTAATGTCATCTGTTCCAAAAGTTTGGATCCTTGGTACTATAGGATTGAATGGTCAATCATAGGAAATATGATATATAATGTCCACGGAACTTAGAAGGGGTGTCCAAATCTGCTCAAAAAAGCCCTGTAATGCTGACCCAAAGCAGTACACCTTACAGATGTGCAATGGTCCTTTTATCCAATTAAATTAAATTTAATAAAGTTTAAGTCACAAAGATGTAGTTTTCATTATTCTACAACTCGGGTCAAAGTTGGATTACACTATTTTGAGAGTATTGCTACATTATATTACAGGATATTAGGTTCTGCTATGTTACCTCATAAATTATGTTCTATTACAATATGTTGTGAACAATGGCAGGTTAAATGATTCACTTCAGGTCACAGAGTGTGAAGATCTTAAGTTGGCCTAAAATCATCTCAGCTACAAGTGGGCTCCATCAATTTGAATGAGTCCAGTCCGATTCATGCAGAGTGAATTGGCCCTTACTCAATTCATGAGATTTTCAAAAAGAGATCTTGATATTTAACACACAGATGTCATTTTTAATTTACAAAGTGTGATCCCACAATTAATGGTTAACTCATCCCATTTTGTTTACTTGTATTTACCCATAAAAATGAAACCATTCATTTATTATGCTTTTCTCAGGTTCTCTGAATTATGGTAGTCCTCTTTATAAGCAGGTGCTTTTTGAGCTTGTTGATTGGAATTATATCTTTGCAGTGGGGTCCTCATTCACATCTTGGACCTCATATTCTCCTCCATTTACAGTTCAATTTAAAAGGCTTGTTTGGAGTCTTTGGTTCTTTGACCACTGTTTGTAATTCATTCATTTTAGTTGGGCAGCCAGTCTGGTTTTTGGCATTCATAAGAATAAAATCACTTCAGTATTTTTTTTTTGTCCCTCATTTCCCTTCTCACCAGTGCAAGAAAACTCCCAGATAGGATATACCATTCGACACATTTTGATGTCTAGTTATGATGGAGCTTTTATTTTTAGCTATTTTAGACTATATGATATGCAGGAAATGACACCCTTATGATAGAGTAAGCCAATTGGTGTCTTCAGCAAAAATTATCAGAAGGACTTGAAGTTGTGCATGCCACATCAACCAACCCCAGGAGGTTACAAATGGCACACAAAGGGCCAAAGTTACTTGTTTTCACAAATGTGGAGTGTTTTATACTATTTCAAGGTGGTTGATCATAAATATGTTTGATATTTATTTTCCAGTGGTCCTAGCCCTCCAACAGCCACTCCCACAAAATTTAATAAATTGCAAATTTTAAACATAAGCAAGTGGGTAATTGTTTTAGACCATTTTTAGGTCAGTGTGATTATGGTTATTTTTGATCCTTCACTAGGGACCTAGACCTCTATCAGGGGTGAAAAAATGGCAAATTCCTGTTACAATTGAGAATGTTTAGACTTTAAATATTTAAACTGAAACAAATTTGAATATTTCAGGTATTTGCTCGTTATGTACATATGCCTCACGAAGTAAATCATTACATTTCTTATGAACACCTTGAATTATGAGAGTTACGCTAATTCAATGTGGATTTATTTGGCCAGCAGTCCTGCAATTTAGTTTATCAGTTTCCTTTCTTTGGTTTATTTTTTATTCACACAAATTTTTTTCTTGACAAGGAGTGTATGCAATGCTGTATTACTTCCGATTATTATTTGTCCCTTTAAAGAAATACTCCGCCAAAAGGCGCTTTTTTTTTTTTTTTAATGTTTTAAGGACCTCATGCAATTTGTAGTGATGGTCAAGAAAATTTATCTCATGGAAGACAGATAAGTGGTCTATGGTGGCTAATGCTGGACAATAGAAAATACCAAAATCATCCATGGGAAGAAGTAGAATTACTTGTCACATAATCCACATATCAGTTATTCAGTCATATGCCCACAATGTACAGAATGTCTGCATTTTCTGCTAAAATGTTAAATAGCTCTGGAAAAAGAAAGCAGCACACAAACATGAAGTCGTTCACAGGAGTTCACATTGTAGAGTTGAAGACGGTACTCTTGACCAATGAATGAAAAAGAGTTGGAATATTTGCGGTTGTCCAGCATTTGTCACCATAGTTTCTGATATCCTAGAAGCCTTAGTCTCCATCTCCAAGAAAACAGGAGATCTCAGCTATCGGTACATACTGCATAGGGGTAAGTAACAAAAAATTATTTTTGGGTGGAGTATTTCTGTGTGTGCCGGATTTTCTCCTAGTTTGTTTCAATTATTTTCTTTAGTTTTTTGTTATTAAGTTACATTTTTCTAATCTGTTTAAGTGAGGGCTTATTAGTCCATTGCTGGTTGTTTCTCATTTCCATGGGACAATTTTTGAGGCATTGCCTTCTTTGTTAGGCCAAATGTTCTCATGCCACAACTGTACGATTCTATATAGCTATTGGCTATGTTCCAATGTGGGAAAAGGAGGTCTGGGATACTTACTGGATAGGAAGGAATTGCTGGTTGCATCTGCATGGATAAGAAAAAAAAGGCCTGATCAGAATGACAAGAAAAGCCTCCAAGAGTCCACCCCTCTGCATACTGAACTTGTATGGCAAAGCATAGTGAAGCCCATCATGGGTACAAGGTATGAATCACCAAGAAGCACACTGGTTTAAGGCCTCCTCCATTCATGCACACAAACAAACCACCCCCATATCCTAAGCCTATCAATTCAAGAGATACATAGGAGGAAAAACAAAAGCTCAGAGAGACACATGCACATGCAAACTCCTCACAGGACAGACAATATATAAAGAGTGGAACTTTGAGGCAGCAGCGCCAACCACCCTACTGCCCACCTCCACAGATCACTGAATTCCAGATACCTTGACAAGTAAGACTGAGCTGTGGCTCCAGTCAACCTTTACATTTTCACATATGCAATAACATTTTCAAATCCATTTCACCCAAATAAGGGTGCAGGGGACCTTGTCAATCACAGAAACAGGACATATTCACACAACTACAGTCCAACTCTTTGGATGATAAATTAGACTGGACTGCCAATACTGATGCTCTGTGTAAGAAAGAACAGAGCCGGTTATACTTCCTTAGAAGGCTGGCGTCCTTCAACATCTGCAATAAGATGCTGCAGATGTTCTATCAGACGGTTGTGGCGAGCGCCCTCTTCTATGCGGTGGTGTGCTGGGGAGGCAGCATTAAGACGCCGCACGCCTGGACAAACTGGTGAGGAAGGCAGGCTCTATTCTTGGCATGGAGCTAGACAGTTTGACATCTGTGGCAGAGCGACGGGCGCTGAGCAGGCTCCTATCAATTATGGAAAATCCACTGCATCCACTAAACGGTGTCATCTCTAGACAGAGGAGCAGCTTCAGCGACAGACTGCTGTCACTGTCCTGCTCCACTGACAAACTGAGAAAATCGTTCCTCCCTCAAACTATGCGATTCTTCAATTCCACCTGGGGGGGGGGTAAACATTAACATTATACAAAAGATATTGTCCGTTTTTTACCTGCATTTTTATCCATCCATCCATTTTCCAACCCACTATATTCCTAACTACAGGGTCACAGGGGTCTGCTGGAGCCAATCCCAGCCAACACAGGGCACAAGGCAGGAACCAATCCCGGGCAGGGTGCCAACCCACCACAGGACACACACAAACACACTAAGCACACACCAAGCACACACTAGAGCCAATTTAGAATTGGCCAATCCACCTAACCTGCATGTCTTTGGACTGTAGGAGGAAACCAGAGCGCCCAGGAGGAAACCCACGCAGACACGGGGAGAACATGCAAACTCCTCGCAGGGAGGACCTGGGAAGCGAACCCAGGTCCCCAGATCTCCTAACTGCGAGGCAGCAGCGCTACCCACTGTGCCACCGACTGCATTATTATCAATCTTTAAATTAATATGGTTTTTTTTTATCAGTAAGGTGCTGCTGGAGTATGTGAATTTCCCCTTGGGATTAATAAAGTATCTATCTAATGTATCAAGACTTCATTTTGAAAAAAAAATAAATTGGAGTCCCATCATCTGCAGTCTCTCAAAATGACAATGACATCCGTTTGGGTTAGCAGGGCGATCTTAGGAGTCTTAGAGCAGTAGTGCACCATCTGGCACTGGAGTCATCACATCTTGGCTGTTCATCTTTTGTCTGAGGTGGTTGGTCTCAAAGTGAAACAGAAGCCTATTGAAGCAACACCAAGCTAAAGACAGGAACTAAACCTAGATTGAATGCTGGCTCCACCCCGGCGCATGAGCCCCGCTCAATCCCGGTAACTCACCCCTCCACTCCAGCCTCCACCAATGATGTTCAGGGTGTGGATGATGACATCACCTCCGATTTCCAAGGTGTCTACTTGCTCAAAAGGAATGCGGTGCTGGAAGAAGTACAATTGCTCTCTGTTGACATTGACCTATAAAGACACCAAAGGCTCCAAAATGAATACCATGACAGTCAGAGGGGTCAAGGGGGATGTCACCTGTGTTTTCTCAGTGTATGTTAATCCCTCCCCAACCCTGCTCCAAAACCCTAAGACACAAGTGTTTTGTTACTTGTCAACATTTCAGTTTCCCAGTTTTCAGGGCTTAAGTACTACAGACATGGCAGCTCGCACCAACAGGGTAACATGAATGGCGTCATCCAAATATTTTAGCTTATACTCTGCCTAATTCAAGCCAGACTTGCAGGTTATATTCCAGTTTAACAGCACTGCTTGGGACATTGGATGTGACAGGCAGTGGTAAACTGACACCATATCAGCCACGATGAGAGATCATGTGTGTGGACTGATGCATCTTGGATGTATAAAATTATGTCACCTTAGGAACGGAAACTCCTAACAGTGGCATAGTGAACTGTGTTTAGCAAAGGTCTGGCACGGCTTTTGCCCTCCCAATAAGTAGTCACCCTACAAAAAAAAAAAAAGGGGGGGACAGATAAGGAAAGGGAGCACTTGAAAAGAAGATCATAACTGGTTAGCTCTCACTGCCTCAAGTGACGTACCTGGTAACCCTCCGGGTTCACAATGATCACCATCTCAAATTCCTCTCCCTTCCTGAAGGGCAAATGCGCCTTCTCCTCAGACTGCCAATATCCACCCTGGAAGGAGTTGAACACCACCTTGTCCCATAGCTGAATGCGGGGATTAAAGTGCAAAGCGATGTCACAACCGCTAAAGCTGCCACATTGAAGATTCACATGGAAACTGGAAGGGAGAGGGGAAAAAAATTGCTTTCTTTTAACTTTAAAAGGTTATCACCACAAGTGGTATAAAAAGTTAGGTGTGAACGCATCGTTACTCAGCAGACTTTATTCCTCATCGGCGATAGTCTGTGGCTGGTGGAATAGTGTTGTGATGTATTTTGAGAGGGATGTGAGTGGACATGAGCACAAGTGAAGGATGAAACAAGCAGCCAGCCGGAGGACCTGCAGTATGGATGTACAAATTAGTGGAGCGGCACAGGGCCAGATGAATCATTGTTGGAGTGGCTGCAGAGACACGGGGGTGGGTGTGTGCATGTGGTAGTATTAGCTGGGATGGCGATCACAGGCAGATGACAAGGGAGGAAATAAAACCCTGGGAGAGGCCATTCAGCCCATCAAGGATTGCCAGTCCTGTCCTTTAATTTTTCCAAAACATGAAGTTTCATTCTGAAGATCCCTGCTACCATTTAATGAACTACTTGGTAACGTATTCCATGCATCTATAGTTCTCTAAACTTACTAAGGTATGTGCAAGATTAACCCTTAACAAAATTTCCAACTGTGATCCCAGGTTCTTGCTGATCTCCTCTTAAAGTAACAGTCTCAATCCACCGAAATAATACCCTCTAATTTTAAACAATTCAAAAATGTCACATCTTAATATCTGTTTGAAATGAAAAGGTTTAGCTCTTTCAGTCGTTCTTCATAAATTACAGGGTGTCTCCAAATTAGAGATGGGCTTGGTGTAGCAAGGAATATACCAGAGGCGGGGACTGCATATCTCATATTCATGGGATTGTGTCAAGGTTTCCCCGAATCCCAGATAAAGCAGCCCCCCCACCACACCATAGTTTGCATTGGACTATTGGCAAAGGGATTGTGCAATAATTTGCTTGGATGGGTGGATATTCCCAATGTATTAGGTATTAAAAAAAAAAAAAAAATTAAATCCCTATTCTTTGGTTGCAGAATTTAGAAGTTCAAGAAGCTACTTATATGAAGATTTTTTGACAAGTGAATGCATAATAAAATTGCATTTTTTCCACAAGTTTGAGAATGGGCAGATGAAAAAATAGTGGCATCTGGTGGTTACAGAATCATAAAAGTCAAAAGTATGAGAACATGTACAAACCCTTGCTGAAAGCAATATTTCAATCTGACAAGCACACTAAAAGGTTGTCCATACTACATTTTTAAACTTCCAAAAAAGTATTTTCAAAACACAAACCACCTCAATCCACAACAGCATTTTACATCATTTTACAATAAACATCTTTCCACACCAAAATGGCCAGACACATAGGTCATAGACCACCTATACTGGGCTTGCATACAGTATAGGATGTTTTACCCAAAAACAAATGTTCCTTGCAAGGATGGTAAAGATGCCAAACCTGGGCTTTATCGCAATAACTGTAGCAATTGCTAAATTTGCCTTTTGCATATGTATGCAGAATTCAAACTGAAAAAGTGCAATTCAGACGCATACAGCAGTGGTTCTCAAACTGTGGGGCGGGCCCCCCTAGGGGTGTGCAAAGTAACAAGGGGGGGGGACACAACAATCGAAATTTTGAAAATTACATCTATTGAAACCAAAACAAATTAACTTAAACTACATTCTGATACTAGAAAAATATCAATAAAAGTTAAATAGGTATAATAAAATATGCATCTATGATATATCATTAATTAAAAAAAAAAAAAAAAACACACAATGAACAAATTGGTATTAGTGGGCTCCTTTCAAAAAAATGTTAGGGGGGCATGTTTAAAACGGTTATGAAAACTTGGGTAGCAAATATTTAAAGGTTCAGAGATGCTGGCATACAGGTTGTGTTCCAAACAACACTATTTTATTTACCCTATACAACTCCAAGCACCTCAGACCCAGATGAAAAAGGCTTGAGCTGGAAAAACTTTTTGCCCAAGTTGAGCTCCAGTGGTGGTGGTGGTGGTGGTGGTGGTGGTGGTGGGGATGGGACAGCAGTCTGCTTTCTGCTTGTGCTGATCGATGCATTTACAAAACAAAAGATGCTAATGGAGAGGTGCAAAGGGATTAAAAGTGGGCCGGGATGAGTTTTTTTGGTAGCTTCAGGGATTCTAGAGGTAAGCAACAGAGTAAGCATCATGGAAAGCAACTCTGTGGTTGCCATGTTGGAATTGGTTATTACTGCATGGGAGAAAAACCTATCAGGAAAAGGCCACGTAACCAGGACAAACCTGTGATCAGAGTGTGCATTTTTGAAAAACTGGTTTATAATCACAGAATATAATGCAGAAGGGGCCTAAGAATGCTATGTATGTTAGTTTTCGTCAGATATGCCATCATTAAACTTCCACAATAAATTAACGTTTGTTCATTTTATTGAAGAAAGTTGTTGCACATACAAAGTGTTCATTGTGTTGAAAAGTAGAATGAATTTGTTGCTATTACAGCAAATGTCCATTCACTTTACAAACCCACCATATCCTGCTGTAGCAAAAAGGTTTGAAGTGTGCCAACTGTAATCTATGATGTTTATTTTAAAACTGAAGCCACAAACACCAGTCAACAGGATGAAACTGGCCAGGAAGATTGACAGAAACATGAGAAAGACAACCCAGGCAGGCAATATTAAAATGCTGATGGTCACTCTGGCCTTATGTTGATTCAGCAAACAACGGCTACGGCCTACAGAGGCCATGAGAACAGACTTGGCAAAATATGTAAACGTGAGTGTTTAAGAAGCCAAAAACTGACCAAATGCTGCACACCACCTTGCCAGGTCCAGTTCATATAGCGGTTATCAACCCCTGTAGAAGGCTGAATGATGAATGTACGTTCAATTGGCTTCTCTCCAGCCTGGATATGTACATATACATTAAATGAATCATACATTGTATTTTTGGGGTGGAAATTACATTTTAAGGCAAGTTAAATACATACAGTATATCTATGATGGTATCGTATTTGTCTAGTCTGATTATTTCCACCATGGTTATAAAAGGGATAAGTATGGCTCTAGTCTGTTTTGCATCAAGGAAGGACAATTCCAGGGAGCAAGTGCCCCCTGCCGGATACACCTGTGCAGTCATGAGGCAGGTGTAGCCTATCCCAGCAAGCATCAGGTGCAAGGCAGGCACAACAATTGGACAAAGTCAACCCATTGCAGAGCGAGTATAGATACACAAATAAGGGCCAGTTTAGCAATGCCAGTTGACCTAACCCGCATTTCATTGCATGTTCTCCTGGTGAGTTTCCTCCCACAGTCCAAACTCCATGAATGAACCTTGTGGGTCCTTACTGCACCACCATGCCACTGCTACAGAAAATATTTTAAGGAACCCCGGATTCAAAGTTGCATGAAGACCTTTTCCATGCGAGGGGATTTTTGCTGTGAGAATGTGAAAGATTAAGATATTCAGCTCAGTGTTTGTGGAATAGTAGGCAAAGAGAATCCTAACTGGATTTACGGAATGTGTTTGTGGAAAAGATAACTTAAAAGGGTTTAAGGAATCTGCCTACAGTCTCAATGACTGTGTTTATAAGTTCAACAATACAGCATTTACCTCATTGTCAGCTAGCCCAGACGATTGATCACTCTTTTGCACTTATGGATTCCATATTTTCTCAACATTGTCTCAGCCTAGAATTGAGCCGGTAGTTTCACACACTAATAGAATGTGGGACAGCATAAAACTTCAAAGTGGACAGAACTTTTCTGTTTGCAATCATTCTGCGGGTGAGAAGTCCAGGAGGAGGTTTTAATGGTTTAATTTAATAGAGATTTTGGGCTTCATAACCATGGACAAATGGCTCACATGTAGACAGATGCGATCTCAGTTATGTGGTTATTAACTAAGGAGTTGCATGTAATTGACAAGTGCCACCCAGAGTTTGACGCAGGTTAAAAGAGAAGGTATGTCAGTGCCGAGATGGTAAAAACAAAACGAGAATGAAGGGCTCATTTTTGAGTTTTGGCCTTGAAGTGTTCAGAGGTGAGAGTACAGGACAGGTCATATCAGCTCTGTTGGGTAATCTAAAGGGGGCAGGACTGATGGCGGAGTGGAGGGTCCAACAGATGGAGCAGATTAGGATGGAAAGAAGCCATGGAAACGGAGGTACCATTTACAGTGTAGCCACATCGTTGGGAAGGGCAAGGTGCCTTTGGGAGCTGTGGGTTACCAGCTAAGGTGGCAGTTTGGGATGCGACAGGCCGTGTTGTATGAATTCATAGGGATGTGCAGAAGAATAGATTTTAGTAGTACTTATTCACTCATTGCTTTAAATTTTGAGCATCTAAGGACACAGATTTGCTTTTATAGAACTTTTTTTTTTTTTTTTTTTTAATAAATATCCATTTATTAAATGCACTGTTGCACACTTTAATTCTCAGTGTCCTCCCCGTCTCTTTATTTGAACTGCTACATCTTGGTTATGTCTTTCTTATTTCCAAGGAATGGATGATTGGGTTGCTGCTGAAAGAACTGTTGGCAAACAGGGACCACTCACCCTTTGGTCTGAATGTGGATCCCAATATGCCAGTGCAGCAATTGGGGACACTGTGCTGTAAAAATGGAAGCATCCTTCAGAGGAAATGCAAAACCAAGGTCCTGACTCTCTGGGGTCATTAAAAAAAAAAATCCCTGAACATATTTTATAAAGAGTAGGGTGTATCCTAATATCCTGGCTAAATTGCCCTCTGTGACCTCATCCACTCTGAGCCAACTAATCATCCACTGTCTAAGTAGCTAACCGTCTCTCACTCCACCACCTAATAACGAAATGTGTGGCGAGCGTAGCGGCGCAAAATGGCTGTCATCGCAAACTTCAGCATAGTATGCCTTATCAAAGTGACACAAACTTCAATGTCTTCAGTGTCAGATGTCTCAAACCTACTGGTCCTCAATCCCATTACTTGACATCCCTGTTCCCACTCACTGACTTTCTTCACAGTATTCTAATAAAGAGAATTAATCACAAGCAATTTACACGGGGACAAACCGTGAATCGCAAAGGGCTGCAGCTACTGTGATTAAAATGATGGCATAAGTAACCAGAACTTCTGGAAAAGCAGAATGAAAATACACAAATTTTGAACTTTGCTCCAATCAACGTAGCTGAACCAGTTTCATCATTTTTGGATTAAACACCAAGGCATAGAAAACAGCAAAGAGGTTTATTAAGGATTGGAGAGCAAATAAAGGAGAATTAGATTGGAATGGAAACCCATAGACAACGTTGAACTCAGGATTGAATGAGTCAGTGCTACTGGCTGGCCAGAAGGGGGTGCTGGGGAGGCTTCTGATTTGAAGTCACTCAAGTCTGTGGCTCTGCAGCTTACCTGGAGTGGTGATGGTGGATCTTCCCATGCAGGTAGATGGACATCCCAACACGGAGGTTTCCATAAATGGGGCTGGAAAAGGGCAAAGTCTAGGAAGAATAAAATTCATAGTTATGTAAACAGTGTGAAAATATACATAATACCACAGCCCAGGTGAGAAGTCATCTTTAGTTAGAAAGGGGAGGCAGATCAGTGTTCTGTTAAAGGCCAAAAAAAAAAAAGATGGGGGGTGTGGCTTATTCAGGGATATGAACAACAAAAGGAAATTTATAGTGCGGCACTCAAAAGTTCAAGTTCAGAAAGTTGCACACTACCCGAAATAAAAATACATACAATTAATTAATTCATTCATTCATTCATTCAATTATCCAACCCGCTGAATCCGAACACAGGGTCATGGGGGTCTGCTGGAGCCAATCCCAGCCAACACAGGGCACAAGGCAGGAACCAATCCCGGGCAGGGTGCCAACCCACCACAGTAGTAAATATTTATTAAATATAAATAAATGTAGATTAGATACAAAACTAAAATTTTTTAAATAGTTGCAACTCACTTTTATATTAATATTGGGAGTGGTCTCCCCTAGACTTTCTCATATACTCCGATATGGGGATGGATATTTGAGGAGTAAACTGCAAGACGACAATGATATTTATATGTATGTATGTTATAGAACCATCAACAACAAATTAAATGAATATCGAACAATTATTAAATTGAATAAATTGGACTCTGTAGCTGCATGAATAAAAGGTAAAGTACCACTTCCGGTTAACAGAAATAGCCCAGAACTTGAAATCTACTTTTTGTACCCAATACGTGTATACAAAATTTGGATCTGAGCCTGTGGATCAGTGTGTTAGTGTGCACATTTTTTAATAAAACTTTTCCTGGTTAAAAACTTCAGCTTTGTTATTATTAGGTACTTCAAGTTTTGGTTTCCCATTTAAAATGTAGACCAAGAGTCAAGGAGGGCCGTAGTGGCTTGAGGTTTAGTTCCAACCAGATGTTTTGTTATTGGAAGGCTTGGCTTCTAATTAAATCTGATTTAAAATTTTACGGCTTGTTTTGTTGTCAGGGTTTTCTTATCTTAGATTTCTTTTCCCTTCCAAGGATATCATTCAAATGATTGATGAAGCTTCACATATGCAGAATATGGTTTAACTATTTGTTCAGCTAATAATAAAATGAGAGTTGACTGGTTTAGAGTTGGAAAATGCAAATTCAAGTGGATAAACTGGCAATTGTTCCTAATTCCTTCAAAATGGCGTAAGTCGTACCATTAGTAAAGAAGTTTCATTCAGAACAGACCATTCCTAAAAAGTGTAATCCAAAGACACACCTAAAATTTTGTTGGACATTTCAGACAGAAAGGCAGTCAGTCAACCAGCCATTATCTAACCCACTTAACACCAAACCGTGTCGCAGGTGGTGCTGGAGCTATCACAAGTAGCATAGTGCACAAGGCAGGAACAAACCCTGGACAGGGTGCCAGTTCATTGCTGGGAAAACCACCAGGCCACTTACATGGGCCAATTTAATACTGTAAGTCCGATTAACCTGCATGTCTTTGGACAGTGAGAGGAAACTGGAGCACTTGGAGGAAAGTCACACAGACACTTCCATTTTTATAGCATCTTTGATTTCTCTCCACTGTAATGTGACCCACAGTTCCCTCGGCTACTCAGAAGTAGTCAGTGCTGCTACACTTAGAAGAAAATGCCGGCAGGGATGACAGAAAGATCACTAGTTACAGATCCAGCAACTGGCCACCGCCCTGAACCGATTGGCAAAGATGACAGATGGTGGACTGGGAGCCAAACTGGCCTGGGGTCAGATTTCTAAAAACACACACACACACACACACACACACACACACACACACACACAGTATTCTGAAATATGCATGGAAATCTGCATGCGCACAATTCAGGATTTGTGCAAGACTCTACATGTACAGCAACTCTGGCCCATCCGTACACATTTTGGAAAAAGTGAGAAATTGCACCCTTGATCAAGTTGTGAAATGCAGCTAAGCCAGCTAAATGACAACCCAAACTTTAAAAGTGACGAATATGAAGTACAGACTCAAGTTTAGCTCTTTCAGGAGGGCCAAGGCAGCGTATTTGCACTGAAGAACTTGTTATATCTGTTACCTGTTGTCACTTTGCAGGATTAGAACCAATGCAGTTCCCTTGATTTGAATAAATGCATTAACTAAATACATGGATAGGATTTGCTACCTGCATACAGAACGTTCTAAATGTCATTCTACAGCCTATTTATAGTCCAATGCAGTGGTTCTTAAATTTTACAACTTGCAAATCACCCAGGAGCATCACCCAGGGGCCAATAGCCACCACCTATCTGATTAAGGGGGGTTGGGAGGTCCCCCTTGGAGAGTTGGTTTCCACTTGCACACAGTGATCCATCGTAAGGCATTTCCCCCCATTACTTTTTGAAATGTCAGGTGCATCTGAATCGCTGGTCATCTCACAACGGTTACATTGTTTAGCCTTTTGCCCTACCTGTCCACACTTAAAACATTTCATCGATTCTGATGTGAAAGACTACATAATCAAATCCACCCACTCTAAAACTTAAGGGCCACATTAAGTTCACCCTGTAAATCATTCAAAATTATGTGCACTTGTCTCCTAAAAGAAGGGACATGCTATAAAAATCAGGTGATCGACAGCCCAGTGGAATCTTACAGGCCCTTTCAATAGGATTTGTCCATATCTTTCAAGCTCTTTCACTAGGACATCAGTTTTTAAAAATGAGGGTACATTTGAAACTAAATCACTCTATGCTGGAGTGGAAAATTAAGTGCTGTGGATAACCACACCATTCTGTGCAAGAGTGTGCACTTAGGTCTCATCATTCAGAACAGCTGTATTCGTCCAAGTGGCAGATCGGATATTCTTACAGCTGACTAACCTGCCAATTTCCAATACGCACATCTCAGTTGAGACCAATGGATCCACAAGTAATGTCACAGCATGCCTTTGTTTTAAGTTTTCAACGCTGTGTGGCAGCAAATGAGAGGTCGAGAAGGAGATAAAACTGTCCCGGGGGGACAATGTGGCTTTTTACAGAAGCTGTTTAAAATATTATGTATGTGTTCAGTATGTATATAATTTTTATATATACATGCACATAAAAATCAAAATACACACACAGGTCTGAACTCGCACTGGAATGACTATAAAGCATTTAAAAAGAAAAAAAAAAAAAAAAAAAAAAAACTTCTGACTTTGCTGTCACAGTCCCAATGAGACGTTATGCAGGTGTAATGCAGTTGGTATAAAGAACCCCCAGTCATTTATCTTGACACATTTTTGCTGAATGCTCTGTTGGCTGAAAGTCGTCATTGTTTGTGTATCAGAGAAAGGGTGTGCAGCTTTGTTCAAAATAGCACTCAGTTTTGCTTTCATTTTCTCCTTCGGTATGACCACCAGGGGTCCACAGATTATCCCATAATTGAGCCTGCCCTTTTAAGTAGCTGGTTGATTTGGTGGGCCTCTTCTGACATGATGTTGCCAGCCCAGCACACCACAGCACAGACAAATGCACTGGCCATCACAGAGTTGTAGAAAAGGATGTTGCTTCCCACATTAAGGAAAAAGAACCTGCTCTGTCCTTTTGTTATATGGTTCCTCTGTCTTCCTGTTATTCATGAGCACCTCCCCTCTACATCCACCCCCTGAATTGTGACCAGGCAGAGGCTTTTTGGTACATTGAAAGTCAACAACTAGTTCCTTGCTTTTGCTGATGTGAAGATGCACAGAACATTCTCTTTGCACCAAGAAACTGATGACAGAGGACACCCCAAAGTTGGTCAGCACAGGCCTTAACTCGAGGACGGACTCCATCTGGTCCTACAGCTTTTCCTGTGTGTAGCTTCCTTGGTTGTCTCCTTACTTGGTCTTCAGTTACTGTATGAAACATTCCAGTTGATGTGGCTGTTGTCCATGAAGTAGAGATTGTGTGGGGAAACTGATCATTGGAAGAAGAAGGCACTGGGAAGGAAAATGTATTTAAACATTGGTTCAGGGTGTTAGGTGCTAGAAGAGGATGTGGACAAAGCTGAGCCCTGGATTCTTCGAGTCCAGTAATTATGTCCAGTCCACTCCAGACATCCTTCATGTTATTCAGAGTGACTGCTTTCTATTTTAGCTTTTTAAGCTTCCATTTCTTCACTCAGCCTTTTCTTTAGCACTCACTGTGCATCCTTCAGAGTGTCACCAGATTTGAATCCTGCTTCTCTAATTTAGGAGACTTAAGCTGCTTAGTAACCCAGGGCTTGTTGTTTGGAAAGCAACACACTGTCCAACTCCGACAGACTGCATGAAATCGGGCTCTACCTGTTCAGATTTTAGCAGTGGTTACTTTCTGGCAACAGGCACCTATCAGAGGGAGATGGCCAACAGCTCAGGAATATCTCAGCCAAGCTTCAGTGCCATCATGCCTGCTGTGCTGGAAGCCATACACCAACTGACAACCTGCTAGAGTTGTCAAAATACCAACAATTCAAACCTCGATACGATACGAAGTACTGAAATTTTACATCATTCTTGATACCCAATACTGTATATATTGTGGAACTCAACATTACATAGCTAAATGCAATAAAATTGTTTCTTACTAGGTTGGGGTCATGTGCAGATTAGAGCGCATTACCGCACCGACCACACGACAAACCACCTGGGTCACATTGATTAAAAAAAAAATAGAAATTGTAATCATGAAATGCAAGTAGTACAATCTCTTGTAAAAGGCAAAAGTTCTGTAAACAAGTAAAAATTAAATTTGGTCATACTGTTATGGAGGCAGTACAATTGAATGTTACAAATGCCAATACCTGAACATTTAATCTTTGTCAAACAAATTTGTAATTTTTAAAACAAATGTCAAATAAGTATTCCAGTCAAAAAAAATTGTTCAGGACAATAACACACAAATAGGCCACTAACACACCAAAATGCTTTGTACGAATGTGCAGTGCACATTGTGTTTTCATGTAAATAAACCACGATGGCCTTGTACCTTCCAAAATTTTTGTAATCTCTTCCATGAGACCACTGCATACTAAATACAAACCAGGAATCACAGCCGAAGTACTGCAAATGAGCACACGGATGAGTGGTGCCAAAGTACTGTATATGCAACAGAGCTGAAATGTTACAGTGCAATACATTATATAGTAAACATGATCATTTTTCCATCACACATTTCAAACATGGTGTGGTTGGTGGAGCTCTCCACATTCACAGCAGCAGTGACATGCTGCCATTCAACATAGTTGCTCTTGTTGGTGACCTGTGCTTAGGGCACTAAATAAAAGGTTCTTTGAAGAGAGAAATTTGACACTGAAATAGAGAAAGTTTTTTTTTTTTGCCCCCCCCCGAAGTTTTCAGTCTTAGCATTAATTAACATAACCTCAGCGAATTGGAGGCAACAACGACCGAGATTGCAGCTGAACTTGCCACACCTGGTAACCCTTTGGACAGCAGCAGCTCCATCAGGCAGCATACTATTGGCAGTCAGATGCACTGGAAGAGTGGCACACCGTCATTAAATGTGACATACCCAAATTGGCAAGTCTTACAGACCCTACAGCTTGAACTCTGGACATCAACTTTACAGGTAATTCTAATCATTATACAACTATGTGGTTGAATAGCATGGTCCATAAATGGTTGTTTCAAGGTGGGCACAAGGTGCTGTTCAAAGTGCATTCACATACATGTATTTGCAAAATTATTGCAAAATATCAAGTTTAAAATTTGTATACAAATGTGTGTATGCAAATTTAAAAACAAATTTGGCATGCAAATTTCCCTATTTTCATGCTCTAATCCAAAATTTAATTAAGGACACCTCTGAATATTAGCCTCCAGGAGATGAGCCAATTGGTGAGAACACTTAAATGTAGTTGTGGATACTATCTTCACTACAAGAGAATTTAAAAACCTGGGTGAAGTGAAAGACACATTTGGAGTGCTCCTCAACTTCCCCAGAATGTCAAAAGAAGCGTTGCTAGAGCACCGTCCGAACCTAAGCACCGCTCTAACCCATCATGAGCAGCCAGATGTTGATGGCAGAGAACTTAAAATGCAAAATTTGCCATCAAATAAAATATGGAGCTTTTGAGATCTACCACGATACGTGGGCTGTTCTACGAATCTCTGCCACTCTCCCAGTTACAGTGGCTTCTGCTGAAAGGAGATTCTCCAAGCTCAGACTCATTAAAACATACTTAAGGTCTTCAAGAATGTCTCGCAGGACTTCCCATCATTAGCATGAATTATGCAGTCTCACAACAGAAGAAAGGCAAGACGGGCAAAACTATAGAACAATGCTTAGGCTATGTTGCTCTGTGGCTTGCATAATAAAAGTTTTCTCAATGTCCTTAATTATATTTAATTTTTCTTCTTTTATGTCTGCACTGTTTTTATTATTGTATGTTGTAAACTACCCCATTTTTTTATGCTCCTTCCCTC
The DNA here is from genome assembly GCF_900747795.2 of Erpetoichthys calabaricus. Lineage (NCBI taxonomy): Eukaryota > Metazoa > Chordata > Cladistia > Polypteriformes > Polypteridae > Erpetoichthys > Erpetoichthys calabaricus. The sequence continues at coordinate 27,839,405 of NC_041394.2, read as the reverse complement.
TTTAATACAGTTGTGTGCTTTTTGTTGTTTTAAAAATAAAGAAAATTCAAAAGGCAAACCTATGCAGTCTATCTGAATGTACGAGTACAATTATTTATGGTGAAACCGACTGATGCAAGGGGCACCTGTTAAAGCCTTGCCTGGATCACCAAATTTTTCAGGACTGAGTCTGCCTACTGCATACAGCACCACAGGCTAAGTTCAGGTTTTCTTAATCTGTTCATATACTGCTATGCATGTTTAGCCAACTGTACATTACATTCCCCCCCCCCCCAATATCAGGATGTTCCTCCATCCTCAAAACAACTTCATATGCAAAGAACCCTTCTCAGAATGAAATGGTGATTTGTCAAGAAAAGGCTCAACCAGAAACCACCCAACCCAGTAAAGAACCACGAAATCCCATTACAGAGTGTACAGTGTTGACAAGTTAATACACACACTCCTGCTGTGGATAAAGGCATTTTCACCCCTAATTCATTTGGACCAGATTCCCCCCCATGCCCACACCCAATAAACTATTCATTTAGGAAGATGTGAAGAAATCAATCTCACCCTGGTGGGGACCAAAGCAACCATACCAAGACCTTTTGGAAAGGGTGGTGCAGCACCAAGTGAACCCTGGTGGAGTTCATGCAAAGAAAGAATGTGATCCGACATGGAACCGATCTAACTACGTGGAATACGGCAGGTTATGGGTGAAACTGTGCATGGGCAGTAGTCAAATGTCTGCTGTCGGTAACTACAAATCTCATTTACAGCACATTGAGTCAAGGGTTCACATGGAGCATTAAAACAATAATAAAAAAATCTACAGATTAAAAAGTGCATGGGTACGCATGTTTCACAATTTGCATAAAACTCGCACAATTACCAGTCAAGCGGAGCATGTTAAACTCCTGATCAGGCTCTGTGCTTCAAGAGATCAGACAACAGTCAAATTCACTGGTGATTGAGTCGACTAGAACACCTACAATGGTGATGAGAAATGAACAGCGGAGCCCTGTGAAGCCGACGAGCAGAGCCCCTAATCTTATGAAAGTGAGGTGGGGTGTTCTCTGTTCTCTCAAGGCGCACTGTAACTTTCACAGATATTTTAGGTTGTTTAACATTTACTATGAGCATTATTATTTATATACACATACATATATAAATACACATATGTAGGTTTCATATTATATACATATTATACATGAATGAAAAAGTTTGGGAACCCCTCAGCCTGCATAAATTTACTCTACTTTCAAAAAAAAACAACAGTGGTATGTCTTTCATTTCCTAGGAACATCCGAGTACTGAGGGGTTTTTCGAACAAAGATTTTTAGTGAAGCAGTATTTAGTTGTATGAAATTAAATCAAATGTGAGAAACTGGCTGTGCAAAAATTTTGCTGATTTGAATGCATGTAACTGCTCAATGCTGATTACTTGCAACACTAAATTGGTTGGATGAGCTCATTAAGCCTTGAACTTCATAGACCAGTGTGTCCAATCATGATAAAAGGTATTTAAGGTGGTCAATTGCAAGTTGTGCTTCCCTTTGACTCTCCTCTGAAGAGTGACAGTATGGGATTCTCAAAGCAACTCTCAAAAGATCTGAAAACAAAGATTGTTCAGTCTCCTGGTTTAGGGGAAGGCTACAAAAAGCCATCTCAGAGGTTTAAACTGAGAGTTTCAACTGTAAGGAATGGAATCAGGAAATGGAAGGCCACAGGCACAGTTACTGTTGAACCCAGCAGGTCTGGTAAGCCAAGAAAAAAAGTACAGTAGTGGCATATGCGCAGGATTGTGAGAATGGTTACAGACAACCCACAGATCACCTCCAAAGACCTGAAAGAACATCTTGCTGCAGATGGTGTATCTGTACATCATTCTACAATTCAGCGCAATTTGCACAAAGAACATCTGTATGGCAGGGTGATGAGAAAGAAGCCCTTTCTGCACTCATGCCACAAACAGAGTCACTTTTATGCAAATACTCACTTAGACAAGCCAGATTCATTTTGGAACAAAGTGCTTTGGACTAATGAGACAAAAATTGAGTTATTTGGTCATAAAGCGCTTTGCATGGTGGAAGAAAAACACTGCATTCCAAGAAAAACACCCGCTGCCTACTGTCAAATTTGATGGAGGTTCCATCATGCTGTGGGGCTGTGTGGCTAGTTCAGGGACTGGGGCCCTTGTTAAAGTTGAGGGTCGGATGAATTCAACCCAATATCAACAAATTCTACAGGATAATGTTCAAGCATCAGTCAAAAAGTTGAAGTTACGCAGGGGTTGGATATTCCAACAAGACATTGACCCAAAACACAGTTCGAAATCTACAAAGGCATTCATGCAGAGGGAGAAGTACAATGTTCTGGAATGGACGCCACAGTCCCCTGATTTGAATATCATCGAAAATCTATGGGATGATTTGAAGCAGGCTGTCCATGCTCAGCAGCCAAATTGAACTGAACTGGAGAGATTTTGTATGGAAGAATGGCTTTGCTACGTTTAGACTTTCAGAAAGCATACTTCTAACTGATGAAGCCTGCTGAATTTTTTTCCATGTTTAAATTAGAACACTCTAGATGATAACAGGCCATTCAGCCCAACAAAGCTCACCAATCCTATCCACTTATTTCTTCCAAAATAAAAAAACATCAAGTTGCGTTTTGAAAGTTCCCAACGTCTTATTGTCTACCACACTACTTGGTAGCTTATTCCAAGTGTCTATCGTTCTTTGTGTAAAGAAAAAGTTCCTAATGTTAGTTGGAAACTTATTAAGGGAAAATATCGCACAGTGTTCCCGTGTTCTTGATGAACTCATTTTAAAGTCACAGTCTCGATCCACTGGACCAATTCCCTTCATAATTTTAAACACATCAATCAGGTCTCCTCTTAATCTTTTGCTTAAGCTGTATAGGCTCAGCCCTTTTAATCTTTCCTCATAACTCAACCCCTGTATCCCTGGAATCAGCCTAGTTGCTCTTCTCTGGACCTTTTCTAGTGCTGCTATGTCCTTTTACCTACACAGGGCTTTTCAAAAGGTTATAAACAAGAAACAGCATCAGGGTTTACCAGCAGAACTCCCAAATGTGGAAAAAATCTTTTGGGTCTACTTTTCAGATCAGCTTAAAGCACTGTGGGAATGTGCAGACATTAAATTATTATTCCTAGATCTTACATGGTCCCTTCTTTCTCATAAACGAGTCTCTTTTCTTATGTGAATCTTTCATTTGTTTTCCATTGTAAACGTGTTAAATTCACAATTTATCATTAATGACAATCAAGTACTTCATTGCTAACTTGGGTATAGGATTAATTGGGGTGTTAGGGAAATATCAAAGGCACATTAAGCACACACTGCTTTTTGCAGATGACGTTGTACGGTTTGCTTCATCAGGCCGTGATCTTCAGCTCTCTCTGGATCGGTTCGCAGCTGATTGTGAAGCGGCTGGGATGGGAATCGGCACCTCCAAATCCGAGACCATGGTCCTCAGCCGGAAAAGGGTGGAGTGCCCTCTCAGGGTTGGGAGCGAGATCCTGCCCCAAGTGGAGGAGTTCAAGTATCTCGGGGTCTTGTTCACGAGTGAGGGAAGAATGGAGCGCGAGATCGACAGGCGGATCGGTGCGGCGTCCGCAGTGATGAGGGCTCTGCATCGGTCTGTCGTGGTGAAAAAGGAGCTGAGCCATAAGGCAAAGCTCTCAATTTACCAGTCGATCTATGTTCCTACCCTCACCTATGGTCATGAGCTATGGGTAGTGACCGAAAGAACGAGATCGCGAATACAAGCGGCTGAAATGAGTTTCCTCCGCAGGGTGTCTGGGCTTTCCCTTAAAGATAGGGTGAGAAGCTCAGTCATCCGGGAGGGGCTCAGAGTAGAGCCGCTGCTCCTCCGCATCAAGGAGTCAGATGAGGTGGCTCAGGCATCTGTTCAGGATGCCTCAAGGACGCCTCCCTGGTGAGGTGTTCCGGGCATGTCCAACTGGGAGGAGGCCCTGGGGAAGACCCAGGACACGTTGGAGGGACTATGTCTCCCGGCTGGCCTGGGAATGCCTTGGGATTGCCCCGGAAGAGCTAGAAGAAGTGGCCAGGGAGAGGGAAGTCTGAGCATCTCTGCTCAAGCTGCTGCCCCCGCGACCCGACCTCTGATAAGTGGAAGAGGATGGATGGATGGATGACATTAAGCACAACACGAGCAACAGTTGCTTGATTTATCATTAAATACAACACTAGTTATAATGTAATGTTAACATTTTGGTACTGAAGCAGTAGGAATGTGACCAATTTCATTTCTATTTCAAAGTGCAGAATTTATGGCATCTTTGTCTTAAAGATGAAGATGGTACTGTAGCCTCCAAGTAACCATTGTAGGTGCACTAAGCAGTGAAATGACACTGTAATGGCTCCTAACAAATACCGTCATTAGGTGTCCAACGGAAAGACTGCAGGATTGTTTGGATTTATGAAATGTATTGCAATGTCCGATTCTGCTTCACTCTTGTCACAAATCACACCAAGCCAACATTTTTCATCATTCATGCACCCCACATAGCCTCTAATGGTCTAATGTGAAGGATGCATCTGATCCATCAGGAGTGTGACTTTGAAAGGGCACGATCTCAGCTACTTCTTCTATGGTGAATATTTGGAGAGTCAATTGACTGTCTTCACCAGACACCTGGCTGACTGAGTTGCCATCTTCTGTAGGGATGTGGTATTTTCAAGTACCAGGTACTCTTTTTGACCATAGAGAATCACATTCTTTGTTCAGCAACGAGACAGGACATTTGATATGAAACAATTGGACATTTTCTGATAACAGTGACTGAAAACTCAATGATTACCATTATTGACACATGGCATATATAACCTATGTTTAAGATTTGCATAAGAAAGCAAGGTTTGGGTTTTGAGAAAAGGAGGAACAATGTACAATACATAAAATATTTTTTAAAAATTATTTGAACATTCCAACATGCCGTTAGTTTGCTCGGAAAATGAAATTGCAAATGATTTTTTTAGATTTCAGAAGTCTGCTGTTCACTTTTTCAGAAAGCATTTTAGTTACCTGAATAAGGGGGAGAGGGGGGGGGGGGGGGAAAAAAAAAAAAAAAAAAAAAAAAAAAAAGGTAAATGTAAAGAGCAAAGACATTTGTATAGGACCCTGCTATCATTGTGGCAAACAGTCATTTAGCTCCAGACTGCGGGTTTAAAGACCTGCGGCTTCATGTACAACACCATGAGTAGAATTCACACTAAAACAGTGTACAAACAATAACAAATGTGCGTACACACAAAAAAATGAGATGCATAAGATTGTGGATAAGCAAAGTTGCACACACTTCTCATTTATAAATCCCAATCAATGAATATTAACGCACATGCACAAGCCTACAGCCACATCCCGACTTCTCCCAGAATTTTGCATATTTGTTTATGTAAAGACAGGGCTTGGAAGTGGACAGAAGAATGCAGAAAAACCTTTGCCAAAGCTAAGGGCACTCTTGTAAAATCTGATATCCTCACACACTTTGACCCAGCACTGCCATTGCAGCTTGCATGTGATGCTTCTCCATATGGAGTTGGTGCAGAGATGTCGCATATTATGCCACAGTGTTCTCCCTAGCGTCTGGCTAATTTAGGTGAGCGCCTGGCTGTCATCTCACCGCGGATCTACAGGCACAGGCAGATCTAATGATCTGCAGAGATGGCAAGGGACGAGCAGGTGGGTGGGCAAATATTTTAGAAGCAGGATCGCAAGTGGCAAGGCAGGGCGGAATGTTGCCGATCACTGGATGCTGAACAAGCTAATAGCGGTGACGAGGCGGAGTGGAGTTCACAAGCAAAGAGTATGGAGAGGTGGGCAGGCGAGAGGACTGCTGTGATGTTAATAGAAGGTGTCACAAACCTATAACACCTTCTATTAGCATTCAGGATTACAGTGTATGCAGAGTCAGTGTAAATAATAAAATATAAAGACTAGTGGAACCAGCATGTCAGATCAGAAAAAGGGCACCAGGAAGTGCCGTCTCTGTTCTCAGTGTCAGTGCAGTCTGTAGTGCTGCTAAGTGTACAGCTGCTCTCTTGTTGAGTACTTAAACAACTATATATTGGTTTGCTAAGTACAAAGTTGTTTAAGCATTAGGGGTGTTCTGTGTGTAAAAATCCTTGTAGCACTCACTGTGGTTCCTGTTAAAGTGACCCCCTCTGCCATTTTTATATTTGCTCATACTGAGGGTTTTGTTAAAGTGACCCCATCTGCCGTTCTTCTATTTGCTCATATTTGGACCTGCGTCCATATTGCAAGTGAGCCGAAACCCTTGCAGCACACATTGTGTCCTGAGCAAAAGTTGTGTCACTGAATTGCTGAGGGTTTTGTTAAAGTGACCCATCTGTCATTCCTTTTTTGTTCATATCTTGCCCTGCCATAGTGCAAGTGTGCATTGAATATCCAACAGGCTCCCACTTTCCCACTCAAAAGTCTTATTCATAGGTACTTTATTTTTTCCCAAACATTTTACCAACATTAGTAATAAAAGTGTTCAGAAAACAACACTGCTCAATTATTTCAGAAAAGAGACGCCACAAACTAATGAAGGTGCAGCGTCAACTCCTGATGGGGCAATTTCAGACAAAGATATTGCAGAGGCTGGTCCATCAGGAGAAATCTCTTCAGCACATACTCTGCCAATTGATAAATCTAAGCACCGCTTTTCCAGCATAAACAAACAATGGCTTAAAGATTTTGATTGGCTAATGGCCAAAGAAAATGTATGTGGTGCTCAGTGTGCATGACATATTCAAACTAACACCCAACAAGGAGGAAGTTACCTTGGGTAAACATGCCATGCACAAGAATTCGAAAAGAAAGCTTGCTGGACCATGAAAAAAGTAAAACGCACATGGAGTCTTCTGCTGACCTTTTAGGAAAGCGTGTACTAGAGGAAACTGGAATCGGTCAAATTGAAAGATCTGTATCTGTGTTAAATAACTTAGATGCCTTTGTGGGAGCTTTAAGATCCATGTATTGGTTGGCAAAAAATGAGTTGCCACATACCATGTTTGAAAAGCTGTTGGAACACTAAAGAAATGGGCCATTCCTTTTTACAACATCTCAATGTTGGTAAAAATGCACATTACACCACTGAAAGAATAATGCAAGAGCTGCTGGATGTCCTAGCATCAGAAATAAAGTCTAACATACTGAAAAATATACACGCTGAAAATGTTTTCAGTATTCTGTGTGATGAAACCACAGACATCTCAGTTGTAAAACAATTATTTACATTAAATATGTTTGCCAGGTCATTAAAGAGGTCAGAATTAGTTTTGTATCAACCCGCAATATGATTGATGGCAAAGCGGAGACTATAACCAACACACTGAGTGAGACTATGGATTGAAAACTGCTAATCTGGTTGGACTAGGGTCAGATGGAGCAGCTGTTATGATTGGGAATCAGAAAGGTGTGGCAGAACTGCTTAAAGATAAAACATCTGGACTCCGTCAACTGCCACCATGTAAACCACCTATTGGCCCTTGCAAGTGCCCAAGCAGAAGCCGCTGTACCTTATTTAACAAATTGTTCCTCCCCCAAACTATGCGACTCTTCAATTCCACCAGGGGGGCTAAACGTTAACATTATTCAAAGTTATTGTCTGTTTTTACCTGCATTTTCATTACTCTTTAATTTAATATTGTTTTTTTTGTATCAGTATGTTGCTCCTGGAGTATGTGAATTTCCCCTTGGGATTGATAAAGTATCTATCTAAAACTGAACGACATCTTAAGGCAGCTGTTCTATTTCTTCCAAAATTCTTCAGTTAGGATGGCTGGTTTAACAGAAATCAAAAATATTCTGAACATTCCCCAGATTAAGCTGAAAATGGCCAGTCACACAAGATGGTGGTCTCATGACTCTGCAGTACGGTCACCACGACAGTATATGAGGAGTGTCATAGCCGAGGCCACTGAACGAAATGACATCACAGCTGAAGGATTAAGCAGATGTATTAAAACATACAATTTTGTTTCCTCTCAGATGATGCTTTCAGACGTATTACCTTTGTTGTCCAACTTATCTAAGGCTTTGCAAAGGCAAGATGTCAATATTATCGAAACTGAGCTAATTTTGCTCGCCACAAAATTGTCCATCATGGAGTTAAAAGACACTCCTGGGAGATATTTTCAAAGCCTTAATTTTCTGGCAGAAGAATGGTCAGATCTCCGCATTGTTTATAAACAGAGTGATGTAATGTCATTCAAAACTGCAATATATGATGCAAGATTCCCCCGACATGCTAATTATTTCCAGCTTTTCAAAAGTTTTCAATGCAAAAACTCACGATTCAAGCGAGTCTGTCGAAATTCTTTTCAATCATTACTTCAAAAATGGTAGCCCTCCAATTTTAAAATATGAAAGTAGCAGGCAAGAATGGACAGTTGCGTCAAAATCAGAAGACTTCAGTCCAAAACAGATTTTACTAAAAATGGCAACAACATCATAGCTCAAAGAGTCGTTTCCAAATTTTGCCAAATTATCTCATATTGGGCTAGTGATCCCAATGAGCACAGCTGAATGTGAAAGGGGGTTTTCTGCCCTTAAAAGGATCAAGACATGTTTGAGAAATCACATGAATCAAAGCACGCTAAGTAATCTCATGCTGATCTACTTGGAAGGCCCAGATCCTGGGGACTTTGATTATGGGAAAGCTGCAGACAACTGGGCTTCTTGGAAGAGAAGAAGAATAAATATTTAACTGAAGACACCTTCTGCATATGCAAGTTGGCTTTGAAGAATATTTTAAAATTTTTCTTCATTAGGTTTCCCACACTCTCTCATACCCATAACCCCCCCCCCCCCCCCCCCCCTTCTAATTGTTTTCACTTTTCTTCCCGACAGCGACAATACTTGTGCCTCTTGGTTTATGTCATAACAATTAGGATCCTGAATTGGATACTTCTTATATTTAATAAAAATATTCTGGCACAAGTGTCAAACCTTAAAAAAGGAAGTCATATTGAGCATTGGAAAATAATAACTAATACAAATAGTGCACATTTAATTTTCCCCAACACCAAATTTCCCCGTCCCGCCCGGCTAGAAAAAATTTCTGGGGAGAACACTGTGCCATCATGAGATGGAGAAACCAATTGCTTTTATTTCATGTACCTCGAATACAGCTGAAAGTAATTACACACAAATTGAGAGGGAGGCACTGGAAATAATTTTTGGAATTCGCAAACTTCATCAGTATGCATTTGGGAGAAAAATGTACCCTTCTTACCGATCGTTGACCCCTTACTACCATCTTTGGGACTCATTCTGGTATACCATCTCTAGCAGCTACCCAAACGCAAAGATGGGCATTGCTTTTATCTGCACGTACCGATGATATTTAATATCGCAAACGTGAGTTGCATGCCAATGCAGATGGACTCGCACTTACCCTTTTGCCAGTTACCTTTTTTTTTTTTTTTTTTTTTAAAGCAGGTAAGTGACATCTGTGACCTCAGGTCAAGTAAAACAATTCACTCGTCATGATCCAATACTGACTAAAGTAATGGACATGGTTCTTACGGGTAAAAGCCCTAGCACTTCACTGGAACTAAAACCCTACCTTCCTAGGAAAAGTGAATCATCTGTACAAGCTGGTCTTCATCATCCCTCCACCACTGAGAAACCTTTTGATCCAGCAGCTTCATGCAAGTCATGTTGGTATTTTCTGCATGAAATAGATAGCAAGGAGTTATTTTTGGTGGCCAGGATTAGAAACACATTAAGGAGAGGGCTAAGACAGGTTGTTCTTGTCAGAAGATTAGAAGTGCCCCACAGCTGGTGTTGCTTCACCCATGGGACTGGCCTGAAAAGGCTTGGCAGCGCATCCATGTGGATTTTGCAGGCCCCTTTGAAGAAAAGAGGTTTCTGGTGGTTGTGGATGCCTACAGTAAGTGGCCAGGGGTTTCGGTTATGCACTCAACTGCTGTTAGAATAATTCCTGTAACTTTTCAATTGTTTTGTCATGGTTACCAGAGCAACTTGAGAGTGATGACAGTCCTCAGTTTGTGTCACAATAATTTGCCACTTTCCTACCAGCCAACAGAGTTCAGCACATTGACTCTGCACCACACCATCCTTTCACAAATGGGTTAGCACAAAGGTTTGTACGGACAATGAATCATGCTCTGAAAGTATCACAAGATGAATGCTTTCTTCATACCTGTTTAAACCAGTTCTTACTGAGCACCACTAAGGCTTCACCTGCCATACTAACAATGAAGAGACAACTTCATACAACAACTTTTGACTTAAATAGCCAACAGAAACAAAACAAAGTGGTATATCATCAACAACAACAACAAATTGAACATCGAGACGAGAAAGCGAAAGACGGTGTTTCATCCTCATGACTCAGTATTGGCAGGTTCTTAACAACAAATCCAAATTGGTTCCTGCCATCGTAATCAGTCAGAGTGGACCCGTTTCTTACACTGTCTGCACTGCTGATGATACTGTTTGGTGAAGACATGTGGATCAGTTGTGGCAGGGACCATCACTGAGTCATCAGACATGGATTGTCCCGATTTGAATTCTGATAGCAGTGTAAACCAGTGGCCTGTTATTGAGGAAAGAGTACCACCAGTGGAGAGAAACACCATCATCCCCACCTGTGAATGAGGAAGAGTCAGTTAGAAAATTTTTGACATCTCCCTCAATTTATTTCACTTTCAACAGATGCTTACACTGAACGTTGTTATCCTCCTCGACTCAGACGAGCCTACCTGTCTAGATTTAGACTTGCTTACCCTCAAGAATGGGACAGAGGCTCACCCACTCACTCCCTTAACAAAACAAAAAAGTTGGGTTCAGCTTGGATTTATTGTTCTTGTGCACTTTTCCTTTGAAGAGGGAGGAGTAGGTTATGTATGCTGTCCTTGTTAAGCACTAATGTTGACACCCCAATTTACATAAACAAATGTTTTGAGCACTGCATCATGGGGGGAAAAAGGGAAGTGTGGGTATCTCAGTTCTATAAAGAAGCAAAGAGCATGTTGAGTTTACTCATGGTGTCGTGTTCCTTCCAATTTCAATAAATAACTACAACAGACAGAACAGCAGTCAGTACATCTGCCCAAATGTGTCCTGTGTCAGTTTTAACAGGGAACTCTAAAGCAGGGGTGGTCCCCAAAAAATAAAGAGCCAACAGAGGACCAGATAACACTGGGGACCTGGACAGTTCTGGAGGACCACGGTTTTCACTCCAACCAATCGCCTATTCAGCCGTTAATAAAATCAAATTGTTTAATTCTTTGGCTTGCAAGTTTTTAAATTGTGGAATGACTCTGCACTTTCAGTGGATAGCGCACGCTCTGTCCAATTCTTTGCACTGCTTTTCTTACGAGTCACACCAGCAGTTGTAAAAGTAGGACACACTATGTAGTGACATTACGATTTAAAGTAGCAAATAACCTAATGCAATACTTAAATTTTACTGAAGTAAAAATACAGCTAATAAATAAAATGTCATTGCTACAGGTCCTCCCTGCACAGCGGTTGCAAAGTGCTTTGAGTAGGGACAAAAACGCCATATAAATGTAAAGAATTATATCTTACTATTATGTTACTACAGAAGCTCATTTCCATGCTTCTCTTAAATTACCGAGTTATTTTACAGAAGTATTGCCTTTTTTCACTAACACATTGCCTGCAGTGCTCAGTAATGACAATGTGCACAGGAGTCCTCTGACCATCTGGGAGCAGCGAGACAGGAAGGGGTTAACCAAATGCGTAGCATGTAATCAAGTGAAAAAGAACTGAATAAAAGTTCTATGTCCTTACTTTTAATCATTTGTTGAAGGGTCAATTTAATTGGCCTATTTTAGAGCCACAGGGAGCAAGAGATGGTCTTCGTGGTGCTGGGTGGGTGGAAGGCACGCTGGTCCTGTGCAGAGCTCAACAGCACATATTGTTAAAAATAAAAAGGTGCCAGACTGGTTCTTCAGAGGGATGCCAGAGGGAAACCATTTTTAGATCCCAATAGACCCATCCAACATGAAAATAACCTTTTATTTAGATCCACAACAGGCTCCATAAATAAGCACAAATACAGTAGATGGTAATAAATTTGTGAAATACCAGTGGCTCACGATTTTAAAATGACTGATATAGTGGGTCTGCAGCTCAGAAGGAAAGGCTAGTTTTAAAATAAATCGTTGCACTTGCAGCTTAGAGGGGGTGTGGTAGTGTGGCCGAAGCGGTTCTCGGACACGATGAGGCACAAGCGATTCCTCAGATAAGTGCACAGGTGAGGAATCATCTGTATCAGTAATTGATGCCGGGAGCTGCTAATCGGCGCACCTGTGCCAAGTCCCCATTATAAATAGGAGGGGGGGGGTATAAAAAAAAAAAAATCTGAAAGGTGAACAGAGATTAGAGGAGAAAGAAGAGGAAACTGGAGGCTGATAGATGATGTAGGTGTGAGCGAGCGAGCGAGCAGGAAGAGCAGGCTCGATGGCAGTGCAGGCAGTTGGGAAGTGAGCCCTTTGGTGTTTGGCGGCACCTAGGGGCAGATGGATTGGGTCACTCCTGCAGACGAGCAGGAGTGACCACGATCAAGGACAGCTTGCCGCATAAGGTCACGGGAGTCGGAGGCTTGGGAGGTAGATGGCCCAGTGTGAGCGCCCCGTTTGCTGGGGAACCCGAGTCTCGGTGTGGCAGAGCCCTACGGAGTCAGGGATCGAAAGTCTACCAAGATCAGAAGGAGAAGGTCAGCTGCAGGTAGGGAGACTCCCCTGTTGCAGGGCCCGGTGGGAGAAGCAGGACTGTTTCCAGCCAGTATTTTAACCTCGGTTTTAGTTGGATTTATTCATTAAAATTTTAACCTCCACACTTCAACCTGTTCTTATGGATTTATTGGACCATTTTGAGCACTGCATTTTATTTGAACAGTTTTTGATTTTGACGGTTTTAAATAAAAGCACTTCTGCACCTTTCCCCTTGCTTCGTTTGGTGTCCTCATTGTCCAGCTCATCCAGTTACATTACCGACGATGTCAGGTTCAAAAGGATCCCTTAAAGGGAATTGGGAGCATGAAGCAGAACCAAGACTCTTGCTGGATATGTCCTGTAACACGGGTGAAACTCAGGCTCTTTTAATCTGTTAGTGCCCTGCAATCTACTATACATGAAAGATTTCAGTTTTTCAAAGAACCAACTTCATATGCAAGAACCTTCCCCAAAATGAAATGGAACTTGATCAAGCAAAAAGTTCTTTACTGTATTGCAGGTTTCCTTGTAAAGTGCCATTAAAGAACCAGCATTTATAAAAGAGTGTATGACCAATCAGAAAAGAGTGTGCTGTGTGCAATCTGGTAACAGAAACCAATGAGGAGTCAGTTTAGTTTTAAATCCAGTTAGTCCAACTTGGCAAGAGCGTGATCTGGTGGCACAGCAGCCAGTGTTCAAACCACAAATCAAGGATGGGAAAAGGAGATGAATGCTCTTTACATCACAGCTCATGAAGGGCTAAACGTACTTAAAAACACAAGAAAATTCACATTTGGCTTTGTGGCTGGTCATATTCATGAAGGTTCTTACATGGGGTTAGGGTTTCATAAATCCAGGCCAGTGAAATGTGCAGCTTTTTATACAAAAAAAAAAAAAGTAGCATACCGTTTGTAACACATTACAATACATATAATATCCAGAAAAGTTGGGATATTTTGCAAAATGCATAAAAACAATTCTGTGATATGTTAATTCACATGAAGTTTAAACTGACAAACTTACAAAAAAAGATTTTCAATAGTATTACTGACCAACATAATTGTATTTCATAAATATACACAAATTTTACACTAATAGCTGCAATACACTCAGCAAATGGTGGCCCAGGGTTCGAATACAAGCCTAGGAAAAGTGCTATATAAATAAAATGTATTATTAAGACTGAAAAGTGCACGACATCACATCAGTTTGGAAGACTCCACATTACGCAGGTGACTTGGCAGCAGGTGAGCAATCATGATTGGGTATAAAAGTAGCATCCGTCAAAGGGACAATGTTTGCTAGCAAGGATAATATTTGATAAACATTTTGAATTTTGAGATCAGCAAATGGAAAGTTGATATCAGTATTTATAACTTTTTGAAATGGTCAGTCACCTTAGCCTGTCATTTAAAGGGATTGCATTGTTGAACTTCAATTAAAAAGTAAAGTTGCCGTCCATCTAGAATGTACGCCATGGCATGCATGTTTCTTACAGGGATTCCAGTTTACTTATAAAAACTGATCATTTAAAGATTAACATAATATTTCACTGAGCCTGATCTATTCCTCTCTAGGTTTTGTTGCAGCATCTTCAAAATTAAAAAAGGTGCTTTTACTCCAGGAATATATGAATGATACAGCAGCACATCATCACTACTTACATACATAAACTCTGGAATAAAAATTTATACATATTACTTAAAACGAATAGTCATAAATATGACTCTGCAGGTTTTGTAAAAGGTGTCCCAAAAGACTTAAATTTGATAGGTTTACTTTAAGGTCCTTTGGTTCATAATGTACATCTCCATTTACACCTTAATTCTTTCTTACCATTTCTATAAGTGACACTACATTTGTACCAAGTACATTTATTTCTTGGTGTTTAGCAAGAACGTTTATATTTGCAAATTTATCTAATTTGTCAAAAAATTGGAACTAAAGTGAAAAGGAAGCGAGTAGTAACAGCAGGCAGAAATCACAGAACACAAGTGTTGTTGGCATAATTTGATATCAAACTTAAAACTTGATCACCTTTTTCAATATTGATCTCAAATATCTGAAATTTGAGATATATCAGCATTTAGAAATTTGATATCCACATTTAGAAATTTAAAGATCTAGCTCGGAAAACAAAGGCTTTAAAATTTGCTGTCAGCTTTCACTAACTGAATGTCATCACTTACAAAACTGATATCAAGCAGTGACAGTGAAGATCGTTTGCCAAAGACGCTCCTTCTTGTCGGGCCCGCTCAATAGCATTAAATATCCGATTAAAAACTGACAGATGAGACTAAGTGCCACCGTCGGCCATTTCTCAGGTTTTTACAATATAACGTGTGCCCAAGGGGCTAGTCCTTCTGAAACGGGACAGCCGACTAAAAACCCAAAGTCATAACCACTATAAACAGAGATAATAGAATAGTAAACTATTCTCTATCTAATAATGCAAACAGTACGCGACACGGGACTCAGACTACGAATGCTATGAATAGACCTTAAGATTTATACTTCACCGTAAAAGTTTATTATATTCTGTTAAATTGCTGAATGTAAAAATATGGAGAAAGAACGTAAAGTATAAGTGGATGAATCTTTCAGCAGTAATTGAGGTTTTGACTGTTCCGTGTCGCTAAATTCCATAACGTGATTCTGAAATTTTATATTAAGTTTTCAAAACGTGATATCACATTTCAGAACATCTCATAGGATTATATGGATACCAAATTTTAAACCTAACAAAGATTTGACTTCTGATTACAAACCTTAAGAACTTGACAATGGACAAGAGAAACTTCAAAAAGTAGACATCGAATATTAAACATGTGATATCAAATTTAAACAGGATATCAATAATGTGAGATCAAATTCTAAAAAGGTGTGATATTGAGCTAAACGTACAAAATTACCGTATACTGAAATTGTAGCCTTCGGCATTTAAATGAAGAACTAGACAAGCCATAATTAAAAGAGTGTGCCTGTTATGTTAAATATGTTAACTGTAAATTTTGTACTTGAAATCAAATTTCAAAAGGTTGATCAAAAATGAAAACCTTGATATCAAATTTGAAAAAGTTGATATCAATTTTAAAAATGCCGATATGAAATTTTGAAAAAAGTTTCATATCAACTTTTAAAACACTAATATCAAACTTCAAGACGTGCGATATCAGTAATTGGAATTTTAATACAAAATATGGTGAATACATGCTGAATAGGCTTTCCATTATAGTGGTGCCTCCATCCAGATAAAACCAACCCTGCGCGATGACTATGCTAAGCAACCCCCCAGGCGCACCTGCACCCACCCACACTGTGCACAGAAGGTAAAGTTTCACAACTGCTAGCTCCGATTGCACGAAATCTGAAGTTTACGAGGCGGAGATTCCACGTGAACGCCCTACGAACTCGAAGCCCCAAGTCAGACAATTCGGAGAAAAAGAAGCTCCCCAAACTTCTCCGAGCTGTGACGTAACGCTGACTTTGAACTTTAGTTCCATCCATCCATTATCCAACTCACTATATCCTAACTACAGGGTCACGGGGGTCTGATGAAGCCAATACCAGCCAACACAGGGCACAAGGCAGGAAACAAATCCCGGGCAGGGCGTCAGCCCACCGCAGGGCTTGAACTTTAGTTAATTGTATAAAATAAAGACATATCCTGATGAGCCACAAATGTCATATTTTGGTCGAACTTTACTGGGGTGAAGTGGCACGCATCAACTCCACGAAAGAAGCCGTTTATGTTCCTCGCAGGTAAGAGATCAACTGGCAAAAGGAAAAGTTCACCCGGCAACGCGCTCAACTGGGAAGGTGAAACGTCACAAACGGGACCCCCGAATAGACAGAACACACGTGAACGAAACATCCCCACAACGGCCAAGAAATATTCAGCTGCAATCAGGTCAGTTTTCTTTGTTGGGGCGCACCAGCCAGTATGCAGTACATGCGACAAGAATGACCATTTAATGACCCAGCATGGACTCATCATTGAGCCGCACCCAGGAAGGTGCTAATTACCAGGGATTCAGAATGAACAACTAGAAATTGTCCTTCAGATATTTGAGTACCCCTTACTTAGTAAATACGCGATTCTTATACAAACTTTGTGAGGGGCGGGGAAGAAAGAAAAATGCAAGCCTGTGCAGAAAATAACTAAAAAAGTTAAAACGAATACTGTAGATGTGAAAGACGGACTTTATGAATTGAAGGAAAGCGACGGACACACTCACCGGGTTGTAGATGGGCTGACATCCAGGAGGAGGAATAAACGCCATGGTATCTCGTCAGGCTGAGATGGCGTAAGCAGCGGCGGACGAGACCGGTGTCTTTTAAACCTTAGCGACCTGGAGGGAGGAGTCGTGGACACACTTGTAGAACTGACAGGAGAGCAGGGCCGACCGAACGGCTGGCTGGCAGCGTCATGGGGCGGGAAGCTTTTCTTTTCCTAGAAAGTGTGAGGCTGTCGTCATGGGATAAACTCCAAAGACAAAACCGGTCAGGTGGATTGATGTTGCTAAATTTACGCTAGTTTGTGTGTATGAGACAAACTGACGTTCTGTCCAGGGATTGCCCCCCGCTTTTCGCTCTATTATTGCTTCCTTGCTGTGAACTTGTCCAGGATAAGTAAAAGGATGGACAGATGAACAAGGCACGCCCGGGAAGTGGTGCTCTACACCAGGGGTAGGCAACGTCGGTCCTGGAGTGCCACAGTATGTGCAGGTTTTTGTTCCAACCCAGTTCCTTAACGAGAACTCAATTATTGCTGATGAAGCACATATTGCTTAAGTGACATTTTGATGCTTCATTTTAGTGGTCTCGCTTGTTAAGGTTCTCCAACCTTAATTGCTTATTTCAATCTTAAACTGCTGCATTCAGTGTTTTAATTGCTCCTTATTAGCAATAAGATGTAAAAGACAAAGCAGCCAGCAGTTCTCCAGCTAGCTTTTTTCCAATTACATCTGTGTGTGTTCATCATGCACGGTTTGATTTAATAAAACACTTAATAGAAAAATGTGACAGACTGAAAATGATCTGTTTTAGGCTTCAAATCATTTGGATGATATCCTTGGAAAGGAAAAAAATCTACGATATAAAAGCCTTACATTGCACAGACTAACAAGCCATAAAATTAAATAAGGTCTGAGATTGGCAATGATTGGTTTCTAATTAAGCAATTGGGTTGAATGAAAACCTGTAGCCACTGCGGCTCACCAGGACTGACATTGCCTACCCCTGTTTTACATCTTATTGCTAATAAGGAGCAATTAAAACACTGAATGCAGCAGTTTAAGATTGAAATAAGCAATTAAGGTTGGAGAACCTTAACAAGCGAGACCACTAAAATGAAGCATTAAAATGTCACTTAAGCAATATGTGCTTCATCAGCAATAATTGAGTTCTCGTTAAGGAACTGGGTTGGAACAAAAACCTGCACATACTGTGGCACTCCAGGACCGACGTTGCCTACCCCTGCTCTACACACCTGGCCCATGTAGTCAGGTAGCGATAAGATCAAGGATGGGCGTGTCGGGGTCACTCATTGATCCTCGCGAATGTCTGCCGTCTAATGTGTGGATCGGCTGCTCTTCATCTGACGTTAATGCGGGCGGTCAAGGAAGGACCAAAACAACGAATAACTGTGGGACTGACAGGAGAGAATTAACACAACAGTGGACGCCAAAGGCAACGACCGGCAGCTGTGTTAAAAATTAATCTAAATCGGAGTTGTGGATTACAGAAATCGGTAAAAATTGACGAGCGTCCGCCAAACAGGCCAATTACTAACCCCGTGTGCGAACATGACTCTGCTTTCATCCTTGGCAGTTCCTTTCACCATAATGTCTGAACTTGTGTTTCGCGTGCGTTTCTGTCCGGGTGCAAATCTACACCGCTTAAGCTATTTCTGTCAAATTTTGCATAGATATTACAGGGACAGGGGTAGTTGGTGCACCCGACGCATGCAACACGAAGTACTCAGTTGGTGCCCCCGACGCAGGAAGTACCAGGTACTTCCCACTAATGTGAGGTGAATTTGCGGTGGCGCAGTACAGAGCGCATCCGCCCCAAGGGTCTAATGTCCTGCGTTTGACTGTGTGCTATTTGAATGTTTTCTTCGCATATACGTAAAAAAGTTGTTTTTTATCTTTAATCCCATAAACCTCTTACATCCCCAGTCAGGCCCGGCTCCAACTTTAGGCGAACTAGGAGATCGCCTAGGGTTTGGGAGGGCAGCGTTTTTTAAACAATACAGACCCTGATTATAAACACTTGGGTTCAGTGCAACTGTCCAACTCCCATTAATCTTTTATTGTTTAATATTATTTTAGCATTCTAGCGCTGTATGGTCTTAGCAACTGACGACCTCCATCCAACTACCTGCGGGGATCAGACATCATGGGGCGGTGCACCGCCCGTTTAACGTTATCCTCGGCTGCAGGGATAGGTGTGGGCGGGTCGGAGGGAGACCTAGACCTGACCCCGCCCCACATCACGCAGTTTTACAAAAGCATTTCCTTGTTTTCCCCTCTTAACCCTGAATGTCCTTGTTTCTTTGATTTCTTAGTAGTTTTACAGTCTAGACATGTGGCATGCAGGTTAGGTGAACTGACGATTCTAAACTGGCCCCTGTGTGTGCTTTGGTGAGTTTGTGTGTTTGCCCTGCAATGCCCTGGCACCCTGTTAGGGTTTCTTCCTTGCTTTGTGCCCTATGCTTGCTGGTATAGACTCTAGCCGACCCCCACAGCTCTGTTCAGGACAAAGCTGGCTTTTGCATCTTCCAGCACCTTTGTTCTGTACCTTTTATCAAGTTTCGACATTGGGCTGATTTTGGATACATATTGTCAGAGCCGGTCAATCCATTAGATAACACAGCCGGCTACCTGGGGCGCAGTCATCTGAGGGGCTCCATTTATGAAAGTTAAGGGGCTTGCGCTCCGAAAACCGAGGGGGACCGCGAAAATGTCATCAAATTATGGCACTGACGGAGGCATCCCCTTCATGGAAATCTAATAATTCCGACCAGGGCCAGATTAAGGTGGGTGCTATTGATGCTGCAGTATTAGGCCCATTCCTGAAATAGGCCCAGATGAAAACAGACGAGTGAGTGTCGAATGCACAAGCACCAATGATGCCGAGAAAAAATAGGCCTTTTTTTGCGCTGCAGCATCAGGCCCAATTTCATCTTAACCCAGCCCTGATTCTGACTGTTTGCTGTGGACAACGAGGGATGACGTCCATAAACACCGCCTGGGCTCCAAATGGGCTTTGACGAGCACTGTAGATTTTGTGTTTTCTTTCCATTTCTTTCTTTATTTTACCAGCACACCGCATTGCCATTTTGAGCAGTTTAGAGGGATCGTTCGTGTGACTTTATGAGCAACAGAAATATTGGAAGGGGTTAGTTCTGCCTAAATGCAGAACTGGCCAGTATACACTTAAAAAACCATGGTGTTTCTTGAATTGCAAAGTTATTATGTATGTCTATTTTATATTACTATTATTGTTGGTGTTCACTCTTAAAAAGAATGGTAAATTTAATGGCACTTTAAGGTTCCTCACTGGGTTGTGTGGTTCCTCATTGAATTATTGCATGACAAAGAGCCATTTCATTCAGGCACAAGTTCTTTGCATATGTGGTTGGTTCTGTGGGCTTTGAAAAACTTCCTAATATGTGGGGGCGGGTTGGACTTAAATCTTTAATGTATGGTAGGCTACCTGGCAGGACACTAACAGATTAGGAAATTCTGGACATAGCCTATGTGATTGTATGCAGGAAGAGTCCTTTAAAAATCAGGAACCTATTGGTGTTTCACAGATCTGTTCATACTGTATGGAGCCTGATACAGATCTACATCATTAAAAGTTCCTTCTGGAACCTTCATGTGGATAGCTCTTTTGGGGACCAAAAATGGTTCACCTTATGGCAGGGGTGTCCAACTCTGGTTCTGGTGGGCCACAGTGGCTACAGGTTTTCATTCTAACCATCTTCTTAATTTTTGCTGCTGATTAACTTGTTTTACCTTTGTTTTAATGACGTGACTCAGACCCCTTAGTTGTTTCTTTTTCCTTAATGAGCAGCCAAACAATAATGAGACATAAAACAAGCCGACATATGACCAGCTAACCTGAAAATGAAGAAAGGTGAAGGTCTCGGTCATGTTGGTCTGCTCAGGTCACCAAAACATCTTGACAGTGGTCTTAGAAAAAACAGGAAATCAACAGTCTGTTGTGGCAGATATGAGAGCAGCAACATGTCAGGATATACTGTACTACCTTCTTCTTCTTCTTCTTTCAGCTGCTCCCGTTAAGGGTTGCCACAGCGGATCATGCTTCTTCCATAGCTTTCTTTCCTCTGCATCTTGTTCTGTTACACCCATCACCTCCATGTCCTTTCTCACCACATCCATAAACCTTCGTTTAGGCCTTCCACTTTTCCTCTTCCCTGGCAGCTCTATCCTTAGCATCCTTCTCCCAATATACTTAGCATCTCTCCTCTGCACATGTCCAAGCCAACCCAATCTTGCCCCTCTGAATTTGTCTCCCCACCATCCAACTTGAGCTGACCCTTTAATGTCCTCATTTCTAATCCTATCCATCCTCATCACACCCAGTGCAAATCTTAGCATCTTTAACTCTGCCACCTGCAGCTCTCTCTGCTGCTATCCGGTCAGTGCCATCGTCTCCAACCCATATAACATAGCTGGTCTCACTACCGTCCTGTAGACTTTCACTCTTGCTGATACCCGTCTGTCCCAAATCACTCCTGACACTCTTCTCCCCCCATTCCACCCTGCCTGCACTCTCTTTTCCACAATCCCCATTACTCTGTACTGTTGATCCCAAGTATTTAAACTCATCCACCTTCACCAACTCTACTCCCTGCATCCTCACCATTCCACTGACCTCCCTCTCATTTAAACACGTTTTCTGTCTTGTTCCTACTGACCTTCATTCCACTCCGCTCTAGAGCATATCTCCACCTCTCCAGGGTCTCCTTAACCTGCTCCCTACTATCTCAACAGATCAGTCTCTGTTTACTATCAACATGTGACAGAAAGCCACTATGCAGATCCTACAGGATCGATGTGTGCGCTTCGATGTTTCATGAATAGTTCAATGTGGTGAAGTAACATGCCGACATACAGATGCATTTGTGTTGCTTTTATATTCAAGCGTCCCATATTCCCGATCGTAATGACACGATACATTTTAAAAGTCTCACATGACAGCAGTGGCAAACAACAGTAGATCACCACACAGAACACATTAAATGTATAATATTCCAACTATCTGCACATTTAGAATCCTTAGATTTATACTTGATATCACTTTCATGATGAAATGCATTAAAGTATGCATGTGACATTTTACAGATAACAATGTTCATTATTTAAACGAAATTAATGATTTAATAATTACACACATGGGGATGACACGGTGGCAGAGCGGTAGCACTGCTGTCTCGCAGGGAGTCGCGTCCTTGGTATTCCCTGCCTGGAGTTTACATGTTTTCCTGCTGGGTTTCCACAGTGTGCTCTGGTTTCCTTTCAAAGATATGCAGATTTGGTGGCACTAATATGGTGTTAGTGTATGTGAGTGCTTGTATTCACCTTGCGATGACCTGATGCTCTTTCTAGGGATTGTTTCTGCCTCATGTCCAATGCTTGCTGGAATGGACACATCCCTGGATTGATGGAGTTAATCCTTAAACATCCTTTTCAGAGATATTGCGGTAAGGTGTCATTAGAATTTAATGGGTGTTCCAGGCAATTCACAACACAGCAAAGCCAAACCTGTTCTCACCGTGATAATATCTTGCACTTCCACCTGGTGGATTCCTCCAGATTTACGTAAAGTACATGCACAAGTATAAACAGTACAATGCTTGCGTAGCAGGAGCGTCCACTGGAACATGCGCTGTGTGAAGTGTAAACCTGGCCTTACACTGTGCCCTCCAACTGTTTGCTGGTACTGCAACTCGCGCAAGCGTCGCGTTAATTTTTGAGGACCTGCTCAGAGGACGCCTCAAATGAATGCTGGGAACGTGCAGCAGTGTGCACGTATGCGTTCTGAGCATGAAGTATAAACGAGCCCTTAGAATTAAAACCTGCAGCCACTGCAGCCCACCAGGATTGGACACCCCTGCCTTATGGCATTGCCCTGAAGAACCACTCTGGCACTTGTTGTTGTTTTCTATTAATACATTTATAAAAGTAGCAAAACTTGCGGAAAACCTCATCATACAATATAACAGTTATTTGGGTGATTTTTATATACCTGTATACAGGATTTATCCTTTTGATTCATATAATCCTAACAACCTTATCAGTGCAGAGTGATCAAGCCCAAATAATGGCTTAAAAATAAATTGTTTTGAAGTTCACAAAGAAAAAGTCAAAAGAATGGTAGTGACTTGTATTTTATAAAAATAAAAAAAAATCTATAGCAGTCTGCAAAATTAAATATATTGTTTTAATTGTGAATAGTTAATGAGCACAATAAAAATGTACTTTTTATTAATTTTATCTGAAGAAAATGATATTCCATATGATCAAGTCTAACTTAGACAACAAAGAAGATAACACAACCTACAATCAAGTCAAACTTGACAAACCAGAATTCAGTCCCCACCCGAGAGAAACAGAGGAGCGACAACAGCAAGAGCAAATCTGTCAAAACAATAAAGAAAGGCAAGTATGCCGGCCGCTTCTTACAATACTTATTCTAAAATTTTATGAATTAGATCTTGACTTATTTTTAAAAAAATTTAAACAGATCCTGTAAGTGAGATTTTTTTTTTTTTTTACCAATTTCAAATAGTATAGAAGATGAGTTACCAACTAAGTTATGACCAGGGGGCTGGGATTCTTCTAGTTGAGGCCATTACAATCAGTTTGTCCTTCTCCACTTTAAGCCCATCTGAGAGCCCACCAGACACAGATATTAATGGGTTAGGAGTGATTGTGCCAATGCTGTCTGATAGGCATTGAAAGATTTTTGACCAGAATGATGTTAATTTGGTGCACTCCCATTAAAATGTACTTAATTGTGATGTGGTGGAAAAATGTTAGTTACAAAAATAAAAAAATAATTAACATCTAACAAATGACACAGTTTCTTTATGTATATAAAATTGACCTCAATCAATTTAACGTGACAGTATTTAGTCAATCTAATTTTTTAAACACCATTGACTTACTTGTAACTTCTCCAGTTTTTTCCACTTCTTAATTTTTTTATTTGTGTGGTGGGCCGTCGTTTGTCCACTTTTTTTTTTTTTCTGATACGTCCCCATGATTCTTCCAGCAGTGGTCTGCCATCACACTGACATCCTAACATCCCTGGTGCTTTCTTTCATTATCTTTGTAACCTTGATAAAATGTTTCACTTCACTCACTCACCACTTCACTCACCACTTCACTCACCACTCGAAGATTTTCAGTGGAAAAATTCCAAATTTGTATCCCAAAAAATGAACTAGAGACTCCTGTTGCAACCCAATTTCTTAAGATTAACTAAATCAAGTTTCACAATTTCTTTATAGTTTGGATGCTTGTTTTTACCTAAAACCTTAGAAATGACTCCCTTGAATGATACCCAAGCCTCTTGTCCCAGGTCGTTCACTGTACTGACATCAGACATCAGTTCTCAAATATCAGGTTCCTCTTTCAATTTATCCTCAGACAAACTCGGAAACGTTCAGCACAAATGTATAAACAGGCTCCGTCTTTTGTCTTTTTTGGGGTGGGTTTCCAGGGCTATTGTTTTAGTTATATGTGGTTCCTGGTGTGTCCACTGGGCAAATGCGCTGGGTTTTCTTTAATATTTTTTTTTTACAGTAGTTCTTTGCTGCTGTCTTATCCTTTGCTCCTTTCCTCTGTAATGGCTAATCTGATTGTCATTTCCTGGCATGTAGGGTTTCTCACTTCCACTTGCAAGCGTCTGAGTGTTGCTGATTTATTATCTCATAAATAAAGTTATCCTGTTTGCAAGAATCCCATCTTTTGGCTAAAGATATCCAAAGGGCGGCCTTCAAGCACTACTCTGTGGCTGCATCCTCCTCTGCCTCGAGCAAAAAGCGTGGAGTTTTGGTTGTAGTTCGCAGTGTTTTATAGTCGAAGTTTCCTGGTTCTGGTGGTAATCAAGACGGCAAGTTCTGTTATGCTTTGATGGATTTTAGTTCAGTTTACGCACCAACTCAATTTAATAATGCATTTTTGCTGGTATTACTAAATGTATCCTTTCTTTTTCTGAATACAAATGAATTATCATTCTAGATCCAAATGCATTTATTAACACCTTGTTGATAAATCACCTTCTTTGATCGAACAGCACATTCCCCTCTCTTCACTCACGACTGCTAAATTTGTTATGGATCTAAACCTTTCAGACTCTTTTAGGTTATTACATCAGTCCTCCACAAAATAATTGTCCTTCTTTTCTCCCCGTTGCAAGTCCTTTTCCAGGATAGATTACATACATTACTAATTTCAAAATATTTTGCCTCCTGCACAATGTATGCCTGGGCGGCACGGTGGCGCAGTGGGTAGCGCTGCTGCCTCGCAGTTGGGAGACCTGGGGACCCAGGTTCGCTTCCCGGGTCCTCCCTGCGTGGAGTTTGCATGTTCTCCCCGTGTCTGTGTGGGTTTCCTCCGGGCGCTCCGGTTTCCTCCCACAGTCCAAAGACATGCAGGTTAGGTGGATTGGCGATTCTAAATTGGCCCTAGTGTGTGCTTGGTGTGTGGGTGTGTTTGTGTGTGTCCTGCGGTGGGTTGGCACCCTGCCCAGGATTGGTTCCCTGCCTTGTGCCCTGTGTTGGCTGGGATTGGCTCCAGCGGACCCCCGTGACCCTGTGTTCGGATTCAGCGGGTTGGAAAATGGATGGATGGATGGACAATGTATGCCTTCTTATCTTTGTCCAAATACCAGTGCATAAATCTTTGGCTTTTTCTTTGGATTTTTCACCCCGTTATGTCCTCCAAGCTCCCTCTCTTGTGCTTTAATACTTCTCAACTACAAGATACAGATTTTATTAAACAAACCTCCGCTGATCAAAGACTCTTTTCAGGATACGACTTATGTTTGGCTGGCTATTAAGAGGCATATGAGACCTGAGTCCAGTATAACCCGTACAGCACACAGGAGTATTGACAATCCTGAGAAATGTCTGAGAAAGTGCCCACCAGTGTATTTCTGATCCGGTGCACAAGCTCAAAATAACACAAACCAGAGCCGAGTTAAATGACCTCCTTATGAGGTGTGCAGAGTATAAAATTCATCGCACGCACACCCGTTACTATCTCTCAGGGGCTACGCTGAGCAAGTCATTAGCACTTGGATTGCGCAGAATCAACCCAATCGGACAGCCGTCGAACATCCACCACACCTGATGAGCCCCAAAACGCGTGTTGTGTACTCTTTGTATTATTTGGCAGGTAATATATAACATACAGTATGTACTGTATACAGAGAAGTGAGAGAGAGTAAGTGCACTCTGCCACCTTTCTGGTCTGGCTCGGAATTACTCTCATTCAGGACCTTTATCTGCCTCCCATGTGCATGTGTGTGACTTATATGTATGTATATATATATATATATATATATATGTATATATATATATATATATATATATATATATATATATATATATATATATAGAACATCTCATTTCACTGCACATTTTAAAAATGCATATGACACATTTAGATGTTCATTAGCTAATTCTATAACAGTTAACTGACATGTTCTCTTTTCAGTGTTGGTAATAACGTCTAATGCATACGATTTACAGTATACAGGTATGTACCCTATCAATTTTGTCTATAAAAAGGGTGGGCTGTGTGTTGTATAACATAACTGGCAATGACAGCTCTTATCTCTTTTGGGGATTTCACCAATGACAGGCTAAAGTGAGTTTTTAGGGATGGCGATGATTATTTGACTCATAACGATGGCTGGCTTATAAGCCTATTTAGTCTTCTCAGAGTTGTCATGTTGAGACCTGTGTGCTAAATTGGGGTCGATATTAAAGAGACCATTCCATTATAGGGCTTTAACAACTGTTAAGTATTTAATAAAATAAAAGAATCATGGCTTGAGGTGGGCCATCACGCAATTTTAGTCAGCGAAAAGCTGAAGAGATTTCAAGTAGTACACCAAAGAAACAATGTTCAGGGGTTTAAAAAGGAATGGTCGACTCCAGAATGTTTTGTTAACATGGATTTACATATTGCACAGGATAGCATGTGCTTCTGGCAAAAATGATTAACTACTCTTAAACGCATTTGCAAAATATGTTTGAAAACAGGACAGGGAAAGCATGCAGTGACTGGAAAGTAGACCATCTCAGTTTGAACCAGAAATCTCATATCGATTCAATCACTAAACTTAAAAATTTGTTGACTACCTGGGTATAGATAATGCTTAGAAAGCCATCCCCTGATGAGTGACAGTGTGGCTTTGCTAAGAACTATTTACACAGGTTTCTGGAGGACATCTGTTAAGAAGGTAAAATTTAAAGGACCTGTTAAAGCATCAGAGGCAGATGTAATTGTGTTTAAAGCACTAAATGAGGTTCAAGATTCTGACTAAGGAAAAATTAGAAACCGGAACTGCAAAGACGTGTTCAGATTTGGTTACATTTACTGAACAACAGGATCACTTCAAAGAGCTGCTTTCACTTTTGGAATTACATTCCAGATCTCAAGTGTTGGCTGTGAAAGAGGATTTACCGTATATACTCACGTATAAGTCGGGTCTTGAAACCCAAAAAATCAATTATAAAATCAGACCCCGACTTCTACACCTGTTTAAAAATATGACATTTAAATTTTTTTTTTATATATATCTTCTTCCAATCTCGCATCAGTTTCTCAGACGCATCAAATTTTGTTGCAGCAGCGCAGTTACCAATTTCTTTCGCAACTTCAACGACTTTTAATTAAAAACCAGCTTCATATTTTCTTCTGATCGAACTCTCCATCATAGATAAGGGATGCTCTTACGATAAAGGTGTATGAGGGTGGGCGATACAAAAAACACAAATCAGTGCAAACGTCACTTCGGAATAACTTGGGTATTACCGTGTGGTCATGTAGGCTCAATACACAGAAAAAAAAAGGCCATGTGCTCCGCGGTTCTCTCTCAGGTGGGCGTTAGCATATCATAATCTATTGGACCAATAGCGTGAGTTTTCCGCATTCGATTTATACGACCGATATTATAAAATACCAGAAATTATACGGTAAAATCAAGCCCCGACTTATCCGTGGGAGAACTTATCCGCAAGTATATATGGTAGTCTGATGAACAATATTAAAACAAAATCTAATAAATTTCTTTGATGCTAAGCATTTGGAAAACATGGTGAGAATTTAACTCATTCAATTCTGAACAAATTGTTAGCGTTGACAGGGCTTGTTCCCCTCCTTTAACCGCCACCTTATCGTGGTAGAGGGGTTTGCGTGTCCCAATGATCCTAGGAGCTCTGTTGTCCGGGGCTTTATGCCCCTGGTAGGGCCACCCAGGGCAAACTGGTCCAAGGTGAGGGATGAGACAAAGAGCGGTTAAACAAACCTCCTATGATGAAAAACAATTTTGGACGGCGTTTTCCCTTGCCCGGACGCGGGTCACCGGGGCCCCACTCTGGAGCCAGGCCTGGAGGTGGGGCTCGATGGCGAGCGCCTGGTGACCGGGCCTGCACCCATGGGGCTCGGCCGGGCACAGCCCGAAGAGGCAACGTGGGTCCCCCTTCCCATGGGCTCACCACCTATGGGAGGGGCCAAGGAGGTCGGGTGCAGTGTGAGTTAGGTGGTGGCCGAAGGCGGGGACCTTGGCGGTCCGATCCTCGGCTACAGAAGCTGGCTCTTGGGACGTGGAATGTCACCTCTCTGAAGGGGAAGGAGCCTGAGCTAGTGCGCGAAGTTGAGAGGTTCCGGCTAGATATAGTCGGACTCACCTCGACGCACAGCTTGGACTCTGGAACCAATCTCCTTGAGAGGGGCTGGACTCTGTACCACTCTGGAGTTGCCCCCGGTGAGAGGCGCCGAGCAGGTGTGGGTATACTTATTGCCCCCCAACTTGGAGCCTGTACATTGGGGTTTACCCCGGTGGACGAGAGGGTAGCCTCCCTTCGCCTTCGGGTGGGGGGACGGGTCCTAACTGTTGTTTGTGCGTATGCACCGAACAGCAGTTCGGAGTACCCACCCTTTTTGGAGTCCCTGGAGGGTGTGCTAGAGGGCATACCTTCTGGGGACTCCCTCGTTATGCTAGGAGACTTCAATGCTCACGTGGGCAATGACAGTGAGACCTGGAAGGGCGTGATTGGGAGGAATGGCCCCCCCGATCTGAACCCGAGCGGTGTTTTGTTATTGGACTTCTGTGCTTGTCACGGATTGTCCATAACGAACACCATGTTCAAGCATAGGGGTGTTCATATGTGCACTTGGCACCAGGACACCCTAGGCCTCAGTTCGATGATCGACTTTGTGGTCGTGTCGTCGGACTTGCGGCCACATGTCTTGGACACTCGGGTGAAGAGAGGGGCGGAGCTGTCAACTGATCACCACCTGGTGGTGAGTTGGCTTCGATGGTGGAGGAGGATGCCGGTCAGGCGTGGTAGGCCCAAACGTGTTGTGAGGGTCTGCTGGGAACGTCTGGCAGAGCCCCCTGCCAGAAGTAGCTTCAACTCCCACTTCCGGCAGAACTTCAACCACATCCCGAGGGAGGTGGGGGACATTGAGTCCGAATGGGCCATGTTCCGTGCCTCTATTGTTGAGGCAGCTGACCGGAGCTGTGGCCGTAAGGTGGTCGGTGCCTGTCGTGGCGGCAATCCCCGAACCCGTTGGTGGACACCGGTGGTGAAGGATGCCGTCAAGCTGAAGAAGGAGTCCTACAGGACCCTTTTGTCCTGTGGGACCCTGGAGGCAGCTGATAGGTACCGGCAGGCCAAGCGGAATGCTGCTTTGGTGGTTGCTGAGGCAAAAACTCGGGCGTGGGAGGAGTTTGGGGAGGCCATGGAGAACGACTTTCGGACGGCTTCGAGGAGATTCTGGTCCACTATCCGGCGTCTCAGGAAGGGGAAGCAGTGCAGTGTCAACACTGTATATGGTGGGGATGGTGCGCTGCTGACTTCGACTTGGGACGTTGTGGGTCGGTGGGGGGGAGTACTTCGAAGACCTCCTCAATCCCATTAACATGCCTTCCAATGAGGAAGCAGAGCCTGGGGACTCAGAGGTGGGCTCCCCCATTTCTGGGACTGAGGTCACCGAGGTGGTCAAAAAAACTCCTTGGTGGCAGGGCCCCGGGGGTGGATGAGATACGCCCGGAGTTCCTCAAGGCTCTGGATGTTGTAGGACTGTCTTGGTTGACACGCCTCTGCAACATGGCATGGACATCAGGGACAGTGCCTCTGGATTGGCAGACCGGGGTGGTGGTCCCCCTCTTTAAGAAAGGGGACCGGAGGGTGTGTTCCAACTACAGAGGGATCACACTCCTCAGCCTCCCTGGAAAAGTCTATTCGGGGGTTCTGGAGAGGAGGGTCCGTCGGATAGTCGAGCCTCGGATTCAGGAGGAACAGTGTGGTTTTCGTCCTAGTCGCGGAACAGTGGACCAGCTCTATGCCCTTAGCAGGGTCCTAGAGGGTGCATGGGAGTTTGCCCAACCAGTCTACATGTGTTTTGTGGACTTGGAAAAGGCATTCGACCGTGTCCCTCGGGGAATCCTGTGGGGGGTACTCCGAGAGTATGGGGTACCGGCCCCCCTGATAAGGGCTGTTCGGTCCCTGTACGATCGTTGCCAGAGCCTGGTCCGCATTGCCGGCAGTAAGTCGAACCCGTTTCCAGTGAGAGTTGGACTCCGCCAGGGCTGCCCTTTGTCACCGATTCTGTTCATAACTTTTATGGACAGAATTTCTAGGCGCAGCCAGGGCGTTGAGGGGGTCCGGTTTGGTGGGCTCAGGATTGGGTCACTGCTTTTTGCAGATGATGTTGTCCTGTTTGCTTCATCAGGCCGTGATCTTCAGCTCTCTCTGGATCGGTTCGCAGCCGAGTGTGAAGCGGCTGGGATGAGAATCAGCACCTCCAAATCCGAGACCATGGTCCTCAGCCGGAAAAGGGTGGAGTGCCCTCTCAGGGTTAGTAGCGAGATCCTGCCCCAAGTGGAGGAGTTCAAGTATCTCGGGGTCTTGTTCACGAGTGAGGGAAGAATGGAGCGCGAGATCGACAGGCGGATCGGTGCGGCATCCGCAGTAATGCGGGCTCTGCACCGGTCTGTCG
Source organism: Erpetoichthys calabaricus (assembly GCF_900747795.2). Lineage (NCBI taxonomy): Eukaryota > Metazoa > Chordata > Cladistia > Polypteriformes > Polypteridae > Erpetoichthys > Erpetoichthys calabaricus. The sequence continues at coordinate 27,808,372 of NC_041394.2, read as the reverse complement.
TGGTGAAAAAGGAGCTGAGCCGCAAGGCGAAGCTCTCAATTTACCAGTCGATCTATGTTCCTACCCTCACCTATGGTCATGAGCTATGGGTAGTGACCGAAAGAACGAGATCGCGAATACAAGCGGCTGAAATGAGTTTCTTCCGCAGGGTGTCTGGGCTTTCCCTTAAAGATAGGGTGAGAAGCTCAGTCATCCGGGAGGGGCTCAGAGTAGAGCCGCTGCTCCTCCGCATCGAGAGGAGTCAGATGAGGTGGCTCGGGCATCTGATCAGGATGCCTCCTGGACGCCTCCCTGGTGAGGTGTTCCGGGCACGTCCAACCGGGAGGAGGTCCCGGGGAAGACCCAGGACACGCTGGAGGGACTATGTCTCTCGACTGGCCTGGGAACGCCTTGGGATTCTCCCGGAAGAGCTAGAAGAAGTGGCCGGGGAGAGGGAAGTCTGGGCATCTCTGCTCAAGCTGCTGCCCCCGCGACCCGACCTCGGATAAGCAGGAGACAATGGATGGATGGATGGATGGAGGGCTTGTTAGAAAGACAACAATAATTCAGAAATATGGCTGACATTTCAGGGTGCACCTTCCAGCAGAATGCCTTTTATTTCCTTGTAGATATTTCCTTAAGTAGTTATAATAATTGCAATAAGCTAAGAGTTTTTGAATCAGTCACAAAGTGCGTCTTGATGACCAGAGGGGAGTTCATTTGTGTTTGGCTTGCATTGGATGTTTGCTATCAAATTAAGACACAGAGTTGTTTAAAGTGTACTGTTTAGTGTTCATGCGTTGGGAATGTACCTTAGTGTTATTTTAATGCAGCAATATTCTTTCAATAATAGTTTATGTTGTTACATCAATGTACTTCACTATAAGTCTGTTGATACTGTTTATTGATAAACTTTATTGATTTGGATTTCATACTGTCGATCCTGGTGGGCTGCAGTGCCTGCAGGTTTTCATTCTTACCATCTTTTTAATTGGTGATCTGTTTTTGCTGTTGATTAACTTGTTTTACCTTCGTTTTAATTAACATGACTCAGACCCCTTAGTTGTTTCTTTTTCCTTAATGAGCAGCCAAACAATAATGAGACACAAAACAAGCTGCCACACGATCAGCTAACCTGAAAATGAAGAAAGGTGAAGGTCTCAGTCATGTTAGTGTGCTCAGATCACCAAAACATCTTGACGGTGGTCTTAGAAAAAACAGGAAATCAACAGTCTGCTGTGGCAGATATGAGAGCACAACATGTCGAGATATTCAATAATGGCTTTAATTAACAGCAAGAATCGGCTTCTCATTAAGAAACTGGCTGGAGTGAAACTGGCTGGAGTTTGACGATCTGGTTATCTGTTGGCATGTTTCACGTCTCATTTCTGTTTGGCTGCTATTTAATGAAGAAACAAATCAATTCAGAGGACTGAATCCTTAAGAACAGGACTATTAAAATGATGGGAAAAGGAGTTAATTAGCAGTGAAAACAACAACAACATTTATTTATATAGCACATTTTCATACAAAAAGTAGCCCAAAGTGCTTTACATAATGAAGAAAAGAAAAATAACAGACAAAATACAAAATTAAAATAAGACAACATTAGTTAACATAGAAAAGGAGTAAGGTCCGATGGCCAGGGTGGACAGAAAAAACAAAAAAAAAAAAAACTCCAGAAGGCTGGAGAAAAAAAATAAAATCTGTAGGGGTTCCAGGCCATGAGACTGCCCAATCCCCTCTGGGCATTCTACCTAACATAAATGAAATAGTCCTCTTTGTAGTTAGGGTTCTTACGGAGTCACTTGATGCTGATGGTCATACAGACTTCTGACTTTTAATCCATCCATCATTGTTGGAACATCATGGTGCTTTGGGTAGATGGTGGTGGTGCAAGCCACCACCAACAGGACACCGGAAAAGGAAACAGAAGAGAGAGTAGGGGTTAGTACAGATTTTGAATGAATAGTTATTATAATGAATTGGATATACAGAGTATCAGGATTAAATTACAGTGAAGTTATGAGAAGGCCATGTTAAAATAATGTGTTTTCAGTAGTTTTTTAAAGTGCTCCACTGTATTAGCCTGACGAATTCCTACTGGCAGGCTATTCCAGATTTTAGGTGCATAACAGCAGAAGGCCGCCTCACCATGTCTTTTAAGTTTTGCTCTTGGAATTCTAAGGAGACACTCAGTTGAGGATCTGAGGTTACGATTTAGAATATAAGGTGTCAGACATTCCGATATATAAGACGGGGCGAGATTATTTAAGGCTTTATAAACCATAAGCAGAATTTTAAAGTCAATCCTGAATGACACAGGTAACCAGTGTAGTGACATCAAAACTGGAGAGATGTGCTCGGATTTTCTTTTCCTGGTAAGGATTCTAGCAGCTGCATTCTGCACTAGTTGCAAACGATTGATGTCTTTTTTGGGTAGTCCTGAGAGGAGTGCGTTACAGTAATCTAGCCGACTGAAAACAAACGCATTAACTAATTTCTCTGCATCTTTCGATGATATAAGAGGTCTAACTTTTGCTATGTTTCTTAGGTGAAAAAATGCTGTCCTAGTGATCTGATTAATATGCGATTTAAAATTCAGATTACAATCCACGGTTACCCCTAAGCTTTTTACCTCCATTTTGACTTTTAATCCTAATGCATCCAGTTTATTTCTAATAGCCTCATTGTATCCATTATTGCCAATCACTAAGATTTCAGTTTTCTCTTTATTTAATTTGAGAAAGTTACTATTCATCCATTCTGAGATACAGGTTAGGCATTGTGTTAGCGAATCAAGAGATTCGGGGTCATCAGGTGCTATTGATAAATACAGCTGTGTGTCATCAGCATAGCTGTGGTAGCTCACGTTATGTCCCGAGATAATCTGACCTAATGGAAGCATGTAGATTGAGAAGAGCAGCGGACCCAGGATAGAGCCTTGTGGAACACCATATAGGATATCATGTGTCTTTGAGTTGTAATTACCACAACTAACAAAGAATTTTCTCCCTGCCAGGTAGGATTCAAACCAATTTAAAACACTGCCAGAGAGGCCAACCCATTGACTAAGGCGATTCTTAAGAATATTATGATCAATGGTGTCAAATGCGGCACTCAGATCTAAGAGGATGAGAACAGATAAATGGCCTCTGTCTGCATTTACCCGCAAGTCATTGACTACTTTAACGAGTGCAGTTTCTGTGCTGTGATTTGTTCTAAAACCTGACTGAAATTTATCAAGAATAGCATGTTTATTGAGGTGCTCATTTAACTGCATAATGACTGCCTTCTCTAGAATTTTACTTAAGAAAGGCAGGTTAGAGATGGGTCTATAATCTTCAAGAGCAGAGGGGTCGAGATTATTTTTCTTAAGTAGGAGTTTAACTACCGCAGTCTTAAGACAGTCTGGGAAGACCCCCGTATCTAATGACGAATTTACTATGTCAAGAACATTATCAATAAGAACGCCCGATACTTCTTTGAAAAAATTTGTTGGTATTGGGTCAAGGGCACAGGTGGAGGGTTTCATTTGAGAAATTATTTTATGTAAATCAGGTAAATCTATCCTAGTGAAAGAATTTAAAACTGACCACTGATTAAGAAAAGGATTAGAATGAAAACCAGCAGCCTCTGCAGCCCACCAGGACTGGAGTTGGACACCCCTGAGCTAGTACCTAATTTAAATTTTACTGGCATCTAGTGGTCTTCTGTGTAATTTACTGATAAGTTTTATGTATCCATTTTTTTTATTGTAAATCTCACATACACCTATTCAAATACAGGTATATATCCTCAAATAAATCAGTCATAATATCGTTCTGAGCTGCTGTGTGGTAATCTCTGCATCATTTACCCATGTCCTGAGACACTACTGGTCTTGAGCTCATCACAGATACAGTTCCCTTTTGCTACAGGGCTTATAATATAAAGAAGACGGAACAGGTCAGAAGAGAAACTGTTTCAGTATTCAGTGAAAATTTAAAAAAAATACACTTTTTATTTAAAAAAACCTTGTGATTTTTTTTCTGCTACATGCTAAATTGCACTGCTAATGGTGGTGCTCAAAAAATTGTTGGTTTTTAGAATTTGATGCTCACACAGAAATGCATGCACCAGGCCACCCTTTAGAGGAAACATTGGCTGTACTGATTTGCCTTATTGTTTTGGGCAGATCTTATTACCTTTGTACTCCATGGAACTTCATTCTTATTAAAGAAATTTTTGTTTAGAATAAATCTTTTATATTATATACAGTAGATTTGATAAGGTCCTTCTTCTATCTTGACATGGTTTTCCCACTCTATTGGGCATTTGTGGAAGTGTTTTTGGAAACATTAGTGCTTTGGGACTCCTAGTGAATGGCAGTCCTGGCCTGCTTCTTGGTCATTGTGGAGGCTTCATCCTCGTCTTGCGATGTGGGAGTCTGCATCTCACAGCTGTGGGCACATGAGGTACATGCTGCCTGACCCGTAACATCACGACAGATATTTAAATAAATGATCATGTACATTACATAGCATCCAGCTTTGTATGAATATAAAAAAGACTTTTTAAAATGAGCTTTTGCATGCCATGAGTGGTGTACAGTCTGCCAAGGCAGCAAGTAAGACATTTACAGAGTAGGGACAGGAGAAAGTGGGGACAAATTCAAAAATGAAAGTGCAGGTCAAAACTGCAAGGCTAAATTAACTGTCAAAATACAAGGACAGGATAGAAAATCACAGTCAAGGAAACACGCAAGGATCTGAATCCAAAAAGGGCAGAGAGAGAGAGAGTCACAAATAATGCAAAATACTCTCCAAATTAAAGATAGATTGTAAGCATCTAGATCAGGGGTCCTCAATCACGGTCCTGCATAGCCGCAGTGGCTGCGGGTTTTCATTCCAGCCAGTGTCCTAATTTGAACTAATGATAGCTGGTGTTTAACTGTATGCCTTCTTAGCGTTTTCATTCTTCAAATACAAAGTTTAGTTACTTTGTATGTAGATCAGAGGTCCTCAATTACAGTCTGGGGGTCTGCTATGGCTGCAGGTTTTCACTTTTACCAATTCCTTAATTAGAACCCTTTTATTTACTACTAAATCAATATGTTTTTTGGGCATAATGTTAATTCTCTTTCTTGTTACCATTCAGAACCCTTTAATTGCCCGTTTTAGATTTTAGCAGCTGCATTTAAGTTTAAATTGTTACCTGTTTTCTTAACCAGACATTAGTTAATAATGAGATCCCCAGCTAATGTGCTTACCATGAAGTATCTGTGATAAAAAATGTTTAGAAATGAACGAGAGGGGATTCGAAGGACCGTTAAGTTTAAATCTATTCTGCTCCACCACAGAAGGAAACTCTACAGTGCAGTTAAAATTGAAGATGTGAGTTCCAAAATCTGCTAATTACACCTTTTGGTAAAATTTAGTGAACATGTGATTGTGACTTTTCATGCAGTTGGTCATGCGCCGAAAATATGTTTGAGCTTCAAAACCTGCTAATTGCAACAGTGTAGCGCTATAGTTTTAGGGATTTAGTTTCAAAATCTGCTAAGTACGGATCCAGATTAATTTCAAAATCAGTTAAATAGGGCAGCCACTCAGCGCCTTGCTTGACGATGAAGATATAGACACTTAACGTCTCGAGATTTGACATCCGTTCTGTAAAAAAACATTTTGGATTTTAGGTTTGTCAAACTTGCCACGTACTATTCAGTAAATGAATACTTTTGAAGAGTTTTTCAAATATTTTTGTTAGGACACTAGTTAGACTTATTTTGGTGAAGTTCTTTGTTTTCTATTAAATATTTCTTGATCAGCTTGAGTAAAGATGAATCTTTCTTACAGTAAATCTAAAACGCAGTCTTTGGTTAGCGCCAAAACCTACTAAATATACATTTTTTTCATTTATTTGCAAAAAGTAAAAAAATCAGATTTCTCATCTATACTGTAGTGTAAATGACATTCACATATGTGGCAAATAACATTCAGCAAATAGAAGTTTCAAAATTTGATTGTAATTTCTTGAAATTTATTTTCCTATTTATCTCGAAAATGTATCTTTTGTACTTAGCTGATTTTGGAACTGCGCTCTTCAATTGCTCTTGGATGAATGCAAGCATTAACAAGCCAAACAGTTCAATATCGCGTTTCATTATCAGCTTGGACCATCTTCTAATTGGGAAACTAGTTGGAATAAAAACCTGCAGCCCTCCAGGACTGTGATTGAGGACCCCTGGTGTAGATGAACCTTAAATAGTCACACCAATAACACATTGCTGCATCTAGGATACAAAGTCATGGAAATGGCTGACATGAACCCCACAACATACCAGCACCTAAAGATAAAACAAAAAGGTAGGAAAAAACATCAAATAAAAGTAAACTTTTAATCTTATACTCCAAGAAAATAAGGAAAGTAGATTCCTTGTGTATACAAACCCCTAGAAGCCCTCCAAATATCATTTTTTTTGCCTCGGGAACCTCAGAAAAAATTAATAAAAGCTCAAATCAGAACAAATGTCAGCACTTCTACTAGTGTTTTTTGATTTTGATTAACATTTTGGTGTTTTGGGGGCTGACTGCTGTCTTCTCAGTATTTTGACTTTAGCCTGTTCTCTGGTTGCATGTTTTGCTGGTTTCCTGATAAACTCACTTATCTGGTAGTCTTAATTTTTTTACATTTGCTCTTCTCCACCAAAGTAAGTGCCACACTGACTTTGAACACTGCTAAGAACTGAAGAATGTGTAGATTGTTAGAAGACCTCAAGCATTGGAAGGACAACACCTCATTTTCTTCATTCTTCAGCACAGTGGGAAAAGGCAGGAATGAAAACAAAGAGACAGACAGCATAGCGGACCCCAGGTCTTCACTCTTGTGACTTGATCTCTGTCACTGATCAAAGATGGATGAAACAAGTCAATATAGTTGCATTGGTTTCCCAAACAATGCAATCTTCCATAGTGCATGTCAGAATATTTATTCCTTATACATTTCTTCCCCTAAAAAGTGAAATCCAAAAAAGGATTTCCTTAAGACATGAAAGGGTGATTAGTTGAGCATCACTTTATTACAAGAAATAACCGATTCATCAAGATAATTTTAACGTTACAAATTTAGAAATAGCAGGAGATCTGAAATTTAACAACTCTGTTGACCAAAGTAGTCAGGTCTCTTTGAATAGAGTGAGGACACTTCTATGTAATGATGTTGAGCACATCAAACCCACTTTGGTATGTTGGGAGAACTAAAACTGAACATAGGAGAGCTGGACGTCGCCTTCAACCTCTAGAGTGTCCACTTGCTGGAACTCCTGGAAGCGGTGGTTGAAGCTGCAGAGATGCTGTCCATTTACGTACACTTTGAAACGCTGGTTGCCTGAGCGGATGGACATCTGATGGGGGGGAAAAAAAAGAAGAAAACTCAGAGGACTTTAATGAAAAAGGGTGCCCTGCATCTCCTGATCCATCTGTAGTGAGATAGACAAGATCTTAAAATTGCAGCTTTTGTAAATGTTCCACTACTTTTACTCCCTTTTAAAACAGACAAGGCACAGGAGTCCCATTATGGGCCTCACATCTCTAGGGTCTTAGATACCACTAGGGTCTTCTCACTGTTTATGAGGATATTTGCATCCACATCCTAAAAAAACATGAGGGTTTGGTTAGTTGATGACTCTAAAATGGCCCGATATGCTGGAGTGTAGCAGTGTGCATACCAATATAGACTGACATCCCATGCACCGTTTGTTCAGATGCTCCTCAAATTTTGCAAGTAGAAAGGTAAATGGATGGACAGGGAGATGTGATGACCATTTCAAGCAATGTGAATCTTAATAGGACAGCACCATTCCTAATCTGAGCCTGTAGCTCAAGGGCCAAGTGGAATAGTCCTAAAAGCCCAAAGGTTCAATTTAATTTATGAAGGATGGTAAGAATTTCTATCCATCTATCCATTTTATGATTCTCATTTCCAATTCAAATTAATCATCAGGTAGGACCCAAACATTTTTAAGTGCAGCATCTCATCTAAACCAATACCAGGGTAAATTATAGTGTAATCTACATGAGTTTGGATGTGAAAGGGAGAACACAGAAACAAACAAACTGAACACAGACAGTGGCCTGACCAGAACTTGAACAAGTTGGAGCCACTGGAGCTGTGAGGCAGTAAATCTAACCATTGAACCACCATGTCCCCCCTGGCAGAATAATGAATGGGAATATTGAGTGGTTAAATGAAACTACAGTATGGTGAGACCAATAATGTTACTTGGGTCCCATGTGTTATTGCTGTCCTTGAGTTCTGTGCCTCTCTCTGCCTGTCTGCTTGCCTTGTTTTTGCCCAGCAGCTTCTTGAACTTGTCAGCATCTCATGATGGTTACAAGTTAGTCAGGAAGGGGCGACACTTACATCAAAGTACTGTCCCAGCTGGAAGGGGTTGAACTCCAGCTCCCTTTCCTCTCGGCCCCAGCAGCCACCCAGGAAGCTGTTTCTTACGACAACGAATTCCGTGAAGCGAGGATTTAAGTGGAACACGATATCACCCGAATAGCTGACCTTGAAGTTGATGTGAAACCTAGTGTCGGGAAAAGAGAGATGGCAGGGATATTAAAGAGGTCACTTCAGTTCTAAATACATTTTAAAAAAGCTGTAAAAATAAAGAATATCTTCATAGTCATGGTAAATGACCTTGTTGTCTATCCTGAGCAGCTCATGTCACATCATCACTAGTGATGTTCAACTAGATTGAGATCCCATGACTGCAGGGGCCCTGCATTGAGCTGAACTTTCCTAAGCTTTTTCCTTCTGAAAACACCAGTTTGCTCATCAGCCTGTAGCTTCAACACCTGCTACCAGTGTTGAAACCCAGCGGGATAAAGCCAGTGGCTCATGGGCTTTGCTCTGTAGCGTGATGGGCCAGTCAGTGTGGACCAACAGATCAGACAATGTTTACTCAGCCCATGCAGAGCATACTGTAATCACTGGAATGGCACTAATTGTTTGGGCCCTTGCACAATAGCGAAGGTGGAGGACCCTCCTTGGGAAGAAAAAAAAAGCATTCACAACAGGAACTCAATTTAACAATCCTAAATCCTAATCATTTTGACAGATTTATCATTGTCTGGATGTTATCTTTCAAAATAAAACAGTCACTGTATGAAGAAGTGCAAGTCTTTTAAGGCTACATTCACACTGCAGCTAAAAGTGACTTGATCCTGATTTTTGTCTAGTATCTGTTTTTCTTTTTTGGACTGCTGAATTGCCCTACATGTGCAAAATTAATAAAACAATTTTGTCAGACAGATACTGGTTGCTGCTCTAGTTTATGTTGTTTCTGTGCAAATTCATAAGCTTGTGATGCTAAGGAAGAGAAACAGGAGACAAAAGATCAGCGCTGCTGGTGTTTTATGCACAGAAACAAGTGACTCAGAGGACTGGTGAGAGCAATGGAAAAGGTTTGGATGTAACATTCCAAAAAACAGTTGTTACAAAAGCAATGGCAAGGCTTCCTATCTGAAAAGTTTTGATTCCATCGTTGTTTTTTTTTTGCTAGTCACACTTTTCCAAAAGCACCAGGTCTGTGTCACATATGGGAGCAGAAAGGGGAATGGAGTCTTTTTTGGATTCAAAACTCAAATCCAAGGTTCTATGCAGCGCAGCTTTTATCAACAACATGGTTGCATTTATAAAAAGGAATTGGGAAAGACAAAAATGACAATAATAATTCAACAAATTAAAACACTTATAAACCAGATCAGGACACTTCAAACTTGATCCTAACTATTATTCATAAAAAAAAACTACTGTGAAAATATATATTTAAAAAACCCTTAACACAACAAACCCAGACCTGTACTAAAGAGATTTCAAGAAATCATTGACAATTTCTGCCTTTAACACCTTTTTTTTTTTTTGCTTGTTTGTTTTTCTTGTCAGCCCCTGATATAATCCAACGTGGGTGTTCTACCATATTTCAAACTCACCCCCCTCTCTGCTGAAGTCAGTAACGATTCAAACAAATATATTCTCGGGTAATCAAATTAAATTAAAGCCACGCCGTGCCTGGCCAGTTTGTTGCAATTCAGGGGAAAACTGAAATGAAGTTAACATATGAAACATTGAGACCCCAATGTTATTGTTTATTTCTATTCAAATATTTATTTATTTATTTTTGCTGTCTGTTTCAGGGACTGTCATGTTGCTGGGCGCATCTTTATTAATAAGTTTGTGGTCTACAATGGGAAGAGGTGGGCAAGGAGGACAAGGAGAAAACGCCTCTTCTGTCAACTTTGTTGTGCTACTCGACTCTCCTGACGCACGGTAATCTTCAGTTATAGCAGCATTTCACCAATTCAGTCTTCCACTGATGATTTACACCAAGATATTAGGCTTAAATCATATTATCTTAGGCATAGTTTGACAATGGCTTGCTTTGAGCAGGGCTTAATTATTTTCTTTTTTGTGTCATGATGCAACTCTCCATTGTCTACTTTTGCAAATTTAAATTAGTACTGCGCCCCATCTGTTGCCTGAACGTCATGTGATGCGACATATTATAGCTGCTTCTCACTGTTTTATTAAACCTAAAAATTCACAAATAATTTTTCAGTTTACAAAAAAAAAAAATATGTATCCTTGCAGATGGCTTTGTGGAAATCTAATGAGGAGGCCGCCCTGCCTAACAGACTACTACAACCACACCTTTCTTTGAAAACTTGGCTGGCTTAAGGTTAGGGTTAGGGTCAAAACCAGTGCATGACAACACTGTCACCACTGAGAGCTGGTTGGCGGTCATCCACCTGCTATTCTTAACAATTCATTTTGGCCTCCACTGACCCCCTTCAGCAACATCCTCTTTCAGACCAGCAGAATAACTTCTCTTGATGGCTCCTGAGGTGTTGTTGCACATCTTCATAGGTCTTCTAACACCAGGCATCCCCACCAGTTTGCCGTCATAGGCACTTTTTCAGTCCTTCTCATTGGTAACCTGTCACTTCAATGACATCAAACATTGCCACCTCTGAAGACACTCCCAACCAAAAGGCAACCTGGAGCCATGGCCTAACAATGAGAAATACTTAGTGGCCTTGTCCAAAACCCAAACAAAATGGCATTAGAAATGGGTGTAAATATTTTTTATAACTAAATATTTATAGGATCCCAAAATCATAATATACTGGTATTTGAATTTCTTTCATGTGAAAACCTCATATGAGCACAAAAGATACATTAAAAAACACCGGATAAAAAAAACCTTTCAAAAAATTAATAATGAATCATTTCATACCACTATGGTTTCGTTAATCCTTTGAATCTTTAGTGAGCCAGCATCTTCAGATCTTAATGTGCACTCTGGCTTATTATTACTTAAATGGCTTGTGCCATGAAAGACTTTATTTATTAAAGAAGGATTTTAAAATGAGTGATAAGTTTAACTGGAAGCCAAAGTGAGGACTTGAGAACTGGAGTTATAGTGCCCTCCAACATGTTTCGGTCAAAGACACATTTTCCTTTGATTTACTCAGTTTAAAATTACAAATCAAACAATTCAGGCATTGTGATTAAATTGCACATTGCAGAATTTCATTTAAGGGGATTTGCATACATGTCGGTTCCACCATTCAGAAATGACAACACTTTTTGAAGATTGTGCCCCCATTTCAGAGCAGCATGATGTTTGGGACACAGCAATGGCAGGTCTTTTAAACATTTAGGATTTTGTTGCACCTTGGTCATTATTCAAACCCACTCTCCAGTATACAGGAGGATATTCAAATTATAAAGAGGCAGAATAATCTGAACATTGTTTGTTACCCACTAAAGTGTGTTGTATGCTGGAATCCATGATCAAGTAGACAGGCGGCATAAGGGGTAAGCATGACACTATATATAAATTCAATCAATGCCAATGCACACTCTGCTTACCTGTTGGCACCTGGAAGCACCATGCCCCGAATGATGATGGTCCTCTTGGGTGAAAGGCCTCCTGGAATCATATTGCTGTAGGGGACAACCTGGTGGATAAAATACATAATGCCTTTTGTAATCCTCCAATAATTAGCTATTGCCATAGAAAATGCCATAGAGACATTTAAACAATGGGGGGTCCATCGAGATGTGCTTAGGAATTTTTTGATGTTTTCTCAATCCCCTTGATGTGGTACAGTGACAAGAAGAACAAATGCAAACAAACTAAGATTAGTGGGTTACTCCTCTGCCTCCTCGTTGAACAAATTGGTCATCAAGCAGCATTTCAAGTAGAAATTAAATATATGGACTCGGTGGACACTGGAGATAAATCAAATGCACCAGTCATGATGTTGTGTACAGAGTGTACGATAAGCAAGAATGTACAGTGATCCCTCGCTATATCACGCTTCGACTTCCGCTTTTCTCATACACGCTTGCGTCACTACTCATGCGCTTTCTGAGAACTTTTATCTAAGCCCCATGATGGCTCCTAAACGTGCTGCTTTTTCTAAGCCTTCTGACAATGAAACTAAGCGCCGGAGGAAGATGCTTACCATCCAGGAGAAGGTGAAACTCTTGGATATGATCAAAGATGGCAATACCCTACAAAAGCCTCCTCACGCATATGAAAAGACAGCGCCAGCAACTGCCTATCAAGATGTTCTTCAGCCTACTCCTAGTACTCCTTCAGCGGAAGAAGACAACGACTCACCTGCTGAAGATACTGCACCACCTGATGACTCTCCTACTGAGGTCGTGCCTTCATAGGTTAGTGGTTGTGTGTAAGAACTGTGTGTGTGTGTAATTAAATGTACAGTACAATAATAATAATATGATATTTGTAACGTCTAATAGGTCTTATTTTCTCTTATTTTGTCTAATATATTGGGTAATACAAGTGTAATGGTGACTAAAGGGTGTTATTTCATGTCTAGAGGGCTCTAATAATGTTAAAAAACGTATTTAGAAGGTCGTAAACAGGTTTTCTATACTCTGCGAAAATATTCGATTTATGAATAAAGAATCCTACTTCGCGAAAATTCATTTATCACAGTTGAGTCTGGAACGGATTAACCGTGATAAACGAGGGTTCACTGTATACCCAGATTAGAAATGCATTACATAATACATTATGGACAGACAGATGGATGAGGGTAGCTTAATTTGAAATAGCTACCATAGACATGAATAAATATACAAACTCTGCTAAGGTTAAGATCAAACTCTGCTTGAAGATGAGGAGAAAAGGAAGGTGAGATGGAAAGGGCCGGGAGGGCACATCATAGTCAATACAGGATAGGAGTGAAGTGGAGAATGATGATGAATTTTAGGGAACCCATAATGCAAAACTGCATCCTGCCTCCACCTGCTTTGAAAACAGCATCCATCCTATGGTCCCTGATAAAACACTACCTACATTGCACTGTCTGAATAAAACATATTCCTCTTTTCAGACTCTCTAGTCTCCACCAAAATCTTTCTCCTCCTTCCTACCTCGGACAGAAAAACACAAGCTGACTTTTTTGGAAGGGGGTGTGGTGGCAGTCAATCATTTTTACAATGACAGCAGTTGCCTCACTTGCCTAATTTTTAGTATTAGCCAATCAGAAAGGACATCCAAAGATTAAAAAAAACAAACATTATAAGTAAAATGCCATAAGGAATAATGAAGCTGCAGAATGCAGGAATTTGAAATAAAACTTTAAAAGGGATAAACACAACTGTCTAAAATGACTTCTAAAATTAACTCCTCAAGTCAATAAGGGAAGCTGAAGTAGCCCTCCATGAACTTTACAGCATCAGTCCAGTTGAAGCTTCACTAGATTGGCTTCTTAATGCTTAAGAGCACCTTGTGTTCTGCTGAGATTACACAAAAGTATTTCATAATAACATTTGATGCAATGTCAGCTGAAAATGTTAAAAGCCAGGCCCTCTTTCTTCTAAGGAGTGACACGAAATCCATGAACATGTTGGTGGGTTGCATGTACTTACCGGACTGTAGATTGCTGGACCACCCATAATCTAGAAAAAAAAAGAAAAATGTCAATCCCAGCTTTCCAACATTGCATTTCATCTTAATTGATTCACTCATTTTCCTCTCCACTTGGGAGTGTTGGGTGGCAGGTAGCGTGCTACAGTAGTACTGGCACAAGGCAGGAACCAACCCTGGACTTGATAGCAGGGCAGTTTTTATTGACCCCCAGTTTGTTTGATGGTTCTGAGCCAATAGTACTTGCCTGTCATTATACAGAAAGAGGATTTCCAGTTTGTAGTTGGTACTTGCCCCCCAACTGCCCTCCCTAAACCAAAAGAAGACATATATTTTAAACAGGAAACCTTTAAAAAGGTTTTTATGGTGCTGTAAATGCCCAGTATGCCCACCAGATCCCTTCATCAGATCATAATGTTCTACAGACACAGTTGCACTAAAAAGCAGCAGTAAAGGCTAATTCATTTGGACCATGATATATATTGTCACACACGCATGTTTAGGAGACAACTAAAGGGCTTGTATACATGTAATTCCACGCTGGAACAGGGGGTGGCGAGGTGCACTAATTCTCCCTCTCGATGTTTTGCAGACCATTCTAAGGAAATCCCGCCCATCTTTGGGGCAGCCAATGACATCACTTCCTCTACTGGCCTCTAAAGCTGCCATCTTGTGTATAATGAATCAGTTCTGTTTTGGACTCTGTTTTGACAACAAGTCTATGATTTTGCAACAGTTTTGCAGCAGGGAAAAATTATACGGGTGGCTGCCCCAAACCTTCACAATGTCTTATAGTGTTTCTTCTTACACTGTTTTTTGGAAAATTTTGGCTTCCTTAGAAATCAATCTCTCTCCTAAAGTATTTAAATTAAATAATACAACAGAGCAGATGGAGGGCGATTATTCTCTTGTCAGCATGCAAATGGTATGTTATATATAAATGACAAAAAATGATACAGGTGGCTGCCCCAAACCTTCGCAATGTCTTATGGTGTTTCTTCTTACAATATATGTATATTTACTTATATAGATATAGATATATAGATATATATATATATATATATATATATATATCTATATCTATACTAGTCATTTAGCCCGTTACAATAACAGGCGCTAGAACAGTAGTGCATAAACATTAGTAGGAACAGTCTATATTAAATGGCAAGGGACTTTGACCTCATTCTTTTTGTTGGTCGTATTTTTCTTTCTTTCAGCCTTTCTTTTGTTGATGTTTACTTGCTGAGCTGACCGTTCTTCGTGGGCTGCCGCCGTGTATTGTGTGTCTTTAATTTTCTGTGACAGTAATACTGTCTTGTACGGCTCTATTCAATAAGGGCACGCACAAATTGAAGGATGCCTGTGCGCCCTTATTGAAGGGTACCGTCTTGTACGTCCGCTGGCTTGTACGTCCGTAATATACCTTTAATTTTCTCTGGCGGTAATACAGGCGTGCGCGTCAGTAATATGCCTTTAATCTCCTCTGACAGTAATACTGGCTTGTATGTGGCTGTAATATTCGTCACTGTATTGTGTACCTTTAATTTCCTCTCGCAGTAATACTGGTTTGTATTTCCGTAAAACGCCTCTAACGTTCTCTGACAGTAATATCGCGCATCGCACCGTGCCCCGCGCATGCGCACTTCATCAGAAGACACCCACACACGGACACCTGGATGCACATAGGGATTTTATATATATATAGATTATATTTTAATTCAGGCTGTCATAGTGACACTGTAGATAGGATTACAGTCTCACAGGTTCACTGTGCCAGGTTTCAGTCCCATGCCCTGTTTTTGTCTGTGGATTGTGCATGTTCTCTCTTTGTCTGTTTGCGTTTCCTCCAGCTACTTGTGTTACCCTCCGACATCAAAGACGTAACTAATAGTTTGAAATTGTGTGAGTGGACCCTTTGATGGGCTGGCACTTTGTCCAGTGTTATTTCCTAATTTGCGCCCAAAGTTACCAGGATAGACGCTGGCCCTTATGATCCTGAATTCAATTAAGTAACTTAAAGGATGCTGTGTTATTTGAAACTAGCCAAAGTACCCAACATTGTCTGGGTATACTTTTGTAATGGGTTATAGAAAGAAAGCAAAAATTTGTGTGTTTTAAAAATTTTGACCCTTTAGTCATTGCTGGCTGTCCTATCTATCATCTGTTCTACAATCCGACTCTATTAATGTCTCTGGTCAGTCACGAATTTGTTCTTTTAGTGTATGATTGGATTCCATAATTGCTGTAGCTCTTCGATAGTTTGAAGCCATCAATGCTACTTCATTGTATTTCCAGGTTTACTGTTGTTAAATCATAAGAACAAAAGAAATCTGATAAATGAGGACACCATTCAGTTCATCAAGCTCGCCTGTTTAACTAATAGCTAAGCTGTCCCAACATCTCATCCAGATTCTTCATAAACATGTCAAGGTTTCTGCTTCAACTCCATGTCTTCGTAGTTTGTTTGAGCCTCACAACTCTTTGCATAAAGCAGTGCTTCCTGGCTTCAGTCCTAAATGCCCTTTCTCTTAATTTCCACTGGTGTCCGAGTGTGTGATTCACTGTTAAGTTGAAAGAATTTAGCTGGATCTACTTTATCAACACCTTTGGAAAATTTGAATACTTTCAAAAATGTTGAAATCCTTTAGTCCTGGGATGCACCTGTTTAAATCACCGCTGCTTATAGTCTTCCAGCCAGCAATGAACCAAATGGGCACTCAACCAATGTCATAGTTCAGTGGAATTTATTTAACTCTTTCTAAGACATGTAATGTCTTCATAGTCGTTTCTTCATCTTAAATGTTATCGTGAAAGTTTTTGGCCTATTTTCAGAAGGGTATGTTTCTGTTATTTTACCTCTGATCATATCATATAATTATGCATATTAATAAAACAGATCCGAAATGGAACTGGGGTTAACTCATTTTTAAGATTTTATAGCCACCTATTTTTCTAATTGGAAGAGAATTATAATAATCTCTTAAGATAACTTTACTAGGTATTTATCTGGATACGTTTCAAATTCACAAAGGACAGACTAGTGGGTCTGTCTCCTGGACTGCATTTTTGCATATTTCTAGTATTCCTTATTGTGTTATTTTTATAACTGTATAAAATTGTGAGATTGTTATTTATAAGCTCATCTGTCTGCTATCATAATTAATGCAGTGTAGCCCCTTTTAATGTGGACACATACTGGAATGCGACTGCTGAGGTTCACAGTTTGAATACTCATAACTGGGGAGTATTAGTTAATAGTTAGGCTTTGAATTAAATGTAACAAACATTAGGTTAAACCGCCTTGCCACTGATGTTGTACTCTGAATCACTGGTGACAAGTTTCTTAGGTTGCATATGAAATACTACATACACAACTCACTCTAAGAGACGTACTTAGCCCCTGAGATTTTATTTTAAAACTAGCCAACCTGCAGAGTAGCATACGCCGCATAATTATGTATTGATGGGTGAACACTTCCTGAAAGACACAGTTGTCCAAATGGGGTGGGTTTGAGGATACAACTGAGTGAATGAAAAGATGGAACTCTGGAGAGAGGGTGGGGAAGCAGGCCCGAGAGGTTTCGGGTCCTAACCGTCCAACGACGGATCGGCACAACCGGTAACGATCCTTCCGCAGGTTCACCTACGGAACCCGTGTTAGGACATTTACATCCTCTAGATAGGCAAGTTCGATGGTCGGACACCCATTCCGCCCCCGCCATTCTAGTCTAACAATTTCTTAAGTCATCTCTTAGTCATCGTTAAGTACGCACTGCCTGCTCATGTGTCCGCCCTCAGCTCCTCACCTGAATTGCTTTCGTCTGTGTACAGTCCACATGCACTTGTGAGTCACATTGACTGTTCATTTACCACACACTGCCTCAGTCGCATGCACCTGTGAGCCACGTTCGGGCCGGGTGAGGTTTCCCGTGTTGAGTCAAATTAAGCCACAGGCTCCACACCTGGTGGTGCCCTTCAGTCAATTCCTTTCAGTTTCAGCTTTGCAACCATACTCCCCCCGGAACCCAAAGACTTTGGTCACCTGGTTGGCTGCCTGACAGGTCATGGGAATAACGCCGCTGGATCGCCAGTCAGTATCATGTATGGTCGGAACTACGACGGTATGTGATCTTCTTCGTACCTCCGACTTTCGTTCTTGATTAATGAACACATTCTTGGCAAATGCTTTCGCTCTCGCGCCATGGTCGGCTGTTTAGTGAATTGTTGGTGGGCGGGGCTCTGTGAGTTGGCAGGCGTGGCTGTCTTGCGTGCGTCTAGCTTGCCATGGACTTAGTGAATTATATATATAGATGCTTGCTAGTTAAAAAGCACTTAATCTCTGAGGTTACATATAAAAAGTGACAATTAGCCATAGTTATATTGCTTTCTAGGGGTATATAATTTAACACTTGACAAATGATAGTAAGTCAGACTAACTCAGATATTACAGTAACTTATAAGTAATTTATATCATAAAGATAAAATTGGTCTTTTAGACCAAAAACAATAAATCTGAGTCAGATTAATGGCCCAATCTCCTGTTCTGTTGTGGGTTAGGAGAATGTGAGGGTGTAGTGAAACTGGGTGAGTTAAAAACTCAATGCCTGTCTAAACTCACGACCAAGTAAAAAAATGCCAACAATGTTATAAAAGATGACTCAAAGCTGATTGATTTTAAGTTGCTACAAACCACAATGCTGTTTTTGCATTAAAGCCTAAACTTATAACTGTCTCATCATAAAATAGATTTGAATAAATGTCTGCCATCAAGAAACAATAGAATTGGCTAAATCCATTCTGAGTTGTTCTCCTTCAATCATATTCTGAATATAACAAAAGCTAAAAAATAAATTGTGTTTCATTCTATTCCATTGCGCTTCATCGCAACATGCAGGTGCACAATAGTGTTGTTTTTTTAAAAAAATGTAAGGTTTGCTTTGATTGAAAAAAGCAGTGTCATCGGTTAATTTTAGAGTCACTGGCATGAATACAAGTGCAGTGAAATTCCTCTCTGCATGTTTGACCAACATGCACCAGGCCAGCACTGTCCTTGTCCGGTGGCTTGAATCTCCTGCTGTAGGTTATGTAAAATAACATCACAAAAATAACAGATACTAGTGAGTGAAAAAGCCAAGTTTCCTTTCTCCCACACTTTTGTGAGACTGATGCTGAACGTTCTCATCCCTATCAACGTCATGGCAGTCAGAAGCCATAAAGAAGGCTAACAGAATGTTAAGGTATACGAGTATCACAACGTGATGTGTAGAGTACAAGTCTAATGAGGTTATACTGAAGCTTTAAAAGGCACTGACTGGTGAGGCCTCGTATGTGTAGTTTTGGTCTTCTGCTCAAATAAAACATAGCAGCACAAAAGAAAGTCCAGAGAAGATCGACCATGCTGAAACTGGGTTTAGAAGGAATGAGTTATCAGGAAATAAAAGGAGCTGAGCCTTTTTACTTTAAACAAAAAGAGACTAAGAGGTGACATGATTGAAGTGTTTAAAATTATGAAGGGAATTAATCCAGTGGATTGAGACTGTGACTTTAAATGAGTTCAACAAGAACACAGTGACATAGCTGGAAACTTATTAAGAGTAAATTTCACACAAACGTTAGGAAGTTTTTGTTCACACAGAGATCCACAAACACATGAATAAGTGACCAAGTAGGACTGGTGAGCTTTGTTTGAATGAACAGCCTGTTCTCGTCAAAAATGTTTGAATATTCATTTTGCATGCAATTTCACAACGGTGAAACTCACTAAAAGAGGTGTTTATAAGTTTTTGGGGAGACGAGAAAAAGAGCATTCCTTTTAAGGGTTTCGTAACACTGCTCACCTGATTTGGATCTGCATGTTTTTCTCAGAAAGTATTCAGATAAAAATAAAATGCTGAAAAACCGTCTTTTGGAAAATCAACATGGCTAAACAACAATCCACGATGAGACAAAATGATATACTCTTGGACAAGAGCCATAACCCAGCGAGACAATGAAATTGTAATGGTACCAGCCCATATACGTCATTGGCTACTGGCATGTAACATCAGATTCGTAACCATTCTGCTCCTTTACTTTTGAAACCAGAGCAAAGTTTTGTGCAGCCATAGGAAGAATCTGAATCAGTGTGGCCAAGATATGAACAGAAATCCCCTTCAGAATGTCCAAACACCCAACACTTGATACAAAGCAGACATAACACATACTAACCGGAAGGTTTCCTCCTTGATAGCCTGGCATGCCACCCTGAAAGAAAAGAAAGAGATGACATATTTAGGGAGGTCATAGGTCAGTCTGAGCAAAAAACACCACAAATGCAGCACAAACAGAACTGCTAATTAAAAACGTTTGGAATATATTTAGGTGAATGTTACTTATTCCAGCTGCCTGCTTAGTTACTGAGGATATTTTTCTGAAATTAAGGCCTGTGATTTCTGCTAGCATTTTAAACTTGATGATTATGTGGTTTGATCTTTTGGTTACAACTTTGGGTTCTCGTTTGATTTTGCTTTCTTTTCCTGAGCTCTTTATACAATTATTTATATATATATATATATATTATATATAATATATATATATATATATATATATATATATATATATATATATATATATATATATATATATAATATCTGTCTCTTCACTCTGTTTCCGTTTCTTGTGTAGTATGTGATAGTTTTGTATGCCACCTCACTTGGGTGTACTCTGGGTATTCTTGTGTTGTTTGGTCTTTCTGCAAAATGCACATCACAGGGGCATCCAGTATCAGTCTGCTTGGGGGAGATGCTGCTTTCTGATATTCATGGACCTGCATTCTGATGGTCTCACCTTTGTGGACCATACTGAAACTGGGTCTAGAAGGAATTAGTTATGAGGAACTATTAAAAGAGCCGAGTCTTTTCACTTTGAACAAAAGGAGATTAAGAGTAGACATGATTGAAGTGTTTAAAATTATGATGGCCATTAGTCCAGTGGATTAAGACTGTGACTTTAAAATGAGTTTATCAAGAACACAAGTTGGAAACTAGTTAAAGGGTAAATTTCACACAAACGTTTGGAAGTTTATGTTCACACAAAGAACCACAAATGCATGAATATGTGACCAAGTAGTGTGACAGATAGTAGGACTTTAGGAACTATCAAAACTTGACTTGATGTCATTTTAGAAGAATTAAATGGACAGGACTGGCAAGCTTTGTTTGAATGAATAGCCTGTTGTCATCAAAAAATTTTCTAATGTTCATTTCGCATGCAATTTTACAACAGTGAAACTCACTACAAGAGGTGTTTACGAGTGTCACACTCATGCTCATGGGAGGTAGCTAAAAGGCTCAATTGATGGTAATTCCTCGGCAAACCAGGGAATGGCAAAGTGCACTAATCCTTGCTCTTTTCCACTGACAGACTGATCATGGGAAATTCTGCTTGGGTCCGATGACATCACTTCCAGTTCCTGTCAGATGACATCATTTCCTGTTTCCCACTATCTAACCACCATATTTGCCTGTTTGCTTTGTTCTTGTTCTGGACTGAAATCTGTAACATTGAACTACAACCTTTGTTATTTTTGGCATCCAGATTCAAGTATACGTGCGGCTGCCCTCAAACCTCTTTCTATGTGGTATGGAATCTATTACAGGAGTTTTAAAAGTTTTTGGGGAGATGAGAAAAAGAACATTCCTTTTAAGGCCTTAGCAACGCTGTTCACCCGATTTTAGTCTGCATGTATTTCTCAGAAAGCTGTTCAGATAAAAATAAATGGTGAAAAACTGTCTTTGGGAAATTCAACATGGCCAAACACAATCCATTATGACACAAAATGACACACTCTTGGACAAGAGTCATAATCCAGTCAGATAATGAAACTATAATTCAAATCAGCTGAGAAGAAAACATGGTACCTGTGGTCTTAGATGAGATCCTACTTTGGCCAGTGCAAAACTTTGTATATTAGTATCCTTCCATCAGCACTGGCGCACTCCTGCTACCTGATGGGAATTGTAGTCCCTACTGAGCACTGTTTTTTTGGTTTGCCCTTTCAATTATAATCGCTCTCCCTAATACACCATATAACTTATATTTTAAGTTTGACCCAAAATGCAAAATTTCATGTGAATCAGCCCAAAATTTTCACTGGTTCATATGCCATACCTAAATATTACCAGAATGCACTTCACAAAAACATTGATTCATTTGCTTCTATTTTAACTGAAACCAAATAAGAGTGTCCACACATGGTACTCTGGTGTCACAGAGAGTGAGATATCAAATTTAAAGTACCGTAAAGACCACCAGCTAAATACAACTGGGAGGCAGTGCTGAATTCAAATGCACCACAAAGAATTCTGAGAAAATGTTCTAACACATTGTGTTCAAGTCTTGACCAAAACAGAGAATTGATCTGGTGTGATGGGACTACATATGCTCATTTTGCTTTTCTTAAAATTTTGGGTTTTCAAGATGGTCAAACTGTCATGATGTCACATGGTACCAGCCCATATACATCATTGGCTACTGGCATGTAACATCAGATTTGAAACCGTTCTGTTCCTTTACTTGTGAGACCAGAGCGACATTTTGTGCCCCCATAGGATGAATCTGAATCAATGTGGACAAGATTTGAACAGAATTCTCCTTCAGAGTGTCCAAACACCCAACACTTTATACAAAGCAGACATAACATATACTGACCGGAAGGTTTCCTCCTTGATAGCCTGGCATTCCACCCTGAAAGAGGACAGAGAGACGACATATTTAGGGAGGTCATAGGTCAGTGTGTGAAAAAAAAAAAAAAAAGACAAATGCAACACAAACAGAGCTACTAATGAAACAAGTTTGGAATATATTTAGGTGAATATTACTTATTCCAGCTGCCTGCTTAGTTACTGAGCGTCTTTTTCTGGAATTATGGTCTGTGATTTCTGCGTAGCATTTTAAATTTGATGATCATGCAGTTTGATCTTTTGGTTACAACTTTGGCTTTTCTTTTGAATTTGCTTTCTTCTTCTGATCTCTGGGCCTGATGACTTCACTTCCTGTTCTGGTGACATCACTTCCAGTTTTGGGCCCGATGATGTTACTTCATCCATCCGGTTTTAAAAACACCATTTTGTTTGTCACACATCAGTTCTGCTCTGAACTCAGCTCTCTAAAAGAGATATTGTTGCTTTTTTCTTTTATTTTCAATCCAGTCTTCAAGTATATGGGGTGGCTACACCAAAACTTTTTGCAGTGTTTCTCGTTTTATTTGACAGCATGTAGAAACTTCTTTCTCAGAGAGCTTTGTCACTCATGATGGTACCACACACTTCAAAACCAAAGAGTAAACCAAACCAAATGTGTAAGTTAGTTTAAATAAAACGTGTCCAGACCAGATCATCTCTGATGAAGTTCTCATCATTTGTACCTTATCTGGTGCATGTGAGATATTTGAGGGAGTGATAAATGTAAGGGTGGACTTACTTTTGCCAAATGTTAAATTTGCATTTATGTTTATTTAAATTAAACATGGCTACAAAATGTAAATGTGGTGTGATGTGTGTTATATCATATTTATGTAAAGATACTATTTAAATGAAGATCAAATCTTGATATGTCCATATATGTTAAAAAGAAAAAAAAAATAATGGGGTGGACCTTTTTCACAATAACATCACATCAGGAATTCAAAATTCCATTTGCGACAGAAACTGGATGCCAGCACAACAATTGAGAAGAATGTGATGAAAAAATTTTTAAAAAAATCATGTAGTTAAAGAGAAAAATTGGGACAAACAGAATCATTCAATGCATTTGTCATTAAAAAAAATGAAAAAATGATAAGAAAAACAACAACAGCAGCATCTGCAGCACAGTAGACAGGCAGGCTCTACTGTGCGATATGTGAGCGACTCTCTCATTTTACAGCTTAAAAATAAAAATCAGCTCACCTGATAGCCTGGCTGACCCTGTGGATGTAAAGAAAGAAAAAAATGGAAAAAGTGTAATAAAGCATCATTACAAGACAATAAACTAAGAAGTAATTCTGGTGGTGACCATCCACAAGAATAGAACACAATAGATAAACAATAAAAAAAAATAAAATTGGGCCAAAACAAATACCAAACAAAAAGGTACAGAAATGGGCTCCCCATGTGCCATAACTCAGAGCACAATAAACACCACCTACGGCAGCAGTTCTCAAACTGTGGGGCGCGCCGAAGTAACAAAAAAGGGGGCGCGAATGTTGCCATATGTGGCATAATTTCGCTATTCGTAGGAAAATTTTAAACTTGTAGTGATGTATCGGCATCAAAAAATATAGGAATAAATTTTATTAGGGTTTTAAAAAAAATGTTAGGGGGGGGGTGGCACGAATAAAACTGTTTTGAAAACTTGGGTCGCAAATACTGCGGTGGTCTGACGCCCAGCCCTGGGTTTGTTTCCTGCCTTGTGCCCGGTGTTGGCTGGGATTGGCTCAAGCAGTCCCCCGTGACCCTGTAGTTCGGATATAGCGGGTTGGATAATGAATGGAGGGATGGATGGATGAGTCGCAAATACTTAAAATGTTGAGAAACGCTGACCTACGGACTGGCATCTGAGCTTGGCAATAAGACAAAGAAAAAGCTAAAGCACTTCTAGAATTTAAAAGACCAATTAGGAAAGAATTTAGGAATCACATTTTATTTGCTTCACAGTTTCGAGTATGATTACAGGTTTATGGAGTCAGTGTTGTCACAAGTACAGAGTGCTGTGAAATTCTTACTTGTGTATGCAAACAGGCATGTAATGTGCACCACTGCTCCTTAGTTTTGGTAGTTTGGCTTTCCGTTATCACGCATCAGCCCCTGCGTTATGCCTGGCACAAAGGCTTAATGAGAAATATCACCGTTATTGGTACAGTGGTAGTGCTACTGCCTCGCAGTTAGGAGACCCGGGTTCGCTTCCTGGGTCCTCCCTGCGTGGAGTTTGCATGTTCTCCCTGTGTCTGCGTGGGTTTCCTCCAGGTGCTCCGGTTTCCTCCCACAGTCCAAAGACATACAGGTTAGGTGCATTGGCGATTCTAAATTGTCCCTATTGTGGGTGTGTGTGTGTGTGCCCTTCAGTGGGCTGGCACCCTGCCCGGGGTGTGTTCCCTGCCTTGCACCCTGTGTTGGCTGGGATTGGCTCTAGCAGACCCCTGTGACCCTGTAGTTAGGATATAGTGGGTTGGATAATGGATGGATATCACCATTATCTACAGGCACAGTGCACAAGAAGATCAAATCTCGATATGTCCACAAATTTTGAAAAAAGGAAAAAAAAATATTTCACGAGGTGCACTTACTTCTTCATGTCCTTATTTATATTTACATTTCTTTGCTTAGCAGATGGTTTTATCCAAAGTGATGTACAATAGAGGTCAGCCTAATCAAGTAACATCAGTCTGGGATTCGTTCAGGGACAAGCATTACAGGACAAGGGGACATAATTGATCACCACAAGAGAAAAGCCAAAATAAAATACAAGCGAGTTACAATCCCTAACAGCTAATATCAGTTAGATCGAAATTCACCAAACAAGAGAGAGAAATCAAACGCATCTTGAACACATTGAGGGAATCATGGGTATGAATAGACATGGGCAGCTCATCCCACCAGCCAGGAGCTACACATGAAGAGAGTCTGGATAGAGACTTGATACCACACAGGGTTGGCATCACCAGACCACAACAACAATTTACTTTTTGCATAGGTCAAAATCATACAAGGAGTACAGCAATGGGCTTTAACAGGCCTGGTTTTTTGACTGCCCTATCTTGGGTAAGGCAATTCAGAGAGAGACTCCTTTCCAGGTAGGCTGGGTGTACAATTGGTGTCAAAAAATGGGGTAAATACAACACAATGTACAGAACGGAACACTAGTAATACTCTTCACAGACCTAGATGGCCAATCTATCACTGACACCTCAGGAATACAATACAACAGTACAATAGTAAAAGCTACAAAACAAAATGCAAGAATAGAAAACATCACATGAGGATTCAGATTTTTTTCAGACTCCTGGACACCTCGGCCAACAAGCTGCCTCATTCCTACTGGCCATTTTACAGCTGAGTCAGTGCTGGGTTGGCCAGTGTGATGAAAGGACCCTTCTACCCAATGATTCCAGTACACCTTTATCAGGGACGACCTTTCCATAGGCAGGCAAACAACTTGGCAGTAGAGCAGTGGCACCAAGTGCCACAGATGCCATTTACCAGCAGATCTAAGTAGTTCGAGAAGTAGCATAGGACCTCACAAGTGTCTCCACATATAAGGATTTGAACTTAATACGTGTCACTGTAGGAAGCCAGTGTTGTGATCTAAAGAGAGGAGTGACATGGGCCTGCCTCAGCTGGTTCAACAACAGATGGGCCGCTGTACGAGGTGGGACCCATAAATAACGAGACTTTTTTCTGCAGGCTGAAGGGGCGTTAGTTATGACATTTGGCACTAGGTGTGTGGACTAGACTGCCCTCTGCATCATTTGGCCAAGTGGCATTCTTGAAGTGCTCAAGCGATTGTGTGATGCTGTGCGAAGAAAACACCCAAAATATGGGGATCAGATGAGTGGCTTCTGCATTACAACAACACAGCATTGAGTGTGTGTCAGTTTCTCACAGAAAAGGGGATGACAACCGTTTCCCACTCCAAAATCCCCTTCACTCCCTGGACCATGCACCCTGCGATTTTTACTTATTTCCAAGAATGAAGGGGGACCTTAAAGGAAAGCTTTTTCAGGTCAAGAAGCAAACGACGAAGGCACTGAAGGTTATCACTTTGCAAGAGTTTCAGAACAGTTTTGAGCAATGGAAAAAGTGGTGGGACAAGTGGATTGCATCTCAGGGAGAGTATTTTGAGGGTGATTAAATTTTGGAAATGTTCTAAGAAATATACGATGAAAAAAAAAATCCTCATTATTTTTGAATCCCCCATTGTATCGGGAATTATCTGTAGTTGCTTGGTGATGTACGCCAGCGAAAAGTAGCAGTATTCCAGTTGTGACAGGACCAGATTCAATATTTCAATAAAATAAATTGAATATTTAAGATTCAGTCACCTACACAATTATTCTGAGGTGTTTAGAATTCACCCAGTGACAGGAACTAGGCATCCAGCAACTGACACAACAACCAAGATGGATGTGATAAAAAGATCACATGATGGTGCAGGGAAAACGAACATGTAATGCCACATAAAATACTTTTTTCATTGTCATGGACATCATAGGAAACTGATTTTTGCAACTTTTTATACTGAAAAGTTATAATTTTAAAATTTAAACAGAAATATTATAAAAATAACAACAGCAGTAGCAACAGCAGAACTTGACAGATAAGCTCTGGAAGGCTAAATGGGTGGGATTCTCTCGTTTTGCTACTTTAAAGTAATTATAGCTCACCTGATAGGCTGGCTGACCCTGGGGAAGGAAAGAAAAAAAAACAAGTTAAGACAAAAGCAGAATGAGAATTCTAAAATAATAAATTATTCTATCAGTTCTGCTAACAATAAGATAATGAAAAATTAATAACATTGGGGAAACTGGAAGTGCCTGAATACTGGGCAAACCAAAGGTTGGGCAGCAGTTACTTTGGCTGGTGTTGATGACATAACCTCCATATTCTGCCCCCAATTTGGGCATCAAACATTATTTTATAAAGAGCCTTTCACAGATCATGCCAGTGATTAAATTAACACGGGCCCTGCTCAGACACCTGCATGGTGAGCCCACAGATGGGCTGTTGGAAGTCCTGATCTCTAAAGGAAAAAGAAGATGAAAATGACTTACTGGGAAAGAGGGAATATTCATCGTCTGGCTCTAGAAAGGAAGCAAAGAACAGAACACAATGACAATCTGAGCTGATGGAGGCCTAAAAAGACAGCAAGACCCCCAGAAGATCCTGCTCATTGTTAACACACGTTTTTCTAGTTCAATGGTTTAACCGGGTTAAGGAGAATAACATGATTAAGGCAGAAACCTGGTTTCATAATCTCCGTTTACAAGTAATCCTCTGAAGTTCTCCTTTGACAAAAACACACCATTATCATTAAACTTCACAAAAAAAATGTTAAACATCATCATTGAATACCATGAATCGGAAAATAAGCCAGACTCCTGTGATAATTTTATGTTTTATAAATATGTTTAGTCATATTGACGCTTTATGTATAGATTTCTATTACCGGAATGCATGCAGCATACTCTTTTGTTATTGGCTGTGTGTTTCTGGCCTTACACCCAGTACTACCTGATAATAATACTGTTTGTATTTTTACTTCATTAAGATAAATGTTACATTACGTTATTTACTACTTTAAAAAGTAATCAGACTACTTAACGCTTGTTACTTTTACCATATTATCCTACTGCTCTCGAGATTCTGTTACGGAGTTCAACACAGTACGTTGAGTTCATGCACATAAATTAAGCAATTTCTGAAATATTCAGAAAGAGCATTTCACCCAGAAGAAGTTAGAACATGATTGCCTGATCATCTGGAAATGAATTTTGTGGATGCTTCTATTAGTGGGTGCTGAAATTGTGTGCAAAGCAAATACATGCGTAAGCTGACAGAGTACAACGGTGTCAGGCATGGGGGTTGGACGATTCCTCCGAGGACTTGGGAAAGGTATGTAATAACCCGTTAAGACGAGGGGGGGGCGGGGGGCTACCGCTGACTTTGTCCTGTTTCTCTTGTTCCTTCACAGCTCAGAGAGACCTCCCAATAAGGGCACTTAGCCCCAACCCCTTCCAGGCATTAAAGGACGGGCAGCCAAAAGAGAGGTGTCTTTTACTGGAAGGCCATAGTAAGCCACAGTGCAGAGCACAAGACTAACTCCCGAGTAGGAGGAACCCTGAACCGAAGAGGAACGCATTTGCGTCTTTTTTTCTTTTCCTTTTTATTTTGTTCATTTCGACTGGTGACAAATAAAAGCAAGGTCCCGGTTGGCGACCCAAAATTCTGACCAATTCCAGTCTGTCCTTCCACCGCCCGACCACAATAATCAGATTATTTGCAGAGAATTCTCAGAGGCCAATAAACCGATTTCTCTAGTAAGGGTTTACATGGTGTTATAGAAATCAGGTTTCTGTGAATAAGCAGGTTATTGAAGAGCACATAAACACACTAACTGTGTGTGGATTTTTCTCCTGGCTTTGGGTTTCCACCAACATGACCCTCCACTGCTTTGTGTTTTGAAGCTTGTTACACTCTGTTCATTGAAAATAGTAGAGTGACCAACAGCTGCTTTCCATTAAGGACACTGGGCCAGAAGTGAAAACAAATATCTGCAGATCTTAGCAGAATTTATTTTTACACAAGATTTGCAAAATATAAAAAGTAATCAAACATCAAATGGTTAACCTTTCAAGAGAACCTAATTTACCTTTGGGACTGAACTCTTCTATTCCACCATAAACTAGAGAGGTGAATTGGTCAGCGATAACCCACAACTCAGCAGTTTATACCACAGAAAGCCCTTAGTGTCGACTTGGCAGATGGCAAGGGCAGAGGTGAACACAGAATTCTGGATCCCACCATATTCAAACCCCAATTCAGAATCACATCAAAAGAAAATCAGATCTCCAGCCACAGATTCCAAGATGAGAAGTTTTATGCACAAATCCACTTGATAAATTGTAACGTACCTGGTAACCTGGCTGACCCTGAGGATAAAACAATGAAAAAAATGCATTAGGATTTGTAAATGAAGAAGCCCAATTGTTTTTATGCAATTTTTATAAATATTATTATATTTATTTATTATGAGAGTATTGTACATTTAAGTGGTTTGAATTATTTCTTTGTGTTTTGTGAGTTGGAACCCCAAGAGGCGGGGCCACCAAGACATCACTACTGTGGAACCGCCTTCCACCTTTACATTGAGCTTCAGGGATGATGTCCCATGAAGCAGAGATCTTTCTGTAAGTGTTGTATTGGATTTTCTGATTTAATAAACTTGTGTGATTGGCTATTGGTGTTGTGTGTCTGTCTGGGTGTGTGTTTCCTGGCCTCTTTTTATCCTTCTGGGTTTCCTATAAAAGGGGCCAGTCGCCAATACTCAATGGACAGAGTTGGGAGGAAGAAGGATAAAGCCTGTAAGGAGGACTGGAGGCAAAGGGACTGTGCTGTGGTGAAACTTGCGTCCTGCCTGTCTGTGCCGGGTTAGGACGGCTTTACGCACCTTAGGCTTCACAATACACTTACTGAACTTGCAGGTCAAAACTGAGTGAAGCTCATCACGGGTGCAATGTCTGCTCCACTCACTCACACACTAATCTTAAGCCAATCAACTCAAGAGACACACAGGACAAAAAAACAGAAAATCCAACACAAACATTAAGAGAACATACAAACTCCTCACAGACAGACGATATATTAGGGACAGTGGAACTGTCACCTCAGCAGATATCTAAACTCCAGATACGTTAGCATATAAGACTGAGGGACGGCTCTGGTCATAACTTTTACATTTTCTCATATGCCATTACATTCTCAAACCCATTTAACCAAATTATTTTGTAAAATAACTCATTCTCATTTTGAAAAAATAAGAGTTCCATCACCAGCACTCCAGGTTAGCAGAATGACCTTAGATGGCTTAGGCTTGGAACAGTAGGGTATAAGGGCACTGTCTGGCAGAGAGTCCCTCAAGTCTGGGCTCTTCCTTTCTCTTTTGCCTGAGGTTGTTGGTCTCAAAGTGAAATTGAACCCCACTGAAGCAGCATTGATCCAAAGGCAGGAACGATCCCCGCCCACTCCCTGTCACTCACCCCTCCGCTCCAGCCGCCACCAATGATGTTGATGGTCTGTATGACTACATCACCTCCAATCTCCAAGGTGTCCACTTGCTCAAATGGAAGGCGGTGCTGGAAGAAGTAGAAGTTCTGTCCATTCACGTTGACCTGTTAGGACATCAAAGGTTCTAAAATGAATGCCATGGAAGTCATTGAGGGGTCACTGGTATTCTTGTCTGTGTTTTGTCGCCATCTGCCACTGCACTGGTTAAAATAGCTCTTGTTCTCTTAGACTTAACTACAGCATTTGACACCATTGATCGCAGTATTCTTATAAATTGCCTTAGTCAATGGGTGGGCCTCTCCGGCAATGTCTTAAATTGGTTTCAGTCTTATTTAACAGGTAGAAAATTCGTAGTTGTGGTGATTATACTTTGGATACCCATGATATTTTATATGGTGCACCACAAGGGTCTATTCTGGGTCCACTGCTCTTTTCGATCTATAGGCTTCCATTAGGTCAGATTATCTCAAAGCACAAGGTGAGCTATCACAGCTATGCAGATGACACACAGCTGTATTTACTAATAGCACATGATGACCCTGATGCTCTTGGCTCTCTGATCCTGTGTCTTATTTGTGTTTCTGAATGGATGCGTAAATAGTAAGTTTCTCAAACTAAATAAGGAGAAAATAGAAATCTTAGTTATTGGCAAAAACGGATATAGTGGTGGTTTTAAACATACACTTGGTCTCGTAGGCATAAAAGTCAACTCGGAGGC
Organism: Erpetoichthys calabaricus; assembly: GCF_900747795.2. Classification (NCBI taxonomy): domain Eukaryota; kingdom Metazoa; phylum Chordata; class Cladistia; order Polypteriformes; family Polypteridae; genus Erpetoichthys; species Erpetoichthys calabaricus. The sequence continues at coordinate 27,776,922 of NC_041394.2, read as the reverse complement.
AAGGAATTTAGGGGCAACTATTGACTCTGACCTAAATTTTAAATCACATATTAAATCAGGTTACTGGGACTGCATTTTTTCATTTAAGGGAAATAGCAAAGTTAGATCCCTTATAACTTTACAATACGATGAAAAATGAGTTTACGATTTTGTTTTGAGTCGACTAGAATACTGTAATGCACTCCTTACAGGACTTCATAAGAAAGACGTCAATCGGTTACATTTACCTCAGAATGCAGCAGCAAGAATCTTAACTAGAAAAAGAAAATCTGAGCACATTTCAGCAGTTTTAGCGCTGTTACATTGGTTACCCGTGTGATTTGAATTTGACTTTAAAATACTACTAATGGTTTACAAAGCCTTAATATAACCTCGTCCTATATTTCGGAATGTCTGCCCCCTTGCACTTCTGGTTGTAACCTCAGATCTTTAAATGCAGGTCTGCTTATAATTCCAAGAGCCAACCTGAAAAGAAGTAGTGAGGCAGCCTTTTGTTGTTATGCACCTAAAATTTGGAATACTTTACCAATAGAAATTCGCCAGGCTAATTCTGTATCACAATTAAAAAAAAATAACTTGTTAAAAACCCATTATTTTAAAATGGCTTTTTCGTAGAGATACAACTAAATTGTAGCTATTAGTCTATATGGGCATTGACATCATTTTCATCTGGGTTCTGCAATTCCACACTACTTTGTACTATTCTCTACTGTCTTTTCTGGTTCTTCTGTGGTGGCGATCTGTGCCACCAAAACCTGATCAAGGTACCATGCTTCCCCCTGCGTTTACGGATTGAATGGCAGGTGTTCCACATGTCCGCATGACCATCATCATCATCAAATTCTTGAATGTGAAGCCTGAAAACCATCAAGACGGATTTAGAGCATGTCTGTTAGGTAGTCTAGGGCTAGGTGGTCCCTGCAGATTTTGTTTTTTTCCTCCAGCCGAACTTGGTTTTTTTTTGGTTTTTTTCTGTCTCCTGGCCATCTGACTTTACCTTTTTTCTTTGTTACAAACGGTATAATACTATTGCCTAATCTTTTTTGTTTTGTTTTTGTTTTATATTAAATTTCTTTTTATTTAATCACATAAAGAACTTTGAGCTACATTGTTTATATGAAAATGTGCTCTATAGATAAATGTAATTGTTTTTTTATCCCATCTGAAGTTGCATCAAAACCCTAAAGGTTGGCTTATATTTAAAGTGAGTTTTAAACCCTATTAAATTATTCCTAACTTCACATAGACACAAATGTGCCAGTAAATATCCAAAATGGCAAATTATGCTGAGGAACAGGTGGCAGAAGTGAGCTGATATAGACACATGTATGATTCCCCCTTTCTGTGACCATAATGTTAACAAATTGCAAATAGCACTGAACCAAATGAAGAAAACATGGTTTAAGGGACAAATTTGTCAAAAACAAAACAAAAAAAAAGGTTTGAAAGACCAAACTGGAGCTCCAGAAAGTGTAAACACTTTAGTTTATCTGCTGTGAAATTGTTAAGTATGTGACTGTTGTGGGGTACAAAATCTGTACATTTTAGTTTATATTTCCATTATATTTTGTTCAAGACAAGACAACAGATGAACTACATTCAGGACAAATCAAAGCATGTCTTCTTCCTAGTTATATCTCACTTTTAAAACAGCTGTTTCAACAAAGAATGGAAGACATGCTGGTGGCTCAATTACTTTATAACCTGAGAAAGGAAGGACATCTAATTATTTTACAGCCTGGAAAAGGAAGACCTGCCGATATCTCAGAGAACATTAAAAAGTTTTATTGTTTGGGAAAACGGACAGTGAATTCATTCATCATATTGTCAGCCAGCCAATCAGAATATCTAACAATCACATCTTGCAAAGCCCCCCGGTACAATTTTGGAATAAATATGCCTCATCTGAGGAGCAATATAGTAAGTGAGAAAGGAAGTAAGGAAGGAGGGAGGAAGAAGAAGGGACGAAGATGTCACTGGTCGTCAGAAAAGCATCATGAACAGCTACAAGTGCTCGATTACAAGCTGCCTGCGACATTTATCCTTGTCATCTGTAACTTTTTTGTAAGCTGTTTCTAAAGACTACATATATCCAGACTTTTCTGTCAGTCCTATTTTCTATTATTCTTTGTTCTACTGGTATTATTATTCCTGTTATAAATACCATGCTGCTTTTAACTTTCTATGCTTTGTCTTAATGTCTATAGAGTGATTGAAGTAATAAGTTAGATTTCTTTGAGCACCTGGTGCAGCCGGAGGTTTGCCATTACCTCTGTGCTGCGAGGTTTATTAAGGGCTGAGGGTGAGAGGTCCACCCATAGTAGGGAACAGTAAGTAAAGTAAGGTATTCTTGGCTGATAAATGGCCTATAGTCAAGAGTACTGAGCCTTTGTATGTTTAAATGTATTCTTGTAGACCAAAAGTAATATTTAGGTGTGAGATATCATTAAAACATCGTATGTTGTTCGTGCCGATAATAAGTCTCTTGAAGTGCTGAGAAAGTGACAGGTTGTGTTATTCGTAAAGCACTTGTGTGGTTTAAAGTGCCAGAGGTTAACCAGCTGTGTGTGTGTCATTCATGGGTCACTGTTGTGGTTAGGGTCTGTGTGTATGCGTATGTATGTATGTGTGTGTTAATCTTAAAGTGCAACAGTAGACCAACCCAATAACAAACTTGATGAGTACACTTACCCTTGAGAAAACAGGTAAAGGGTAAGCAGAGGGAAATACTACGATATTACAGTGATATTAACTGAAACACTGCCACCTACTGACTAGGAGAATATTGACACACCGATTGAATTGGGAATCCCAAGTGTAAATGCATTTTGGACATTGACAGCACATGAATCTATACACCCTATAAATAGGGCTTAACTTCCTTGGTGTCAAGGTTGAGTGTCTCTCTGGCTTAAAATTATATGTAAAAATGGTTTAACACAAGTGGAACTCGGGTTAACCTATTTTTCACATGTACAACTGATATAAAGCTCAGGACAGTTTACAGCATGCCATTTAGTGGATAAAATAAAATTATGCTGCAAAAAGATCTTAAATATTTCTATGCATTCTGCCTCTCTATGGTAAATCATCAATATGAGTTATGAGTGGGGTGGAGCTTTCAACCAAAAAACACAATAGCATGTAAAAAAAAAAAGTTGTAAAGCTAGTTTTAGAACAAACTGTAAACTCAACCATTAGTCAAAGCAAGCATAGTGAAGACAGCTTGAATCGGTGATCAGACGTTAACACTGATAGTCAAACCGATACAAACTGTACTGTACGACCAACCCACCATGATATGCCTGGTGAATTCAATCATGTGAAGCTTCAGCATGGCAAAAAACGGCAAAATAATTGTGATCATTTGGAAGAACAAGAAAGATGTTAGACCCCAACGTACTGTTCACAATGCAGTAACTGTTAATGTTTGTATCAGGGAAAATGTGGAAGTTACTAAGCGTTGCGCTGTGGTAGCCTACAATAACACAAGGGGCGTGTTGGTCATGCAGGTCAGGCACTGATGTTTACTGACTCTCATTTGCAAGCAACAGAAAAAAATACAAGAAAAGTGGGGAAAGAATCACACAGAGAAGCAGGCTTCTGCTGTCCAGATTGCACCATTAGGCTGTGCCTGAGTGACTGTCTCAGAACCTGTCACAGAAGGACGTGTACTAAATCTGCATCAGGCCAGCAGTGGACACTAAACATACATTTCCTACTGTGTTTATGCTAATGTTTTGGTATTTTCATATTTCTGTTACACATAACATTTTTTCTTCCTAAAACAAATCCAAAATTTTTGCTCATTTTTTTTTTTTAAATGTAACACTAAGGAAGTTAAGACATTTCATTGTGATGGCGAATGTACATCGACACCAGTCAGCTGCAATGAGTGAATGCATGTGTTGGTTGACATTTCACAGACAAATAAAATCACACTAGTTTGGAGAAAGGAAATCAAACATCGGCATGGGGTACTGTGTTAAGTATTGAGAGGGGAAGAGTTGTGCCATCTGACAAAAAAAAAAAAATGGGGTGGGGGGGCAGATATGGAAAAAACCCATTTCAAAAAGAGAAGGGGACGATCATCACTTGACACATCATGAAGGTATCTATTTGGCCTCTGGCTGACTCTCGTCACTTCGAGTGACATACCTGGTAGCCCTCCTGGTTCACGATGATCACCATCTCAAACTCATCCCCCTTCCTGAAGGGCATACGCGCCTTCTCCTCAGACATCCAGTTTCCACCTTGGAAGGCGTTGAACACCACCTTGTCCCATAAGTCAAAGCGGGGGTTGATGTGCAAAGCGATGTCACAACCACTGTAGTTGCCACACTGAAGATTCACTTGGAATCTGATGGAAGAAAAAAAAAAACATGAATAGTTAGGTAAAAATCGGAATATGTACTCACTTGGAATGAAAAGCAGCAGCGAGCGTGAGAGAAGAGCAATGGTGGCTGAAATCTCATCCCATCAAGAGGTCTCCTCAAGCTGCCCTGATTTTTGCGGCGGGGTTAAGCCCACCAGTAAGTCAGTGAATTACCTTTAATGAAGCACACTGTGTATTGAAGCCTCACCACGTCCATTGATGATGTCCATGGCAGTCACATATTTCTTACCCAATTTTAGTGTTCTGTTTTATTTTTTTTTAAATCCTAATTCATCCAATCTTTTAAACACGATTCATTTGTTAGTTCATTGACAGAGCAGTATCTAAGTCGAACACTTTGGAGCATACAGTACATTTTTTTTCTGTCCACCCTGGCCATCGAACCTTACTCCTTTTCTATGTTAACTAATGTTGTCTTATTTTAATTTTGTATTTTGTCTTTTATTTTTCTTTTCTTCATTATGTAGAGCACTTTGAGCTGCTTTTTGTATGAAAATGTGCTATATAAATAAATGTTGTTGTTGTTTAAAACATTATAGTGATGGGTAACTCACAAACAATTTTTTTTCTAAATTAATGTTTTTAGTGAATCACTCAAATCAATTTGTGAATATTAATGTCTGAATTCAGTGGCGCTCAACGGGATCGCTAAAGCACATGCATGACCTGAATGATGTCGTCATCAGCATCATTTGTTTCACTAGAAGGTCGCAAGGCCTAGTTTGAGAAAAAGGACAATAAAGTACTCCGTGGAACAGGCCGGTGTGGCTGCAGGACAACCAACAATTACAACAAAACTTTCAGAGAGTTGTTCCCGGTGCAGACGGACAGCTGCAATCAGCATTGTTTTTGTATTGGAAGCAAGAAGCTGCAACTATAAAGTTAAATATCAATCATCACATCTGGAGGCCGAGCTACTGAAAGTGGAAAATCGGCACCCCCTCCTAGCAAAGACGATGTTCCAAAGTGGACCTTGGAGTCTCTGCCAGCCAGACGAGCAGGCTAAAGACTTGTTAGCCACAATTAATTAAATTTGTTCATGCTGTCAGCTTAAAAACCAGTAGCTGCAGGTTCATAAACCTTCAGAAGTTTAAAACACAAACTGTTGTTCACCTGGTGCTTGTCATACTTTTAGCAAGTGTCTCTACTTTTATGAGATTTACGAGAAGTATAAGTCCTTCATAAATTTCCCCAAAATAATTGCTTTAACTTGTGTTTCCCTAAATACACGTCATTAAATGTGCATTTGCTAAAAATAATTGATTGGATATAAAATATTAACTTTTTCGCTAGAAACACCTGAAAATTTTCACCTAAATGATACAACTTACTTGTTTTCATTCTGACCCGGTCTTTGTGAATTTTTCAGTGAATTCCAGTTATCCAGTTGGTTAAATTCACTGCACATTACCTGCACAATCCAATCAAATTCAGTCTCAATCTGGCCACGCTCACGTGTCATTGGTTTAGCTGTGTGTGCTTTGCCCGGCCCCTGGCTTTTCTTTTACAAAAAAGACAGAAGTGGCAAAGATGAGATGACGCAGAATTAAAAAATAAAAGCAGCACAGTTCAATAGTAAAATATCAATATATACTGTTATATACTTTTCTCATGTGGGCACCAGTTTATTTTCAACAAATAGGGCAAGGTCAAATGCCCCTCCTGCCACCTGCGGTGCACACCAGTGGGCGAACAACCCATTTATGTTAGAATGTATCAATTGTCTTGTTTTTTTACAATTCATTATTGTTTCAAACCGAATAAACAACATTACAGTTAATACATTTGTGAGTGTACATTCAAGCCTGAACCTTAAAAAAAATAATCTAATTTCTAACAATTATTTGCCTTCAACTTTACTTTAGCACACTTTTTTTATTGGCTCATTGGCTCTACTGGACATGTTGTCCTCTTGGATTCTTTTCAGTTCAAGTGGAGTCATTACCCAAGAACGAGGGGACATGTGATTCTCATTAACTTGCGATTCTGTAATGCAATGTCTCAGTTTAATTCTACATCTTTTTTGTGTTGTCATGCTTTCTGTACTGAAAAAGACAATGTCGTATGAATTAACATAATGTAAAATATATTTTATATAATTCATACATTACATTGTACAGGTATATTTATAATTACAATATATTTTGATATGATCGGAGAGGGACCACAGTTTACATATATTTCAGTGTCTAATCCTAAAAATGATTGAAATTAATCAAAAGAATCAATTCACTTTGCTAAAGCATGAAAAATACCAATCGTATTAATTCTATTAAAAACAGGCAAAAATCAGAACAATCGGATCTTCTCGGTTTACGAAGTGAAGCTTATGAAATGAGAAGTGTGATATGATGGCACTTGGTCATATTGACTATTAAGCTTGCGGCCAAAGCAAACTGACTCAGAACTAAGTGTTTGTAAACGGAGAAATTCAGGGTGAACTTAAATATCTTAAAAAAAAAAAAAAAAAAAGAAAAAAAGATATTTGGTTCTGAGAACAACAGAAAGAGGAGGTAGAGGTTTCATTTTCTGTGGATAATACAAAGATGTAACTCTGCACATTAATACCATCCATCCATTTTTCAACCAGCTGAATCCGAACACAGGGTCACGGGGTTCTGCTGGAGCCAATCCCAGCCAACACAGGGCACAAGGCAGGAACCAATCCTGGGCAGGGTGCCAACCCACCGCAGGACACACACAAACACACCAAGCACACACCAAGCACACACTAGGGCCAATTTAGAATCACCAATCCACCTAACCTGCATGTCTTTGGACTGTGGGAGGAAACCGGAGTGCCCGGAGGAAAACCACACAGACACGGGGAGAACATGCAAACTCCACGCAGGGAGGACCCGGGAAGCGAACCTGGGTCCCCAGGTCTCCCAACTGCGAGGCAGCAGCGCTACCCGCTGTGCCACCGTGCCGCCCACATTAATACCAAAAATCCTAATAAGGGTGAAAAGAATAAATGTGCCAGGACAGGACAGTCACAGGTGGTGCAAGCATAGGGCTGGTCCAATACCAGTGAGCGCCACAACTAAAATGGCTGTGAAGGGCTTGTTAAATGAATTGAAATTTTGTATGTACAAGCAATGTCAAAGTGGGTGTGACCAGCATTGTGATGTAGCAATAAGCACCCCCCCACCCCCAAGCAAATGCACAATGCAACACAGGTGATAAAGTTCCTTATGGCATGAGTGGCTTTGAAGGCTGACTGTGTTTGGTTTTACTCTGCCCCCCCACTTCATCACAGGAGCCATCCCGTATTCTTGCAGTAAGAATCTCATCACCCTAAACATGGTGGGGGGGGGAGGTTGAACAGTTTATCTGCTATTCACAAGGTGGCTGTGTAAAGGTTTCCTGAATCCCAGATGACAAACTCCATCTCCTTAAATATTTTATACTGGACAATTTAAAAGGAATGTGACATAAAACTTGATTTTAATCAGTATTGATTGACTATTGAATATATAAGCTCACTGACCTGCTTTTGTTAATTAACTGCACAATAAAAATGCATAGGAAATTGAAGGAAAACAGCGACATCTGGTGATAAGAGAAGTCATGGCAGGTGTGCGCACAAGAAAGCGGAGCACACACGAGCCTTTGTGGGTTTATAATTTCAATTGGATTGGTGCAATAATAGCCCGAGAAAGTGCTTTGTGCTCATTTTTGTCTTGCTGCAAAATGCTGAAATAAATGTTCATGTTAATACAGAAGACAATTTTCTCTATTAAAATAATGTATACAATTATTGTCTTACATATAAGGTATGTAATCAATTGCTATTACAGCAGACATCCATTCGTCTTCCTAGCCTGTGTATTCAGGGCAGGGTCACAGGGAGCTTATCCCAGTAAACATCAAGCACATGCAGGGTCCAATTTAACAACGACAGCCCACCTAACCTGCATGTCTTTGGGAGGAAACCCACATCTCCGCACAGGTGTGGTGCCGTCTCAGATGTACCTGTGGGGAGAGAGTCTCAGGGAATTTATGTCACCTGTTATGGCTGTTTGCAAGAAAATGTATGGATATTAAATTCAATTGATTTTTATCTCTGGTTGGCATGGTGGCACAGTAGTGCAGTAGTTAGCACAGCTGCTTCCAAGCTTAGGTTACATTGTTGGCCACAATTATCAGTCCAGCATAGTTCTGCTTGCCCTCAGGGACACTCAAAAGGCCATTGCACTACTGTACTCCGCTCAAAATGGGCCCCGTTTCTCATTCCCTACTGACTTCATTTCACTGAGCCTGGTGAAATTTCCAAACCTTTCCGTGATTTTGCCAAACTCAATGCAGAGCAAATTTAGCACATTCACTCTTAACTAACAGTGGTCCTCAGTCCCATTACTTGACATTGGTGTCCCTACCCACAGACATTTGGGTCATCAGAGTACCCTAATTTTAACAGGCAGAGTAGACACAGTGACAAACAGTGAATGCTGGAAAGGCTTCAGCGACTGTTTTTGTCGGTGTAAATGACAGCATAAATAATCAGAACATCTAGAAAAGCAAAATGAATATGAACATGAAAATCTTAATGTTCCTTCTAACTTGATTGATAATCACAATGTATGTAGCAGACCCAGTTATGTCAGTTCTGGATTGTCACCAAAACGTAGGGATTTTCAAACAACGGGCTCAAAGTTGATTGGAATGAAAATCTGATGACGCAGTGGAACTTGGGATCGAACATGAGAGTCACTGCTGTTGGCTGGACAGAGGGGGCACTGATGAGGCTTCTAATTTGAAGCCACTCAAGTCCATGACTGCAGCTCACCTGGAGATGTGATGTGGGATCTTCCCATGCACGTAGATGGACATCCCAGCACGGAGGTTTCCAGAAATGGGGCCGGCATAGGGCAATGTCTAGAAAGGAACAAAGTAATAAACACAGTGTCAAATCAATATATAAAAATGTAATGCCACATTCCTAAAAATCGAGACAAGGTCATCTTTAGTTTGGAAAGGGAGGGAAACTCAGGAGGATACAAGAAAATAAAAAAACAAACAAGGATGTCATCGGGGTCTACAGACAGCAGTCAGCTCACTAGACAAAAGAAACCAGAAAGAGCCAGGAGGGCCACAAGAAAAAGTCCATCCAAGGCATGTGGTGGGCATTTCTGTCTAGTCTGTCCTCGGTGGGCCGCGAGTCAGTCTCTGCACAGAGAGGGCTGCCTGCGGCTGTTACTCAGTCGTCATCACCAATCGTACTTCTCCTTAACGCTTTATTTAAATTCTGCATGCATTTTGGAATGGTGCTACGCCAGGACATCATCTTTGTTTTGTGATGGGTGCTGAAGTTTCAGATATTTTGTGTTCACAATTACCATGACATGTTAACCAGAATGATCCAGTAAGTGACACGTGTGTGACGTCACCCTTAAACACTGGTGTGTGCATTACCAGATCAGCCGAGGCTGCAGACAATTCCCTGAATTAGTGTGGAAATGCCCAAATAAAGAACATTGTTTTTGTTCTTAGACACTTCTAGATTAGAATTCTCAAACCAAAACTCAGCCAGGGGTCTACAAAGCTGGACCTGGAGGCCTGTAGTGACTGCAGGGGTTTTCTCCAACCTGATTGCATAATTATAAGCCAATCTTTGTCATTACTGTGTCACACACATGCGTCTTGGGGAACGCTTAAAGGCTCTGGTGGTGGCAATTCCTCATCAATCCACAAGGTGGCGCTGTTTGCTAATGCCTTTTCTCTGTACAGACCAGGGGCCTCATGTATAATGTTGTGCATGGAATTCATACTAAAACATGGCATGCAAACAAAAACAGAAATGTTCGTATGCACAAAAAAATTCAGATGCATAAAATTGTATGTAAACAAAGTTCCATGCATTTCCCCTTTATAAATCACAATCAACATGAATGTCAATGCACATGCATGCACCTACAGCCCCACCCTAACTCCGCCCATAATTTTACATATTTGAATATTCAAATCAATATAAATAGCCCCTTCTGTTCAGTGTTTTGCTAAAAGACAATAGTAAAAGCACATGTAAAAAAGAAGAATTGCATTGAATGTGAAGGGGAGATCCTACTCAGTGAAGTGGAGGCCAGGAAACACTTACAATTTGGTGGCTTAGGCAGTGGAACAACTAAGTAACAAAAGGAAACTGATAAAGGAACTCAAAAGTTCAAGTTCAGATCAGAGATGTCAAAGGCAACATAAAAAGGTGAGTGAGTGTCATGCAGAGGCATATTAGGGTCACAATGGAAAAAAAAAAAAAACTGAGTCACAATGAAGAAAAAAGGTCTACGTTAAGATTAAAGACAAAATGTCGACTTTAATCTCGACATTTCCACTTTAATCTTGTAGTTTATTTTGTCATTAAAGTAAGATCATAAACTTCATTTTACAAATGATGTTTAGTTACGATGGGGTTTGACTCTAGTAAATTAAAGTACCACATTAAATGCTTTGTATTCTATATGTTCACAGACCTCCAACAGGAGTGCACAGGCAGTGATCGCCACACAGAATGCATTACAATTAAGATATTACAGCTCTCTGAACATTTTAGAATACTAAGATGTATACTTGATATCATTTTCTTGAAGAAATGCATTAAAGCATTTATTAAACATGTGTGGGCACTGTGGCACAGTGGTAAGGATGAAGATGGTGCCCCATCCAGGTATTGTTCCTGCTTCCCTCAAGATGCTTGCTGGGACACACATGACCCTGGATGACATAATTTATTGCAGCAGTACTGTCTGTCAAACATATCAATCCCCAATTCCTGCCCTTCCATTTTCTTTCTCCACATAACCAATCGTCAAACAATAAGCATCTGTAATAAATGTAAAACCAGCTGTAAGCTTAGAATGCCGATTCTTCAAGACTTCTAAGGAAAATCTTTGTTCGACATGTTTAATTATTCCATCGATCCATCCAGGGTCACACCAGTCCCAGTAGGCATAAAGTGCGAAGCAGGAAAAATCCCAAGACGGGATGCCAGCTCATCGCTACTGCTGTACCACCGTGCCCCCATGTGTTTAATTATTAACAGTACACATTATTTAAATGTAGTTTACAATTTATCTGTAAAATGTAGCATATGTACTTTAATGCATTTCATCATAAAAATGATATCCTAGTATTCTAACAGCACACAGCTCCAAGAGGATAGCTCTTGGAAGTCTAAATTGACTTAGAAGCCAGTCATAATCATCTGTATATACATTGCCTCTTCTATAGAATTAAATTCCTTTATTTTCATTGAATGGTATAATGAGATTCAATATGCAACTCCTCCATACACATATTTTCCTATACAAAAGAAAAAAAAATTAATAACAACAATAATATAAAATATGAAAAATATACAATATGATAGAATAAGCATAATATACATGTACATAGTGCAGATAGTGCAAATGGTTCATAAAGTGGCTCAGGTTGTGTTATATTACAGCTGCAGTGCAAGTCTACAGAGAAGTGATTGTAATTATAAGTACAAACAGTTCTACCAGGAGCACTTGATGAACTGACTGAGTGAGTTTTTAGCTCTTGGGATGAAAGTGTTTGAGCCTCAAGCTCCGTGCAGGAAAGGCTCTGAAATATTTGCTGGATGGGAGAAGTTCAAACAGACTTGTTTGAGTGAAAGCCATGCAGATGCTGGTGGCCTTCCTGAGACAGCATGTGCTATAAATGTTCTCCAGGGATGGATGCTGTATCCCGATAATCCTCTGCACACTCGGCACAATCCGCCGTAGAGCTTTTTGATTAGCCGCTGTACAGCTGTGATTCTACACTCAGATACAGTGGGTTAGAATACTCTGAGTGGTGCACCGAGATTAACAACGCTAAAGCAGCTATGGTATTTGGAATAGTTTGGCCATTCTGTGCATCATTATATTACAGAATGATTACAATCAAGTGCCTTAAATTTGTAAACAATATGCAATTTATTTTGGTGTATTTGACAAGCAGAAACAGTAGCACCACTTTGACACTGGCTGCTGCTTGTTTGCAAAACTGAGCAGAAATGTGTGTACACATGCCGAGAGGCCGCCATGAAAATGTGTGTGGCTTTATGCCAAGTTTAGTTTTTATACATCTCGAAGTGCACGTGGAACCGAGCGTACGCGACAGTTTTGTGCGTATGCACCATTTATATAGGAGGCAGACCCAGATGACAGACAGCCCTATCACCTCTGATGTCCCCCATAGACCTGCGGTTTTCTGCCTGGTCTGTACTTAACCAGAAGTGTTACTATCTCAGAGCAGTCACTTTGAGACTCATGTCTGTGAAGATGTCTTTTTCCCTTTTTCAACGCGTGTATTTTCAGTTTTATGGGGTTTGCCAATGGGTGCCCTAACTCTTTATACTATACTTGTCTGTGTGTTTCATTACACCTGTAACAGATGTTTTTATTTCTGGCTTGTTAGTGATTTTGTCGTTCCATGTCAAGTCTATCTTGGAGAAGAGAGTGTAATTAAACAGTTCAGTTCTGTTAACAACAGATTAGGGCCATGTCATATTTGACAACTTTACCAGCATAGCAGCCTTCATTTATATAATCTTAGCGGGTCAGATTGTTGGTGCGATCCCATTAGGGTCAGCTGCCTACTGTGCCATATCATACGTCTCAGTCCAACTAGTTCACCCTTTAGTCGTAGTGGTGGGCTCTGTGTGTGTGTGAGAGCTGACAACCAATGAATGCTCATCCAGAAGGACAATGCATGGACTGCAATGATGAGGAATAAGGAACATGGGGGCTTTGGACCTCACAAATAGAAGAAGAGCTCATCTGATGACTGTCTCGTGTTTTATGCACCACAACAGAATGTAAAATAGAAAAAATAAATGAAAAAGGCAAAGACTGAGGCTGAGTGCACCATACCTGTTGGCACAGCACCAGCTCAGACAGGCAACACATTATTGATTGTCACAAAAAGGGTTGAGCAAGACTGTGCTGGAAGGTTGGCACTCAGTCAGTAAATCTGACATGCCCACAGACTGTCATTTGTGTAAACTGACAGGGGCCAGCAACAAGATCAGCAGTTGAAGTCAGCAAGCCTGACATACCCTATGAGTAGAAGTTGCGAAGTGTGACATCAGCTTTATGAGAGTTGACAGAATGATGCACCTGAGACCCCAAATTAGATACAGGAGAAATGACTTCAAGCCGACAAAGGTAACTGCTCAGGATTGTTCCCAATTCCTTCAAAAGTGGACGAGGTCAGGACTTTAGTAATGAGGTTATATTCAGAACAGACTGTTCTTACGAAGTGCAATACAAAGTCACACCAACATTTTCTATGTATATTCTCAGACACAAACTGAAGCTTCAAAACTGCAGGCTTATGTTAAATTCAACAATGTACTTTGAAAAAATGTTGAAGATCAACCTTCATGTCATATCATTTTCAATCCTGTGTAATCCAGACAAGGGTCACGGGGTGGTGCTGAAGCCTATCCCTGGTAGCAAAATGGCACAAGGCAGGAACAAACCCTGAACAGGGCACCAATACAGCCCAGGCTGAATACACACACACACACACACACACACACACACACACACACACACGGGGACAGTTTAGACATCACCAATTCACCTAACCTGCATGTCTTTGGTCAGTAGGAGGAAAGCAGAGCACACAAGGAGGCACAGGGAGAACACGTAAACCCCACGCAGAGAGGACCCAGAACGTGAACTCTGGTCTCCTTACTGTAAGGCAGCAGTGCTACCACTGCGCCACCTCACCGCCCTTCAACTTTAATGTAAGTTGTTAAAAATATTCAAGAATTCTCTTGTTCACTCTATAGATTTTAGGACGACTGACTGTCACTTTAACTTTAGCCCTACTGCTATTAATGGCCGTTTCTCATTCTCATCATCCCATTGATTTCTCTCCACTGAATCGTGACCCACAGTTACCCCTGCTGCTCAGAAGCTGTCACTGTTGCTGGACTTCGAACAAAATGTCAGCAGGAATCTCTGAAAATGAGATCACCAGTTACAGATAGAGAATCTGAAAATCCTCCCTAAACTGTAAACTCCCACATGCCAAAAAGGACCAGGGCAGGGGACAGACGGACAGCTGGACTTGGAATTTCGCTTTTCAGAAGACAATGGGGTGATCTGACAACTTAGGGTTCCTGTTCCATGCTGCCCTTATGGACATTGGAATTGAATCCATCCATTTCTTGCCATATCCACATACGGCGTCTTCAGAAAGTATTCAGACCCCATCACTTTTTTCACATTTCGTTATGTTGCAGGTTTGTGCTAAAATTGTTTCGATTATTTTTTCCTAACCAGACAACACTCGATACCCCGGAATGACAAAATGAAAACAGAATTTTAAACACTTTTGTCAATGTATTTAAACTAGAAAAGTGAAATATCCCATTGCCGCAAGTGTTCAGAGCCTTTACTATGACTCGAGATGTGGCTCGGGCGCATCCCATTCTGTTGATCGTCACTGTGATGATTCTACATCAGGGGTCTCCAACCTTCCCCCCTGAGAGCTACTTTTACAAAATGAAAATAGCCGAGAGCTACTCATGTTTTCTAACATTTATTCTCATAGCGTATTTCAACCCAAACAAACTGAATAAGCTTGTTTTGCCTGAACATTTACAAAATGCTGGTGTCCACAACTCACATTTTGCATTAAAACATCACAAAAAATATTTAGTTCACCTGTAAGTGCATTTTGTATGTCTGTAAGTATTTCCTAGTGTATCTCACACCATAGAATTAAAACATGAATGCTGTCAAAACAAAACAATGCAATTCCAAATCCACAGATATGACTTATTCATTTGTCATTTTGCTCCATGTCACTGTGTCACTTTATTCACAGGTCCAGTCGTATGTGTGAGGTGTTGTTTAGTTAGTCAGATGACTCAACAAGAGAGGCAGGTGTGTGGTGGAGTGGAGCCACTGA
This sequence comes from Erpetoichthys calabaricus, assembly GCF_900747795.2. Taxonomy (NCBI): domain Eukaryota; kingdom Metazoa; phylum Chordata; class Cladistia; order Polypteriformes; family Polypteridae; genus Erpetoichthys; species Erpetoichthys calabaricus. Next base: position 27,761,597 of record NC_041394.2, on the reverse strand, counting down.
GGTTCACTCTGATGGAGTCATTTCAATGTTCGTCTGTCATTCGTGTTCTGCACTTTGATTTCACAACTCCTCACTCACTCACCAGCTTCGGGGCGTGTTCCTTAACTCCACTTAGCTAGCGAACGAGAAAACAATTGAATTCAAGTTTGTTTGATATTTAAAATAAAGTGTTACTTAGGTCTTGAGTTTGAGTCCGGATATTCTCTTCAGTGTATGCCACATTGAAAAGATAGATTGCAATTCAGAATGTGGATCGTCATATGATTTTTTAGAAAGTTTTCCCACCCCTAATTTGACTAATCAAATTTTCAAATTTATGAATGATTCATTAACCCTTTGGTGAGCTACTTGAAAAGGGAGCGACATGTTGGAGACCCCTGTTCTACATCTTGTTTGGAGACCACTGGTGGGTAAATCGGTTGATTGGACTGATTAGGAAAGGCACACACTTGTCTATAGAAGGTCAGACAGTTGAGTAAAAACCAAACCATGTGGGTGACAGAATTTCCTGCGGAGCTTAGAGATGGGATTGTGTGGAGGCGCAGTTGTGGAGAAGGCTACAAAAAACAATTTTTTCAGGACTGAAGGTTCCCAAGAGCACAGTGGCCTCCACAATTCTTAAACTGAAGACTTCCGGAACAACCACAACTCTAAATAGGTCTGCCTGGCCAAACTGAGCAATCAGGGGAGAAGGGAAGTCACCAAAAACCTGATGGTCACACTGGCTGAACTCCAGAGAACTTGTGTGGAGTTGGCAGAAACTTTTAGAAGGACAACAAATCACCGCAACACTCTACTGGTCTGAGCTTTACAGGCAGAGTAGCCAGATGTGAAAGCCCCTTTGGAGTTTGCAAAAATGTACCGAAGGGACCCTCAGACTACGTGAAGCAAGATTCTCTGGTGTGACAAAACCAAGATTGAAGTGCTTGGCTTCAATTCTGGGCATCATGTCTGGGGGATACCAGGCACTGCTTATCACTGCTGTGCCATACTATTACTGCAGTGACACATGGCAGTGCCAGCATCATGCTGTTTGTTGGATTAGGGACTGAGAGACTAGACGGGGTTGAGGAAAAGCTGAACGGAGCAAAGTACAGCGAGATGCTCAATGAAAATGTGTTGCAGAGCACTCGGGATGTCAGACTGGGCTCAAGGGCACCGACAGTCACCACACGGAAACGACACAGGAGCTGCAGGAGGTCAAATCAGGGACTGTCCTTGAGTGACACTGCCTGGACTTGAACCCAACTGAACATCTCTGGAGAGACCTGCAAATACCCGTCCACTGACAGACTCCATCCAGCCTGGCAGAGTTTAGTAAAGAATGGAAGAAAATCCCCAAAACCCCAATGTGTCACGTCAAACCCAAGAAGACCCGTGCCTAAGGGGGCTTCAACTAAGTGCTGAGAAAAGGCTTTGAATACTCGAGTCAATCAATGGGGGGATTTTATTTATTTATTTTTAATAAATTTGCAAATATTTCTAAAATTATACTCTCACTTTGTCATTGTGGGGTATTGATTGATGGTAATGAGGGGAAAAAATGAAATGATTTTAGCACAAGGCTGCAACAAAAGAAAACATGTAAAAAGTGAAGGGGATCGAGTACTTTTGGAGGGGCTGCTACATGATATTTTATATTCCACTGTTACACTTTTTTTAGTTGTAAATGTGCTGAGCACACTGAGATGGTCTGCTGAGCACAATGAGGGGGATAAACGGAGTTGAGCAGGACAGGCTTGAAGGAAACGACAGCTGAACAGACAGACTGACGGGATATTTAGGATGTGATTTTGTTGAAATAAAGAAAGAAATGCACACGTGACATCTGCCCCCACGGTTGTCATCGGTTTTGGCCTTTGCAGCCTTTTAACAGGTGACAGACTGTCCAGGGTGGGGTCCTGCTTTGTCCCTGATGCGGATATCACAGGCTCTACGCCTCCACCACAACAATGAAACATTCAGGTTTGAGGCATTTTTAAGCCAATGTAGAGCTGCTAATGTGAATGTGAACCTGAACCCATTTATTTTGAAACCAGGATATCCTCATCTGTGCTGAGCGGATCACTTAAAATCCATTAGTCAAAGGAGGTGAAAGTTTACATGCAAAATTCTAAATCGTCAGCTCTGCCAAAGTCAGATGATTCTTTAAACAAAGTCCGATGGCTTCAACCTCTTTTATAATGGAGTGGGTGGCTGGTGCGATCAAAGTATCATCAGGTACCAACACAGAACAGGGCACAGTCAGGCACACTGGCCAGTCTGGGGTCCAAGTGACAATAATGTACACACCCAGAAATGCAAAATGAACGACTAGAAAAAGGACCAAAGAAAGAAAGATTATAACTTAACCCTACAGTGGGTGTGAATGACTGGCTTTGAGAAAAGTGTCAGAAAAACGACAGGCGGACCGACGGCACACTCACCGGGTTGTAGATTGGCTGGTATCCCGGAGGAGGAACAAACGCCATGGTGACTCTTCGGGCTGGGAATGGCACAGGCGAAAGCTGGTCACTAGCAGGCAGTGGCGGACGAGTTCGGCCGCTTTTAAAGCCTAGCGAGATGGAGGGAGGAGCCGCGGACTCACAGGTGCAATGGACAGGCGGGGAGCGCCTCGTGATAAGCTGGGGCTTGGTGGGCTGTGCAGGGCCGTTAGATGAACGAGCCACGCCCGGGGAGCGGCGCGCTGTGCCCGGCCACTCAGGTAGCAAATAGTGCCGGGGTTGGTAATGGCAGTCAATATCCCCCAGTCTGAAAAATTAAAAAAATAACTCGTGTCATTTAGCGATTTACAAGTTTAATAAATGCTCACTCAATAAAAAGAAAAATAAGAGCACCTGTCGTACTTCAAATGAAGGTCTTCTCAGTATGTTGAGCTCTTGCTACGGCTGTAGTGAAATATTTTTAAATTATTCTGATGAAATAATACGACTTTTTTATGCATTCATGTGTGCCATCTGCAAAAAAAAAAAGCGTCGTTTTGCAGCACTTGAAGGATATTCACAAATGACAGTGGCCTTTGGTTAGCCTGAGCGCATAAAAATAGCAGACTTGATAAAAAAAAAACGTGCTAATGAAAAGGAACGAAACTAATAACCTGAAAGTTGAATGAACTTACTGCATACACTGTACATCTCACGCTACAAGTAAAGCTTTTCCTAAATATATAAAGGAAGTACTCTGTGTTCTGAAACGAGGAGATTGGAAAACTGGAAAAAAACCCTCACCAACAATCAAGGGGAAAACCTGCTTATGGTGAATGAACTACAAACAGGGAAATAAGCAGGGAGCCATTTACGAAAAATGAGCTGCAAAAGAAACAGAGTGGACTTTATTTACAGAACACAGCAGAAAGTCTTACGGGTCATCAGCCAGGGTGAAAACACTCTTTAAAAATAAAAGTGCCAGAGTGGCTCTTCGGAGCGATGCCAGAGGGGAAACATTTCGGGTTCCCAAAGGACCCACCTAGATCGGCGATTATAAACCGGTGTGCCGCAACAGATTAATTGAGGGCTTCTTTAAAGAAATACGACGCAAATTTTATACCATTTAATATGATTTATATATCAGTTTAATATACATATACATGTGAAATATAAATCAATAAATGTATAATTTCTTGCATTTATAACCAGTTTACATGTATCAACTTGGTAAAAATGTGTATACTAAAATCATTTCGCATAATCAATTTATATAAACATTTACTTCAGTAATATACACATTATGTTTAACTTGCACGCGGCTCGAGCTGTGTAATTAGTCCAATGAACGCGTCTTATCCCGGAGCCCATCTATTTATGCCCCACTACACCGCGGCTGAATTTGATCACGCACACACAAGTATAATAATAATAATAATAATAATAATAATAATAATAATAATCATATATAGCGCTTTTCTCACTACTCAAAGCACTTTGCACAAAGCACGCATGAGGACCCGGGACGCAAACCCCTAACCACCAGCTCAGAGGGCAAGTAAAAACACCTGATAATTTTGAGTATTATTTATTATAAACTATCATAAATTGTTTTAAAAAGAAATTTAAAAAGACACTTTAGAGCAAAAAGAGTTGATATTATTGTCATTCTTCTTCTTATTATTATTATCCATCCATCTATATCCTAACTACAGGGTCACAGAGAGCCAATCCTATAGCCAAAACAGGGCGCAAGGCAGGGAACAAACCCCGGGCAGGGCGCCAGCCCACTGCGGTTCTTCTTCTTATTATTGTAAATCAATCAAAATTATACCTATTTTTTTATCAGATCGGCAAAAAATATATTTTTGGTGTTCCGCAGAATTTTAGTAATTAGTGTATGTGTATCTTAAGACGAAAAACATTGAAAATCGCTGCTTCACATGAAGGTTCCAGATCTGTTTGTTTAGCTCCATAACAGGCTTCACACAGTACAGAATCACAAATAGATGGTAACAGATCTGTGAAATATAAAGGGTACTGCTTTTAAAAGGTCTCTCGCTGCACACAATGACACAGGCTACGTTCAGGTTTTTTTTAAAATCTGTTAGTATCCTGTACACAGCCTACCATATTCAAGACTTCAGTTTTTTCCTACTTATTTGAAAGTTTTTCAAAGCTCAAAGTACTAACTTTATATGCAGAGATCCCGTTCCAGAATGAAATAGTGTTTGTCAAGCCAATATTTCTACAAGGAACCACAAAATTCAGGAAAGAACAATAAAAGAACCAGGATTTTTGAAAAGCATACAGGCAAATCAAAAAGAATATAAGTAGTAGAGCCGCAGGTTCATCATAAAATACTGTTAGATTCGGACTGGATCGGCTGGCATCCTCACTGGGGTTGGTAAGGAGATCCTACCTGGCCAGGAGGCCATAATGCACCAAAAAAAAAAACTTTTTAAAATGAATTTATTTTTTAAGGTAAGTAGCTGCATTGATTTTTTTCATGTAAGCCCACACATTTATAATAATGGTTGGTTTTTAGTAGCATCAGCTCAGCTAATTTGAGTAGAACGTTTTTTACAATTTGTTAAATAAATGCAGCACAATCAAAAAATAAAAGTTAATGTAACATGGTGTGTTTAATAAATATATTTAAGGACTTTTATTTTAACATGATGAAATCTGTTAATTCACACATAAGGTACAATAATACTAAAATACTGAATAATAAATGGTGTCCGATAAACACTCAAATATCCATTTATAATATATCAAAACAAACCATAAAGAGTAAGAAACAGTTAATGTTTTATTTTGATTGATTCTGCTCTTTACGTTACTTATCATGTTGTACTGGAAGTAAAGAAAAAGTTGTTTTTGTGATGCTGGGTGCGCAACAAGTTTGCCAGCGTATCAAAAAATATTATTAATTAGCATGTACAACCTCACAAAACAGACAGAAATCAGTAAAAAATCAATTTATGAAAAGTCTTCAGCTTACTTTACAACTGTACAAAGGTATGGGGGTCCTTTAGACCATAATGAAAGAAAAGGGGTGGAGTTTATGCAAAATATCATATTTTATGCAAAAATAGAAGGCGTTTTTGTTTTAAGTTAAACCAACTTCATTCAACTGTGTGTCAGGAAAATCGGAATATTATGTTATAAGAATTAAAAAAGATGTTAATGTTGAGAAAGATTACCATCAAATAGGTGAGTAATCAGAGTAGTCTGCAGGGTGGATTACACTTCCATTAAAAGAAAATAATTTAAAGGCTTTGTTTCACCCTTAGTTAATTGTGTTAAAGTGAAATTTGAGAGATCTTTTTGTCAATTTAACTAGAAAGAGCAACGTAATACCAGCAAACTTGATTGTTCTAAGTAACCATAAATTAGATGCATAAAGTAAACATCCCTCTGTAAACATGGAAGGATAACAGGGATGGAGGAGCGATCCAGCCAGAATGGTCCACAGTTTCTATTCCGGTCGGGAACGAGGGATGAATGAATTTTATAAACAATTCTTCCCCCACCATGAGAGATGGCAGTGCTCCTCTGAACTGGAGCCCAGTTTTCCTGTGGGGGTACATGGAACGTTTAGTGTGGAAGGGTGACCTTGTGAAGATCGGACCTCTCTATTTTGTGGAGCCTCCCAATAGCCAGGTACTGCTACTGGTGGGCAATTTTGTGGCACTGGAAGTTCTCCAGGGATCAATATAAGAAGGAGCCATGTCACTTCATCAAAGAGTCATAGTCAGGAGATGTGTGGACAATGCCCACTGAAGAGGAGCAAAGGCAGACGGAAAATTAATTACTTGGTGCTGGACTGATTTAAACCTGTTGCCAGGTACTGTTGTCCCTCCATCCATCATCCAACCCGCTATATCCTAACAACAGGGTCACGGGGGTCTGCTGGCACCAATCCCAGCCAACACAGGGAAGAAGGCAGGAAACAAACCCTGGGCAGGGCGCCAACCCCCTGCAGGAAGCACACACACAAACACACCAAGCACACACTAGGGACAATTTAGGATCGCCAATGCACCTAACCTACATGTCTTTGGACTGTGGGAGGAAACCAGAGCACCCGGAGGAAACCCACGCAGACACGGGGAGAACATGCAAACTCCATGCAGGGAGGTCCCGGGAAGTGAACTCGGGGCTCCTAACTGTGAGGCAGCAGCGCTACCCACTGCGCCACCGTGCCGCCCAGGTACTGTTGTAAAGTGAATATTTTATTTAGCCTAAAATTGTGTTTGGCTGAGTTGTGTCTATTGTTGGTTGCTCTGGGGTGCCCCCTGGTGTCCACAATACATAGAATGAGAATACACAAAAATGGCTCTTTTTACATACTGTATGTAAAGTATGTAAAGTAAGGATGTCGGATATAACACAAATTAAAAATGAGCAAAAATACAAAAATGTAAACATGGTCATAGTAACAACAATTGGTGTCATTGGCACTGGAGTGGTAAACAGACTCTACACAACTGAGGTCATCAGCTGTCCACTATGCCACAACGACCACCCATCTCAACAAGAGAGCAGTGGATGAAATCACAAAGTTGGGTAAATAGGGCAAGCAAGGGATCCAGTGGACATATTGTCAGCTTAGTCCACTGGCATTATCAACCACTGAATGTCGAGTTAAGAACTCATCATCAGGGCTGTAATTGTGTTGCTGAATATTTTCTTAAATTGCTTTTAAATTGGAACAACTCAAAGCAGGGTTTATCTCAACATATAATATGCAATCACTGATTTATTTACTCCCGGGTCCTCCCTGCATGGAGTTTACCTGTTCTCCCTGTGTCTGCGTGGGTTTCCTCTGGGCGCTCCAGTTTCCTCCCACAGTCCAAAGACATGCAGATTAGGTGGATTGGCGATTCTAAATTGGCCCTAGTGTGTGCTTGGTGTGTGTGTGTGTTTGTGTGTGTCCTGCGGTGGGTTGGCACCCTGCCCAGGAATGTTTCCTGCCTTGTGCCCTGTGTTGGCTGGGATTGGCTCCAGCAGACCCCCGTGACCCTGTGTTTGGATTCAGCGGGTTGGAAAATGGATGGATGGATGGATGGATGGATGGATGATTTATTTACAAGCCAACTAATGTTACAAAAGCAGAGGCAATCATTTAAATAGTAAAAACACGTCCTAAAAATTTTGCTTCCGTACTCCATTTACTGCTGAATTTGTGCCTTTAGCTTAGTCAAAAATATTCTAATTCTAATCTTGCAAAGCCAAACTAGTAAATTCACAAAGCTCATGCCAGCTGTGAACTTGCCTCTGCACTTAGCTGGAACTTCTTCTTCTTTTGGCTGCTCCCGTTAGGGTTTGCCACAGTGGATCATCTTCTTCCGTATCTTTCTGTCCTCGTCATCTTGTTCTGTTACACCCATCACCTGCATGTCCTCTCTCACCACATCCATAAACCTTCTCTTAGGCCTTCCTCTTTTCCTCTTCCCTAGCAGCTCTATCCTTAGCATCCTTCTCCCAATATAGTCAGCATCTCTCCTCTGCACATTTCCAAACCAACGCAATCTCGCCTCTCTGACTTTGTCTCCCAACCGTCCAACTTGAGCTGACCCTCTAATGTCCTCATTTCTAATCCTATCCAACCTCGTCACACCCAATGAAAATCTTAGCGTCTTTAACTCTGCCACCTCTAGCTCTGTCTCCTGCTTTCTGGTCAGTGCCACCGTCTTCAACCCATATAACATAGCTGGTCTCACTACCATCCTGTAGTTCCTCCCTTTCACTCTTGCTGATATCCATCTGTCACAAATCACTCCTGACACTCTTCTCCACCCATTCCACCATGCCTGCGCTCTCTTTTTCACCTCTCTTTCACAATTCCCATTACTCTGTACTGTTGATCCAAGTATTTAAACTCATCCTCCTTTGCCAACTCTACTCCCTGCATCCCCACTATTCTACTGACCTCCCTCTCATTTACACACATATATTCTGTTTTGTTCCTACTGACCTTCATTCCTCTCCACTCTAGAGCATATCTCCACCTCTCCAGGATCTCCTCAACCTGCTCCGTACTATTGCTACAGATCACAATGTCATCAGCAAACATCATAGTCCATGGGGACTCCTGTCTAATCTTGTCTGTCAACCTGTCCATCACCATTGCAAATAAGAAAGGGCTCAGAGCCGATCCCTGATGTAATCCCACCTCCACCTTGAATGCATCTGTCACTCCTACCACAGACCTCACCATTGTCACACTTCCATCGTACATATCCTGTGCAACTCTTACGTACTTCTCTGCCACTCCCAACTTCCTCATACAATACCACAGCTCCACTCGAGGCACCCTGTCATATGCTTTCTCCATGTCCACAAAAACTCAATGTAACTCCTTTTGGCCTCCTCTGTACTTTCTATCAACACCCTCAGAGCAAACATCACATCTGTTGTGCTCTTTCTTGGCATGAAACCACACTGCTGCTCACTAATCAGCACCTCACTTCTTAACTGAGCTTCCACTACTCTTTCCCATAACTTCATGCTGTGGCTCATCAATTTTATCTCCCTGTAGTTACTACAGTTCTGCACATCCCCCTTATTCTTAAAAATCAGCACCAGTACACTTCTTCTCCACTCCTCAGGCATCCTCTCACTTTCCAAGATTACATTAAACACTACTTTCTACTTTCTTCATTTCTCTGATTAGCCCACTTGTTCTTTGCCAGCCTCTTCCTCTGTATACTCTCCTGTACATCCCCCTTCCACCATTAGGTCTCCTTGTCCTCCTTCCTCTGTCCAGATGTCACACCAAACACCCTTGTAGCTTTCTCCCATACTACTTTTGCTGTAGTTACCCAGCTGTCTGGCAACTCTTCACTGCCGCCTAGTGTCTGTCTGACTTCCTCCATGAACACCACCTTACCGTCTTCTTTTTTCAGATTCCACCATTTGGTCCTTGGCTCTGCCCTCACTCTCCTCCACTTCTCAATCCCACAGACCACCATCCTATGCTGCCTAACTACCCCTGCCACCACTTTGCATTTTCCAATCTCCTTCAGACTGACCTTCCTGCATAGGATTTAATCCACCTGTGTGCATCTTCGTCCAGTCTTGTACATCACTCTATACTCCTCCCTCTTCTTAAAATACGTATTTACCACAGCCATGCCCATCCTTTTCACAAAATCCACTATCCTCTGACCTTCTGCATTCCTCTCCTTGACACCATACCTACCCATCACCTCCTCATCCCCTCTGTTCGCTTCACCAACATGTCCACTGACATCAACTCCAATCACCACCCTCTCACTTGGATACACTGTCCGCCACTTCATCCAACTCACTCCTGAAATCTTCTTTCTCATTCATCGCACACCAAGCTTGTGAGGCATATGCACTAACAGCAGTCATCATCACACCTTCAGTTTACAGGTTCATAGTCATCACTCTATCCAACACTCTTTTCACCTCCAAACACTCTTGACATAAAGTTCCTTTAGGATAACTCCTTCCCCATTTCTTCTACCATCCACAGAATAATTTGAGCCCCCCTCCAATACACCTGACCTTACACTCTTTCCATCTGATCTCTTGCACGAATAAGATAAGAAAAATTCACAGTATGAGCGCTTGCTGAGACAAGACAAACATGCCCATCTCAGCCTCCAACCAATGATTCATCTGCTTTGGGATGAATGGGCGGAGCAATGACATGTGGCCGCCGTGCAGTAATTGCTTGTTAGTTGATGTGATTTTTTTTAAGTATTTGGGGGGGATAGGGGGTGATGTGGAATGTATTAAAGTGTAATTAAAAAGGGAGGTTTATTCAAATAACAAGTCCTCCTTATTTTTTAAGAAATCCCCACATTTGATTTTTATTCCCTTATATTTCCCACATGCCCGTTATTGTCCACTAAAAAAGGAGGATTCCCCCTGACCTGGCAACAGTGCTTATGTCATCTAAATCAATAGCTTCTTACCTGATGTTTCAAATGCGGGCAGTCAGTGTCCTTTGAGACCACAGATGGAATTCATGTGTGACTGATAGGAGACAATTGACACCTGAGTGGGCACAAAAGTCTACGTTCAGCTGCTCTGTTAAAACATCAGATCTGCAGATTCAAGCAGTGAAAAGAGCCAAGCACCCCAATTACTGACCCAGGATTCATCCAGAGACTTTTTTTCTCTGTTTTTTTTTTCTTTAGCAGTTGCTTTCACCATATTGTCTAATATGTAAAGATGAATTTGTGTTTTGCATGTCAAATTTGTGTTTGTCCAGTATGCAGATCCACCCTCTTGAATTTCTCTCTGCCAAATTTTACATAGATTTACTATTTAGATAGGACAAGAGCCTTCAAGTTTAGTCCTGGATAGCCATAGTGGCTGCAGGTTTTTGTTTCAACCCGATTGCTTAATTAGAAGTCAATCCTTGCCAATCGCTAGTGTTTTATTCTGCCAACTCAAGTCATTTTTATATGACAGATTTGTTCTTTTCCAAGAATATCATTCAAATGATAGATAGATAGATAGATAGATAGATAGATAGATAGATAGATAGATAGATAGATAGATAGATAGATAGATAGATAGATAGATAGATAGATAGATAGATAGATAGATAGATAGATAGATAGATAGATAGATAGATAGATAGATAGATAGATAGATAGATAGATAGATAGATAGATAGATAGATAGATAGATAGATTTAAAAGGTTCTACACAATAGATTGATGTGTTTGATGCTATTTAATGGCACACCAAATCACACTGGCCATTACAGAGTTGTAGGAGATGTGAGGGATGTCGCTTACCACGTTAAAGGAGCACAGTCTCCTAGGAAAAAAGAATCTGCTCTGCCCTTTCTTATATAGTTTCCCTGTGTTCTGAGACCAGTCCAACCTGTTATTGATGTGGACCCCCAAGTACTTATTATAATGGACCACCTCTACATCTACTCCCTGAATGGTGACCAGACATAGAGGCTCTTTGGTGCAGTAAAAGTCAATGACCAGTTCCTTGGTTTTACTGATGTTAAGTTGCAGACAATTCTCAAAGTTCTCCCCCTGACTCCTCTCCTCTGTTTCATCCCCCTTGTCAATACTCCCCATAAGTGAGGAATCATCTGAGAATTTCTGGAAGTGACGTGACCTGTTGTTATATTTGCAGTTAGAGGTGTACACAGTGAAGATAAAAGGAGACAGGCCTGATCCTTGAGGTGCTTTAGTGTTGCTCATACAGTCCTTCAGTCTCACAAGCTATGGTCTGTCTGATAGTCCATCATCCAGGACACTGTAGGCTCATCCACCTGCATATCTCTCAAAAAAATCAAAAAATACAATCTTCACAATGCTGAGAATAAGACTTGTGGAGCAGATAGATAATGGCATCCTCGCTTCAGTCTTTGTCCATTAGGCAAACTGCAGTGGGTCCAGGTGGTCCACCACAAGAGGCCTCATGTAGTCCAGGAATGGTATTTCAAAGGTCTTCATGATGTGAGATGTAGATGCCATTGGTCTGTAGTCAAAAGGTGAAGAGGCATTTCTGAAGCCTTAGGGCCGGAGTATACTTGACACTCAGAACGCTTACACGCATGCATCATGGCTGCCACGTGTCCCCATCACTCTTTTGATGCATCCTCTGAGCACATCGTCAGAAATTAACGCAACACGTGCATGAGCTGCAGTACCAGCAAAAATTTGTGTGGCATGTGTGTTCAAGTTCTGGTAAATGACGTCAGCATCATCGTTTACTATCAGCTTCTCTGTTGTGACAAACAGGCCTCTTAGAATAGCTGGCATCAAATCGACAGCTCTATGAAAGTGGATGTGGAAACATGCAAAACAAAATGGAAGCAAACTCGAGACAGATACATCTGTGCAAAGTGGAAAATGCCTGAGAAAAGAAGTGGGGATTCAGCCATTGCAAGGTAATGCAGTGTGATGGCAAGCTGTATTGCAACTCCAAAAGGATCAGTCTGTGTGCTATGATGCTTGATGAAAGGTTCAATGCGGTGAACTTAAATGCTGACATATGAAAGCATTCATGGTGTTTTTCATTATCCATTTCTCACATAGGCAATAGAAGCGTTGCATATTCCACATCATAATGCCGTGATACATTTAAAGGTCTCACATACCGTCTTCTGTTCTTTTTTTGCACCTTTGCAACAGCATACTGCACTGCTACGTGGTGGAATCCTCCAAATTTACATAAAGCTTAAAGTTTAGTCGGTAATAATAATAATAATTCTTTGCATTTATATAGCACTTCTTTTCTCACTACTCAAAGCGCTCAGCAATTGCAGGTTAAGGGCCTTGCTCAAGGGCCCAACAGAGCAGAGTCCCTATTGGCATTTATAGGATTTGAACTGGCAACGTTCCGATTTCCAATGCAGATCCCTAGCCTCAGAGCCACCACTCCGCCTCAGTACACAGTGTGTGTAGCAGCAGTGTCCACAAGTATATCCCAGCCCATAGGGACAGACTAAACCAGTGACAGAGGACACCACAAAGTTGGTCAGCACAGGCCTTTTAAGAACTCGAAGACTGACTCCCACAGCTTTTCTTTTATGTAGCTTCCTCAATTGTCTCCTTACTTGGTCTTCAGCTATGAACAGTTCACACTGATGGTCAGAGGTGGACTCTTCACTGGCCATTCCAGTTGATGTGCTAGAAGTTGTTGATGTAGTAGGGATGGTGTGGGGAGACTGGTCATTGGAAGAAGTTGTCAGTGGGATGGAAAATTTATTAAAAAATTGGTTCTTGGCCTATAGCTCTGTCCAAATCCAGTTCTAACACCTGAGCTCTGAATTGCTTGAGTCCAGTAATGATGCCCAGTCCATTCTAGACATCCTTCATATTATTCTGAGAGAGTTTGTTTTCTGTTTTAGCTAATTAAGCTTCATTTCCATCTCTCAGCTTTTTCTTTGGCACTCGCTGTGCATCCATCAGAGCCTCTTTGTTGCTGGATTTCAATGCTCACTTTTGATGAGTAATTTATATTCCTTCACTTTTTTCTGTTCACTTTCATTCCATATACTGCAATTCAACAAACCATATCATTCACAATGAATTACACAAAGGCATAAAATGAAACATGTTAGCTGGAGAACTGAGAACTTCTACGCTTCATAAATGAAAAACATTAGTTGATAATAATGATAATAGTGAATGCTGCTGTTTAAGACTCAAATGAGCAATTCACGGTGGGGAATTTAACAAGTGAGATGACTAAAATGAAGAATAAATATTTGGCTCGAGCAATGAAGGCTTCAACAGCAATAACTGACTTCAAATATAGAAAACCTGTAGGAGTAGACTTTCATTTCAGTCCTGGAGGGCTACAATGGCTGCAGGTTTTCTTAACTGGAACCCCTTAGTTTGCTGCTACATCCATATACATTTCTGGGCTTATTTTTAGTTAACTCACAGGTTATGATTCAGGACACTTGGTCACTTAATTTAGTTTTAAAACGTTGCATTTAGGCTTTAATTGCTCCCTGTTTTTTTAACCAGCTATTAGTTAACAATGGGATGCAGAAGACAAAGGTCCAGCAGCTCCACAGCTAACCTCGTCCCATTTAAACCTGTGGACATGCATAATGTAAGAAAAAAAACGGGAGTGCTCTCCCCTCGACTTTGTCGTATACTCAGATATGGGAATGGATATTTGAGGAGTAAACCGCAAGACAATGATTAAATTTGTATGTTATGTACATTAAAGAACCATCAACATCAAATCAAATCAAATGAATAATATATTAAACAATTATTATACAAGTAAAGTTGAATAAATCAGACTCTGCAGCTGCATAAATAAAAGGTAAAGTACCAATTCCGGTTAGCGGAAAGAGCTCAAAAGTTGATTGAAATCTACATTTTATACCTAATACTTGTATACAAAATTTGGTAGACCGAAGTGAAAGCGCACTCAAGTTATCGTGTTTACACATGCACACACAAACACACACACACAGACAGACAGACACACACTCACGCACACACACCACACAGACATAATTCCAAAAGTGGTATTTTCAGACTCAGGGAGGTCTAAAACATCGAGATTCATCAAAATCTCAACATCGAATCTTTGGACGATTATAATACTTTCCCTATACTTCGCATATGAGAAAGTAAAGAAAATCAATAATGTGGTAAAGAACAAAAGCAATAAGAAGTGATATAATTAAATACCAAGTTTCATTTTAATTAAGGACTGGCTTTTCATTTGGAAACTGGTTACAATGAAAGTCTGCAGTCACTGCAGTGCTCCAGGACTGTGATTGAGGACCCCTGGTACACATTGTTCAAAATGAAATAAAACACTAATATTACCTTTGCTTTGTCTGACTTACAGATAAAGGCATACAATATATTTATTAACTTATATACGATTTTCACGCCACAATAGGGCACCATAATGTTTGGGACACAGCAACGGTGGGTCTGTTAAAGCCATCATATTTAGTCCTTTGTCACAGATCCCTTGCATGCAATGAGTGCTTGAAGTTGGCAATTCATAGACATCAGCAGGTGCTGAGGATCTGCTCTGGTGATGTTCTGCCAGTCCTCTGATGCAGCCATCTTCATCTTCTGCTTGTTTCGGGAGCTTGTCCTCTTAAGTTTTCTCTTCAGCATATGGAAGGCTTGGGTGACTGGCTGAGGCATTCAAGACTTTCCCATCTTTTAACTCTGAAACACTCCTGTGTTGCCTTAGCAGTACGTTTGGATGTTTGGATGGAGCAGAGTCCAATGAATTTGGAGGCATTGACCGGAACCTGAGCAGATCAGATGTTTCTGTAGACCTCAGAATTCCTTGTGCCAGTGCTGTCAGCAGTTCCGTCATCAATGAAGAGAAGTGTGCCAGGACCTGTAACTGCCATAAATGCCCAAGCTGTAACACCCTACCACGATGTTTAACAGATGAGGTGGTCTGCTTTGCATCTTGGGCAGTTCCTTTTTGTCTCCACACTTTGCTCTTGCCATCACTCTGATGCAGGTTCATCTTTGTCTCGTCTGTCCACAAGAAACATTCCGCAGGCTCTTTTAAGTCCTTTTTCTCAAACTGAAATCTGGCCACCCTGCTTTTGTGGCTAACTAATGTTTTGAATTTTGCAGTGATGCTGCTGTATTTCTGTTTCTGAAGTCTTCTGCCGATAGTCGTCTCTGACACATCCACACCTGCCTCCTGAAGACTGCGTCTGATCTGTCACACAGGCATCTGGGGCTTTTTCTTCACCATAGGGAGGATTCTTCTCTCATTAGCAGTGGAGGTCTTCCTTGGCCTACCAGTCACTTTGTGATTACTGAGCTCACCAGTGTGTTCTTTCTTCTTAGTGATATTCCAGACAGTTGATTTAAGTCAACCTAAGGTTTTACCAATGTCTTGAATTATTTTATTCTTGGTTTCCAGCCTCTTTGACTTTCATTGACAGAGCTCTTGTCTTCAAGTTGAACAATGGCAACTACAGGATCCAAAGGTAGTCTGTAGGTAGAAGCAAGCCGAGGTATCTTATGCCTGCACTAATAAAGCAATGAAACATAATCACAAACACTTGTGACGTCAATTGTCCCAAACGTTATGGTGCCCTGAAGTGGGGGGATCATGCAGAAAAAGTGTTGGCACTTCTATATGTTGTCACCAAAATGAATGCAGATCCCCTTAAATGAAAGTGTGCAATGTGCATTTTAATCACGATGTCTGAATTGTTTGATTTGTAATTTTAAACTGTGGAGCAAAGGGGTAAATTAAGGTAAAATGTGTCTTAGTTCCAACCATTATGAAGGGCACTGTGCATACAGTATAGTCACACATGCGAGTCAGTGAGCTCTTCTGAGCTATGTAATTCCACCCCAGGTGGATAGGGGGCGCTGGTGCTAACCTTATCACAGTGTCAAGAAGCCACCCAGTGAGGGCAACTGACTCTGCCCCTTCCAGTACCACCGCTACATTTCCCGCAGAGTCATCACTCATTATGAGAACGCACCGCAGGATGGAGCTCCTTCCCACCGTGACTTTAAGAGGCTTTATGAGCCAAAAAAGGTTCCTGAACCAAGGACCCTGATTGTTTATTTATTTGGTGCCAGTGAGAACTCATGTTTGTTTGATTGCTTGTTTCAGTGCAGTGCAGATGAGTGAAGATCAGTGCAGATCAATTGATCCCAGTTTTCATAAATTGTAATGTCGTAAATTGCATTGAGTTTTATGGCATTAATTGTGAAATTCATTAAAACAAATACATACCAATAGCTGACATAAAATGCATACATAAATGAGGGCAATCCCAAAAGTAAGGTCTCCTATTTTTTTAGAAATACAAACAACCGTTTATTTTCTATAATGTTTACATCATTTTAAAGGTTAAAGACTTATTTATTTTTCTACATAATTGCCATTTCTGACGATGCATTTTTGTAGATGCTGTGGTAGTTTTAGAATTCCCATGTCATACCAGCTCGCCGCCATGTCCTTCAGGAAGCGTTGAACCTCATCTTTCACCTCTTCGTCGGAGCAGAATCGCCTTCCGGACAAATGTTCTTTCAACTTAGGGAACAGGTGGTAGTCACTGGGTGCCAAGTCCGGACTATTGGGTGATGAAGTTCCAACCGCCGATCTTTACGCATGTTTTCCTCAACCTTCGTGACTGTCTCGTCGGAAATTGACAGTCTCCTGCGCGAACTTCGCACTTGGCGGTAGCGTTCAACGGGAGCTCCAATTTCAAGGGCTGCAAAGCCAAGATTGAGCATCCCAGCGAAGCCGCACATTCTTGTTTGGGAGTGGAGGAAGCACCAATCACAACAGTGTGGCCAACAGCCGTACGAACAGTTTCTCTACGTTCCCACCACTTTGGACACCTTACTTTTGGGATTGCCCTCATGAATAAACCAGTTCATGTTCCATTTAAACTAAGGAAATGTTGTATTGGTAGCACTATAGCAAAGGAGAAAATCACAGTAATTGTACATTTCAAAAAAAGGGTCATACAATTGGGGTGTAGTTGTGGGGTGGCATTTACAGCCGTGTTCCCACTGACCCTTGTGGCTGTGCATCCTTTAGAACAATTGTGACAAGAACAGGCCTTTCAGCCCAACAAGCTCACCCACCCAATTCACATCGATACTTCAAAATAACATCAGGTTGAGATTTGCAGGTCCTTAAAGTCCTGCACTCCACAACACTACACACTGCACAACACTACATACTCCACAACACTTACATTTGTGCAAAATCTTCTCTTAACAAATTTCCAATTGTGACCCTATATTATTGTTGAAGAGTTTGTTTTAAAGTAACAGCTGAGATATACTGTACAAATTCCCTTCATCATTTTAAACACTTCAATCATGTCACCTCTTAATACTCCATTTTCTTAAACTGAAAAGGCTCAACTCCTTCTGTCTCTCTTCATAGAACATAGCTCTTAGTCCTGGGAATCAGCCTTGTCTTTCTCTCCTGGACTTTCTCTAGTGCTGCTATGTCTTTTTTGAAATATGGAAATCATAACTGTACACAGTACTCCAGGTGAGGCTTCACTAGTGTGTTATACAACTTAAGTGTAACCTTCCTAATCTGTTAGCTTTCTTGATCACTTCTGTCCACTCTCTGGATTTTGATAGTAATGAGTCAACTATGACTCGCAGGTCCTTCTCATAAGGTGTACTTATAATTTTTAGATCTTTCATGGTGTATTCAAATCTCACATTTTTATTTCCTACGTGTAACACTTTACATTTACTTACATTAAATTTCATTTGTAACAAATCTGCCCAACCCTGAATGTCCTGAATGTCCCAAGTCCTTCTGTAACATTTTAGCTGATTATGCATTATCTACTCTTCCGCTTAGTTTAGTGTCACCTCCACACTTAAGCAGCCTGTTGTTTATATTCTTATCCAGGTCATTTACGTGGTCACAACACTGATTCCTGAGGGACACTAAATTTAATGTCACCTAATTCTGAAAAAGGTTCCCCTCACCATAACTGTTTACTTCATCTTGAATTCTCATTTGTTTTCAGTTTCATCACTAACTTTTAATGTGGTACATTATCAAAGTCCACCTCTCTTATCGGTTGCTTTTCTTGCTTCCTCATAATATTCTAGCAAATTA
Organism: Erpetoichthys calabaricus; assembly: GCF_900747795.2. NCBI lineage: Eukaryota > Metazoa > Chordata > Cladistia > Polypteriformes > Polypteridae > Erpetoichthys > Erpetoichthys calabaricus. Next base: position 27,743,082 of record NC_041394.2, on the reverse strand, counting down.
GTGAAACACAACCTCCCTCATCTGAACCTATGTTGACTGATCACTGCTGTTCTTGCCATGTGCTGCTTGACTTTTTCCTTAATAAGTCCTTCCATTAATTTACCCATGATGCACATTAAGCTCACTGTGTATACTTACTGGGTTCAACTGGGTACATAACAGGATTATATTCACTGGCTTCCAGTCTTTAAAATTTAGCCAGTGTGCAGCGACTTCCAAAAATATGTGCCAAGTGTTTATACCAGCACACACTAACCTCCTTAAGCACTCTGTGATACATATGAACTGGCCCAGGTGATTTGTCATGTTATAGCCTATTTAATCAAAGCAGCACTTCTCCCTCTACAAAGTCCATATCACTTGGTACCTCCTTAGTAGTCCTTGTTACTTTTGTGTCTTGCTGTACATTGGCACAATCACCTGCAGTGTTGCTTCCAGCCTTGCACCCAATTCTGCCAGCATAGTCTTCTGGGTCCATGCCAGCCTGAAGAGGAAAAAAAAACAGGTCTCAAAAATGCTAAGTTATGAGGGATATTCAAAAAGTTTCTACTCTTTTATATTTTCGTTGGAAACGGTGAAGGCGGGAGGAGTAGTAATTGGGCATTAAAAAACTGGTACAACGCTAGGAAAATTGCATCACAAACGAAGGTGACTATGTAGAAAAGTGATGTAATTTGTTTTTGAAATTCTTCATAAATAGAGTTAAAAAAACGTGCAGAAACTTTTTGAACATCCCTCGTAGTATAATTGATTTAGATGTGGCTATATTTAAAACAATCAATAATTGGTTATTCATCCATTTGCTATAAATCTGGATTTTTTTATGCTGTGAACAGATGAAAAGAAGTGCCATAACATATATGGTGCACAAATAACCACAAATAAAGTCACGCTTGAGTGGGTGTGGGTGTCAGAATGTTCTCTAATGGTATGTCTTTTCATTTAGGGTTTATTCCCTCCTCACAGCAATGTAGACTCTGTTTCCTTAAAACCTGATCTTGGAAAGCATTCTGAGCTACATCCTTTGTATGAAAATGTGTTTAAGAAAAAAATGGTATTATTATTGATGTTGTACTGGAATAGGCAGTTTCTGAAGGTAGATACAGTGGACCCTTGACTTACGAACTCAATTCATTCGCGAGGGCTGGTTGTAACTCAAGTTGGTGGTAAGTCAAGACTATTTTTCCCATAAGAAATAGTGGAAATACCCATAATGCGTTCCGAACCTCCAACAGCAACACTTACTTAACCTTTTCATAATAAAAAAGGGTTGTATAATGTGCATAATTTACCAAAACACCAATAATTTTTCTAATGTACTAACCAAAAAGTTATAAAAAGTGCCTAGCCTACCAGAAACAACAATTTCATACTGTACTCACCATTTAAGTTGACATCTTTGGGCTGTAGGAAGGAAGGAGGAGGAGAATGAAATGGAAGGTGGTTATTGTTTGGAAGGAGCCTCCTTACACAAATCTTTTCTTTGTAAAATTGTCGAGATGGTGGATTTCGACATGCTGTACATATTAGCGAGATCGGTCACACGAACACCACTCTCATATTTCCGCACAATTTCCTTCTTCGTTTCGATTGTGATCGCTTTCTTTACCTTTGTTACCTTCTCTTCCTTCCTTAGCAATTATCGAAAAAAAATTATATAAATCACTGCACTGACCGAAATTCAGTCCACAAACACATGTATCTGGGCTCCGACTGACGCTTACAAATGCTCTCGGCTGTCTGTCTACAATCGCGCAAGCGGATACACGTGACCACATTCAGGTCGTAACGCAAGATGTTGGTTGTAAATCAAAACAAAAATTTTGGTCGTAAATCAAGTTGTTCACATGTCAGGCCAGTCGTATATCAAGGGTCGACTGTAGATAGATAGATAGATAGATAGATAGATAGATAGATAGATAGATAGATAGATAGATAGATAGATAGATAGATAGATAGATAGATAGATAGATAGATAGATAGATAGATAGATAGATAGATAGATAGATAGATAGATAGATAGATAGATAGATAGATAGATAGATTTAAAAGGTTCTACACAATAGATTGATGTGTTCAATGCTATTTAATGGATATGGAAGGTTCACGTGAAGGACATGATAGACCTGAGTTTTGCATGCAGCATGAGGGGTAATCCTCCCTGGTATGTTGGCAGTCGTCCATGTTGGAGTATGGGAAGAGCTGCACTCATAATGTAAAATGACTCCACACTCCAAGTTACTGAAGACTGTGACAAAAAAAATATAAAAAGGGGATACTTTTTTGAGTAAAGCACCAGGAGTCTCCCAGCCTGACAGGATGGAATGTTTGCCAAAGAGGCGAGGGAACTTATTATCAGGGGCGAGTCACGGGGAGAGTCAGGATAGAGAACAAAAGTGTCAGGCCAACTGAACACCTCAAGCAATGTTCAGGCCTGGGCAAACACAGAGCAGATAAGCTGGTGGCATTGGCAACGGTGGGCTGGTATGGGCCTGCTCAAATGACAGCCTGAAAGTTTAGGATTTATTCGATATAATGATATAATCATGCCTCTTCATACTGTAGTGTGGAGAAACTCCCAAAAATAAATGAGATGAAAAGTGTACTTTGTGACAGCCGTCACAGCTCCCATCTGAGTGACATTACTGCTCTTTGTAAAATGATCATTTGGGTTGGTAAATGCCAGTAAGACTGGTAGATAAGGGCATGCAATGGGCAGGGGTTTCTAAAGCATATGTTGACTTTGAAGAAGAATCCTACAACAGATGGGGTTCTTTATAAGTGCTTGGATTTTGCTTCTGTAGGTGTTATGACTCATGATTCCCTGGGCTCAAGCAGCTTGAGAACTGAAAAGTACTATGCCAGCTGAGCTCACAGTCATGACTTGCATTAATTCATTCATTTATTTTTGAACTGTGTGAAAAGCAGGAGCAAACCTTAGGCAGCATGCCAGACCATCGCATGGAGACACTCGCACCAGATCTCAGAAATTCTGGGGATGAATAATGAAACTTACAGGGGCAAGGGGAGAAAATTGAAATTCTTCCAGGGCAAAATTTGAACCCATGCCCACAAGTGCCACCCTGGTGCCCTTCAATAATATCATAACATAATTTTCTAAGATTAACTTGATTTGATACAGGGTCTCAGAAAGCTGGAGCTGATCCTGGCAGTATCGGGTTCATAAGCCAGACTGACACATTTGGTTTAGGGTCTCCTCAGGAATGTTGGGGAAACTGACTTACCGCACAAAGAGACACAGATTTTGCAATCGTCTTTCCTCATCTTAAAGACATTTTATCTAAATGACAGCTACTGGTGGAAGGCATAGCCAAGGATAAAAAAATAATCACGTGGTTTATTCTTGTGGGGAGTTACTCATATGCAACTATTAGGAAATCATTCACACGCAATCACACAAATCACTAGTAATTAAGTGAGTCCCAGCAGCTGATGATGGCGATACATTAGGCCCAATCAATTCTTAGTGTTGGCAGAACAAGATAAGATTAACTCTGCAGTGGGCGAGGTTAAAGCAGCGGGTACACAGTCCTATAGTATGACTCCCAATTTCCAGTTGAGAAAAAAGGCAGCTGAGTTGGCTGATGACTGGATAAGAAGTGGTGGGTAGAAGAGTGGCTCTCTGTCTCACAGCTCCAGTGATTTCAGTTCAGATTTCAGCCCACTCACTGCCTGTGCAGATTTGGCCCTTTCTCTCCTTATCACTGTAGATTTTTGCATGGAAAGCCCAGTTTTTCGTGTACATCCTAACACATTACAGTAATTGGCAAATTAGAATATTCCTTATGATGGGTTTGGCTTTGCCTTGTGCCAAATGTTGTTGAGAGTGTGGATTAAGTACCACTAAAAATGGAGAGATGTTTATAAAAGAAAGGCAGCATTGTGGCACAGAGGGCAGGGTTCAAGTCCTGGGTCCTCCCTGTGCCTGAGTGGGTTTCCTCCAGGGATTCACTTTCCTCCCACAATGCCCCTGATATACAATATGTGTGTGTGTGTGTGTGTGTTAGCCCTGTGATTGACTGGTGCCTTGTCCAGGGATTTTTCCTGCCTTGTGCTTTATGCTTTCTGGGACTGGCTCCAGCTTTCCCACGACCCTGCTCAGGATAAGTTGGTTTGAAAATGGAATCTTCATGGTGTAATGAAGTGCGATTTTATCTGGTTTTTCCATCTTCAGATTCTATGGTTCCCAGCTTCCTCTGCGGGAAGTCTTAGCTCTCTGACGTGCTGAAAGATACAGTAAGTTGCCTTTTATGAATCTTTGGTCAGTTCATTAGTGAATTCCAACTGGATTGTGTCTGGTACAAGTTAATGTGGAATTACAAGATGTCCAAAGCATCTTCATCTTAAGGAGCAGCCTCATTTGTGTCCATTGCAGATTGTGGTCTTGTTACTTCGGTCATTACCAACTGCTGCGGACCACAGGTGAGGGTGGAAAGATTAACTTGTCCAATGGCTGCTATGTCTGAAAAGTTCATGTCAACCCATTGTCACGCACGAGCGCATGGGGAGCCATTTAAGGACCCGGGCCACATCGCGACAACTCATGCCGAGGGACAGAGACGGCGCAGTAACCATTCTCTTCTTGTTTCATCAGCCAGAACGAGGACTCGCCGCCATAACAAAGCCGGGAAAAAACAAAAAGCCACCATACTTCCGGGTTCCCTTCTACCCTCCAGTTCCGGGACGATGACGTCAATCTCCCGTCCTGCATAATAGTTTTCCCAGCATTCCACTGTTTAATTTCCTGTCCCCCTGTATACATTTTCCCCATTCCCTTCATACTATGTCCTATGTTGACCATTAACTTTGTATTGTGGAGACGTTACTCTTTTTGTGTTACAGTAAACTGGGGCGGAAACCCCCAAAGTTAAAGCTGTGTCGTTTGCTTTCTTCACACCATATATTCTTTTCATATTCCTCTCTTCTATCACTCATGAATGGCATCTTCAAGGATATAACTAATTTTACGGAACAAATTTGTTCCATGACCAGAATATATTTTTCTGCATTTAAAGGTGTTAATCATGTCTGCTCCATTAAATGCTGCCAATTACCAGACCAAAAGATTGCAGCATTTGCAATTAGCAAAACTATCCTTAACTTCAAATACTGGCTAAGGATATTGATATGATTTTAAGGTTTAGAGATGTGCAGAACATTATTTAAGCACCTTGAGCATGGGAAAGGCACTATATAAATAAAGTTTACTATTCATATTATGAATTACTTTTACTTTTGTTTTTTTTAACTTTGGGTTGTTTTTCACTTAATGGTTTGTGTTTACAGTGACACCAAATTTGTGGATACAAATCATAACCTTCTCACAAGTGCTGGCTTTGCATAAAGAAAAAAGTGAAAGCCTTTCACTAGGACAGCAGTTCTCAAACTGTGTTGCCATATGTGACGTAATTTCGCTATTCGTAAGAAAATTTTTAAACTTGTAGGGTAGTATCGGCAGCAAAAAATATAGGAATACATTTTATTAGGGTTTCAAAAAAACATTAGGGGGGCGCGATTAAAACCGTTATGAAAACTCAGGTCGCAAATATTTAAAGGGTGAGAAACGCTGCACTAGGATATTTCACCTTTGAGTTTGAGTTGACATTTTTGGTTTCAATTGCACACTCATTTCACTTTCTGGCCTTGACTGCTGCTACTTTCTTGGATCTCCCGGTTCTTTTCATCGTCTTTCCTTTTGTCAGCACAGTTATCAGCCCAACAGTCACTGAGTCTTGAGAACAAAGTACATACAGAAGACCTGTGCCCCTGTCGCCTTCTTTTATATGTGGTTTGCCCTTAACCACACCCATTTTGTTGTGTTGCCTAGCAATGCTAGGACTGCAGTAGTCATGTGATAGGAGAAGGAAAATTTAAAAAGTGTCAGGAAACACAACAAAATTAGAAAAAAAATCATTGCTTTGACAGTTGTGTTTATTAGCCAAGATTGCATGACCACATAAACTCTAAAATCCTAAAGAAAATTTTCATCTACTGAAGTCAGCAATTTAGTTAAACTTGATGTCAGACGCACACACTCAGACATAACAGAGAGAAGGTGTTACTGTTTTAGAATATTTTATTTTAAAACATAAGATTTCAATGTCGGGGCATGTACCACCATGACGTTTGGCAGGGGCAGCTTTTGTCCCACAGGAAAGTGCCCCATGCATGACCTCACACACAGTGAGGCCTTTCATTTATTGCTGGTGCTAAAACACCATGCAGGTATGAAAATGAAACAGTAACAGGGCCAGTCACAACTGCCAGCTAATGTAAGAACCTGATTCACTAACTAGAAAGGTACAGCAGGGAAAATGAAATTGTGTAACCCTCATAGCTGATTAAATTAGTTCATATCAAAAGAGTGTTTATAGGAGGCTAATCTGTTTTGGTTGTAATCCTGTATGCTTCCCTCCTACTTATTTCAGCACAATTTGCAGCCCAGTGTGGAGGCTTCAAACAAAATGATGAAAAGATCTTTTTTTTTAATGCTGTCTTATTTGCTACATTAAAGTCAGTCATCAGTCGTTATCCAACCCGCTATATCCTAACACAGGGTCACAGGGGTCTGCTGGAGCCAATCCCAGCCAACACAGGGCGCAAGTAAGGTAATATAACAAAAAAAAGTGAAAAAGGGAATATTTCTATACAAACCAACTAGGTGGTCCTAAGTGACATATGGAACAGTAAAATCAAATCAAAAGACCGTTGAGGGGAAAGTGAACCAGAATCAAGAAATGTGTCATATGCTTAATATCAAATGTGATTCATCCAATATTATGGGTGTTCGGATAGTTTAAACAGGAATCAATTTTTGATTATTCCCAGATTGCTGGACCTTAAAACAGCATTGAATTTCTAAAATGATAAATCCCTCTCTAACCTGAACCCTTAAACGAGATATTAATATATGCTGCTTTCAAAGTAAACACCTTATCTAAATATCTGCCAATTTTATTCTAGCAAATCTTTCTTCCAGGCATTTTCCATACAATCAAGAATATAATATTATTAATAATTCACATCAGTTAGTTATACCTGTAAACTCTCTATGTACTTAAGCCTGATAGATTAAATGAAAGCAGAGACCTAGAAAGTCTGGATTGCTGCTCCACTGCCAGAAACTCAAAAATGTCTAAATGTTGAGACTGCACCTGTGAAGCCTGGTAGTGCAACCCCACCTCTCCTCCGCTCAGTCGCCCTCAATGCCCTCCGCTTTTCAGGCTCACTTGACACAGGACTACACAGATAAGGCACATCACAGTGTATAATACAACTTGTTTGCTTTTTAATGCATATAGAATATATTATATAACTTAATTTTTATTTATTTTTTGGTTATCAGTCAAACAATAGCCTGAACTATGGCGAACTGAGGAGGGAGAAAGGAGGGCTTTTCATGAAATATTCAGAACTTCTAGGCAATTTCTTTTCTGACTCCTCTGTTGTATAATCCATTAGCTTCACTGAAGCTCTAAGCATTTAAATGGTGAAGTGGCATCCATCCACAAATTTGGGATTAAAGAGACAACAGAGGCACAAAGTCAAAATTGTACGTCTGAACAGAGAAGACTTTATACTCTATTGCTCTCAAACATCGCCCAAAAAATACAACACACACATATACACCATGTATAATGTCTTTATGCTGTGTATGCATAAAGTAACTAAATCCTTGTCTGAGGATGTATAAGGCTCATTTTCAACAATCAGCATTTTTCCCAACTTTAAAGATGTACATATATATATATATATAGGGGATTTCACCATGGAGCTAATTTTAAGTATCACCTGTTTTATACACAGATTTGATTGAAATACTAAATATTTAGTTACAATACATATTTGCATTTAGAAAAATAAATTAAGAAAGTTCCCACCTCTGGTGCTGACATGACATGTGCCATTATTATGGGCTCTGCCTGTGACTGAGAAAGTCTTAGATATCTATATCCCATGGCAAAACTGAGATGAGGTGACATCAGCCAGACACAGAGGCTTATTTACAAGGATTTCACCCTGTAACTTCCAGTTTCTGGAATTAAAGATGAATTCTGTCACATTGGCAAGGAGCTGACATGGAATTGGCTAATGTTAGGCAGCTTAGAAGATGCTCCAATGCAGTTAAACTTTAGTCCTGTTGAGTTACTTTAAGAAATATGTACAAAATCACAAAGTTCAGATTTGTGTTTCCATTTTGTTTCCCAGACAGACATACATGCACACACATGCACACACACACACACACACATGCGCGCACACACACATACACACAATCTTGTACACATACAGTTAAACACTCATTCTCCAAGGTTTAATTCAAGTTCAAAGGTGAGCGCATGTCTGTCACAGAACTGGGATTTTGAAAGCCCCGTTTTTGTTATCCAAGTTGATCTTCATATTGCTTTCGGAAACAGTCTCCCGCAGGGAAGAAATCCCAGCAGCGCTCTTGATACATTTTCCACACGTAAGATTCCTACGAGAAAAGAAAATAGATTTCATACAGATTTCTGTAAAATTTAATTCAATTTAGCACTCTTCAGAAAAGTATAAAACTATTCATTATTTAGAATTTAAGAATATATGAAGTATCTATTTAAATATGCAATAATGTAGTAACGTAAAGATGTAACTTGAGACTTGGTCTTGAGTGCTCTTGAAGCAGGTATTTTAATACTCATTTCATACACAGCTTACTAGAAGATGTCATCGTTTAAATGAAATATTAGCTGACATTTCAGACTGCTGGCTACAGATACTACTAGCTCATTTGTATTCACCTCTACAATGCAGTTTACTGAGAACAACACTCCTCCTCATCACTGCACCTGCCCCTGTTTCCCATATACTCCATGTGCTTGGTGTGGGTGTGAGTGTGTGTGTGCCCTGCGGTGGGCTGGTGCCCTGCCCGGGGTTTGTTTCCTGCCTTGCACCCTGTGTTGGCTGGGATTGGCTCTAGCAGATCCCCGTGACCCTGTAGTTAGGATATAGCGGGTTGGATAATGGATGGATGATTATGCAAAAAGTGTTTGGATCCAGGAATATAATATAACATCTTATTCTCAAATTCACAGGAGCATCCAAGAAGCATTGCGTGCAAAGTATGAAACAGACCTACAGCCAGGACACACTCACATACACACGCACACTGGTCAAAATTTGAAATCATTAATTAACATAATATGAACATCTCTGGAGATGTGGGAGGAAACCCACTACTGACCTAGGCAGAATAAACAAACCCCATAACAACCAGGTAAGATGGGGTCTGAACCAGAAGCTGACCTTAGTCCAGCAACCAGCCGTGGCTGTGACAACACCCCAGCACAGAATTCACAACCTCACATGTGGAGTTGCTCACATACAGAAATATCATTGATGCCTGTTAAGCTCACACACATATCTTTGGAGGAGTATCTGGGGGAAAACATGAGCAACATAGTGTCCATGTACCACACAGCTACAACAGGGCTGAGACATGAATAAAACTATGTCCCTGTGAGGATGTATATGTAGCCACTGAGTCACTGTGTACATGAGTTTCTGTATAGCGTATATGAAGTATGTGTTCCACTGCCAAGACTAAAGAAAATACTGTATGTCCTAAAACAGATGAATGGGTGAATGAAATAAATGACTGAGGACCTCAAAGAGCTGAACTCACCTGGCCAGTGTGTTCTGTTTCATCCTTATTGATCAAATACATTAGGAAAAACCTGAAATAAAAGAGAAATGTTTTAATAGGTTTTCAAATTAAAAGCACATCAGTTTTATAAATAAGTGAAGACCCGTCATCTTTGTTTAAATAGCTAATAGCTAAGCAGGATCTGCTCAAGTATTTTTATTGCCCTAGGTGAAGCTATAAATGCTGCCTCCACATCTATTCCTTCAACTGTAGCCAATTGTGTGACTCTCTTATAAAACTAGAATGTAGGATTACTGTAATTTTACCCTTTTATATAATATTACCTATATAACATTTAGTTAGTTTAAATGGATTATGAATTGATCGATATACTCGCAATCACTTGGGCATTTTTGATGACTATTGGTTTAAATATTTTTTAATGAATTTCACAATTATTGGCAAATGAAGCCAAAGCATGACTTAGCATTTTATATCTGTGTATATTTTATTCACAAAATGTGTAAACTAAACACAAATATAAAAATATATACATATAACAATCTAATAAGTAGGTTACTTGCTTGATGGAAGTTTACAAATAATAATAATAATAATAATAATAATAATAAGAGGGATAATTAAAGTTCTTTACAATTATAAAAATTAAAATCACTGAAAAAAATATATACACTAAAATGGCTGTTTTGTTGATACAGTATGTTTTTTCAATAATATTCAATAATTTTACAAATTATTCACTAATATAGAATGATAATAATTACAGTAACACCAGTAATGGTGCACTGCAGGATAACGTGCAGTGAATCCACTTGACTTGAGCATTCCTAGTTTTCCTCCTCTTTCTCTGTACGTTTACCATTCATTTGCTCAGAGGTTGATGCTCTTGCTGCTCCTGAGCAGCTCTTCTTTTCTCCACCCTAGTGGTCTGCTTCTTCTCATCTTTCGTTGGCATCTTTTCACATTAAAAGTGATTAAGTCAGTGTTTGTGTTGCAATTACTTAGTACATTTTCTTTAATCTTTCACTTAAGCTGGCACTTGAGACAGATTGAAGACTTAAGAATGATTTAAGATTTGAAGAGGTAGGGGAAATGACGGCGAAGGTGGTAGGGATGAGAACGGTGCTCTACACATGCGCCGCACGGCCGCCCTGCTGGCCACTGCCGAGAGTTCATTCTACAATAAAATAAAATAAAAATAAAAAGAGAAATAACCTTGGACGTCAATTATCACCCCGAAAGCAGACAGTAGACGTCACGTAGTATATGTGTACCAAATTTCAGGTCAATAGTTCAAATGGTTTGTGAGCTACAGGTGATTTAAAATCCTGGACAGACAAATGAACAGCCACGGCAGTGTATTATACAAGAAGATTAAACTGATATAATATACATAAATGCAGTATGCAATTCAATAAATGCCAAGGTTATAAAGTGTATGCTGAACAGTTAAGCAATGAGGCTGCGTCGTCAGGGCCGGATTAAGAGCTTTGGGGGCCCGTAGCACATTTCAAATTTGGGGGCCCTTTTGGTCTGCATCATCTGAAGTTTAGATTCTGAACAGTTCAAACCGGACTAAATAATTATTTTACTCTCGATTATAATAAGAATCTTATAATATTTATGTGAATTTTATGTGTTGGGCCCCTAAAGTTTTGTTGTGTAAGAAATTTACAGTTTAAAAACGTAAAGATAATATTTTTAAAGACCAGTTTTTCAATGCTACACTTTTTCATTAAATATTGGGTCCACCATTTGGGGGCCGCCGAAATTGTGGGGCCCGTAGCATATGCTGCATGTGCCTATTGGTTAATCCGGCACTGTGCGTCGTACTTGCAAAATAAAGGAAGAAATGGGAAGAAAGATATATGTACTGTATATATTGAAATTCTACATCAACCTAATATTGAAATAATAATGGAAAACAAAGAACAAACTTTCTGAAAGTAACTGAATTACACTTAATAGAATTATGTTTTTTGCTGATAGTTATCCCAATCATTTTTTTATAAAAAGTCCTTCATTAACACAACAAGCACACTATTAAAATGAAATCCTAGAAAAAAAAGAGATGTTTGAGTGCAGTTGAAAAATATGAGAACAATTTTTAATTTTAATGTATAATTTGCTTTCATGTAATTGAATTTTATATTATATTTGAATATGTATTAATGAGTGGGCGGCACGGTGGCGCAGTGGGTAGCGCTGCTGCTTCGCAGTTGGGAGATCTGGGGACCTGGGTTCGCTTCCCGGGTCCTCCATGCGTGGAGTTTGCATGTTCTCCCCGTGTCTGTGTGGGTTTCCTCCCACAGTCCAAAGACATGCAGGTTAGGTGGATTGGCGATTCTAAATTGGCCCTAGTGTGTGCTTGGTGTGTGGGTGTGTTTGTGTGTGTCCTGCGGTGGGTTGGCACCCTGCTCAGGATTGGTTCCTGCCTTGTGCCCTGTGTTGGCTGGGATTGGCTCCAGCAGACCCCCGTGACCCTGTGTTCGGATTCAGCGGGTTGGCAAATGGATGGATGGATGGATATGTATTAATGCTTGATGCAATTTCAAATTGCAAGGAAGTTGCCAGTGATGTCAACAAAGTTTTCAGGTTTGAATACTGTTTTCATATTTATAGTCTTTAAATTGACTATACGGTACAATTTACATTATTTTATATGGGATTCAGTTAAGGTTTATTGAACTGATATATCAGAGATCCATTTTATCTCCCTTCACCAGGACTGGAGTAACGTTTAACATGTACGAGTCGCTGATATGCCTCCCATTGAATTGAATACTGTTTATCAAATAAATTTCAGTTGAAAAGTTTACATTACTCACTGGGGAGTAGTTTTTTGTTGTTACTAAGAATCACTGAACTGTTCTTATGCCCACTCAGGATGGCTTAAGATAATCTTTCTTAAGTTTTTTCTGTACCATGTCTCTAATAAGGTGTGTCACTGACTTGTTCTGTAGATGCATTGCATGATTAAATAGCCATTAGTGGGAAAGAGAGGACTTTAAATGACATCTCTGAAAGTAAGTTCTTGAGGAAGGAGTGGCACTATTGCACAATGAGGACCTCTTAATGAGTTATACAGCTAACAAAAGGGTTGCGCTCTGTTTATTGAGATTAGACTCCACTCTGACACTTTGACAAAGGCCACTTCTGAACCTCCACTTAATAGTAGGAAATTTACTATTGTGAAATCGTAATCTTTGGGCATTTTTTGAATGATTCCAAAACATGTAGTCATTGTAACTGTGAATAATAATAATAATAATAATAATAATTGTTGTTACAATTTTATCAGTAACTTTAATGATTCATGGTCCAACTATAAACAAATTTAGCTTGTTATTACACTTTATTCTTTAAAGAAATGCATTCTTGCAACCTTAATGATACAGCAACTAATTCAAGATCACACATTGAGTCAAAGAGATCTAAAAAGGAAGCCTTATAATTTAATATTTAACACCTTGATTATTAAACCTCATTGACCAAAATGTAAAAAATCTATTAATACTGCCAAGTCATACTGATAACAATGTCAGCAAGTTTATCATTTTAAATGAAGAATAATGACATCCATCCACCAATTTTCTATAATGTCTTGCCAAAATACTGTAAGTACTGCATAGAATAATGTATTTCTTCCATTTGAACTGATGAAGGGTCACAATTCCCGTCAACAGCCTTTAGATATTTCTGGACTGTTCCTACTTCATTGCAGACTAGCCAGGGAATACAGTTCCTCCTGCAAATCCTGAGTATGCTTTTGGGCCTTCAAAAGGAGTCCAGGGTGATGCTCAATATATGTTTAAAATAACTAGACTGGTTTCTATTGATTCTAATTGAATCTAATTTTGCTGCTTTACTCATGTCTTTTGGTCACCACTAAGACTTTGTGGGCATTTACTGCTACAATATTAATAAAACTGCTACTGCAGCTGCAACAATATTTTAATTCATTTCATGATTACTTCCACACTTAATTTTTACAAGACCCTGAGGGACTACCGAGTCCAAATACCACTCAGCAGCAGCATAAAAATCACACTTTCCATAAAAAGCAAAAAAGTATAGTCATAGTCTTCCCAATTTCAAAAATGAAAACAAAATAACCTTAATAATTATTATTAATAATAATCTGAGCATATAGGCACTATCCTGTAATAGAGTACTGCCCAGATTTTAAATAAAGATTACATTTGGAGAGATATTTTTTGAATTATGGAGCCAGGAAGAGACCTCCTGGTCTGAAGTGTTTTGTGTACCACAGAGCCTTCTATTGTGACAATATATTTCTTGAGTCTGATATTGCACTGTTCTGTAATATTATTACCATAAATAAATGAGAGAATTGCTGGTTCATACAATAATAATGTACTTATCCAATTATTGGATCACAGGAAACTGGAGGCTATGCTGACAGTGTTTGACACAGGTAGGAACTAATGTTGGATAGGGCACTAGCCCATCACAAGGCACATTTACTAACATAGTCACAACCTCCCACCACCTTTATATCTTCAGGACACTAGAAGAAATCAAAGTACCCAGAGAAAACTCATTCAGACATGAGGAGAACTCCCATATTCAGTCCAGAGATTTAGAGCTGTGAGGCTTCAGCATTGAGCATTACGCTACTGTGCTCACCAAAATAATAATTCTATTACTATAAGAGCATTTACAATAAATTTTCTGAAGCTCCAGAAATTATTTAATACTTTCAACATCATTATACAACAGAAAATGGTTGAAATTATTTTAACCTAGTCTCCTTATGTTGTTGATGAGGAAAAGATGCACTGATTTTTAATAAGATGCAATTTTGGGGCTGCACTGCTCAGCATTATAGCATTAGAAAAGGCTTTAAAATGCAGGAGTGGCTATGGCTTTTGTGTAAGATTGGCTGTAATTGTATGTCTGATCCACTTTTGGACCTGTGCCTGATGGTTTAGTGCTTGGTGGTCCAGACTTGTGACATGAGTCAATACTAATGGGGTGTATTGCTCTTATTATTAAACATTTCAGGTGTCCTGCACAGTGACTTTATGCCTTGTTCTCAAAAATAGTGCAGGATAATTAAAACTAACTCATACTGACAACTGCATGAGCATACCCAATGTGTGTTTCTTATGTAATTTACTAATTATATATTTAACGTATTGTGTTGTACTCATTGTTTCTTGTTGGTATTTTCCTACTGTCCATAGCCGATGTGGGACTTGCAAGCAAGAATCTTATAGTACTGGTACATATGGCAAAACATGTGAACTTAATCTAGAGGGTAAAGTTGTGACTTTTTAGTTAGTCCTGTGTCATGACACTAAACTGTAACTTTATCTACAAATTCTTAAGAAAACGTAATGTTTAAACACTAAATGATTTTGGGAATTATGACATTATACAAACCCACCCCATGACAATTAATTTATCTAAGAACACTGGGAAATCTCAAATTAAGTTTTTGAAAAACAAGCACAATTTAATACAGTTCTCTATAAAAATCCTTACATGTAATTTGCCAGGTTATGCTCTTCCAGTGTGTGCGTCTCAAATCCATGCGGCGTTGTGTCAAAGTAATCACTGCCAATTCCACAGATGAAACATTTTGTCTGTTAATTTGAAGAGGAAAATAAAAACACAAGTGAGCAAATATGAGGACATGCAGTAAGTGCACTTGCAACAGCCTAAATGTAAAGATCACATTTTCTGTGTTCCTTTATGCTAATATACAGGATATAAGCAAAAGAAATGAGTTGACATGGTGCACTAAAATAAATGCAGGTGGCGAATGTGTGCACACAGTAAAAATGCATGTAGAAACAAATGCACACAGCTAACGGGTTGTTCATTGTATCAAGTACAGCTGCTGTGGAAAAGAGTGCAGAAATTTAATTTAGTGGACACTTGCAAAAATGACAAAATAATTTCTCCTACATGTTTCAAAGTAGTTCACTTTGTGATAACATGACCAATACTTTCAAAAGGTTTGTGGGTCTAAGTTGATGCCGCTCTTGCCTCCTGAAACACTGCATTGGATTAAGTGGGTTTAACAATACTGTATATGTATGTTTAGAGCCAGCAATTTGAAACACGGAGAAAGGTCAGGCAAAAAGTGGTGCCTTGACTCGTGTTTGCTCAGCAATGTTGTCAGTGACAGAGAAAACAGCTGTACATTCTGCAACTGAAGCTAGAGGACAGAACACCTGCTATTAAATCCATACAAGTATCTTTCAGATTTGCACATAATTTTAATTATAACCAATTGACACGAGAAATCAGTATACTAACTTAAAATTCCCCTTCTCATGTAATTTCCCACCATCAAAAAATGTCAGATGTTTGGTAGCATTTTGTTTAAAAAATATGCAAGTTTTCTATCAACACTGTAAGACTAAATTACCATACCATTAGAGTAAGATGGCTATGCAGCAGCATCTAGAAGGAAGACATCTAGGTTTCACCAATGACTCACCAGAGTCCACAAGGTGAGCTATGACCGACCATAAACTGTGTACAGTTGTGGTGTGCTACCAAATTTACAGCCTTGTTGTTTTATTACATTGGTTTTGAATATGGGCCTGTTCTAATATGTTTCCTGCTATCTGTGTAACATAATCATTTTTACTATACAACAAACCGCAACAAATTTATAGCTCTTTACATGTACCAACGAATGCATTCTAGCCTGACAATGACAAGAAAAAAAGGCTTCTTGTCGTTTCTTACACAAAAAAAAAAAGTGACATTATTTAATACTATAGGCTTCCTGTTGCATTCTTCCTGGATGTGTAATACCTTATAAATATTTAAATTAAATAAATATTAAATCAGTGAAACCCTAAAGGTGACCTGCACCTAATTACAGTATATTACAAAACACCTAACTTTACAACTTCTTCCATTTTATTTGGGTAAAAGTCTGTCCACTATTTAATGGAACCTCCATCTTTCCTCAGCTATGCCAATACTGATGCTCTGTGTAAGAGAGGCAGAGCCGGTTATACTTCCTTAGAAGGCTGGCGTCCTTCAACATCTGCAATAAGATGCTGCAAATGTTCTATCAGATGGTTGTGGCGAGCTCCCTCTTCTACGCGGTGGTGTGCTGGGGAGGCAGCATTAAGAAGGACGCCTCACGCCTGGACAAACTGGTGAAGACAGTAGGCTCTATTGTTGGCATGGAGCTGGACAGTTTGACATCCGTGGCAGAGCGACGGGCGCTGAGCAGGCTCCTGTCAATCATGGAGAATCCACTGCATCCACTGAACAGTGTCATCTCCAGACAGAGGAGCAGCTTCAGCGACAGACTGCTGTCACCGTCCTGCTCCACTGACAGACTGAGGAGATCATTTCTCCTCCAAACTATGCGACTCTTCAATTCCACCCGGGGTGGTAAACATTAACATTATACAAAGTTATTGTCTTTTTTTACCTGCATTTTTATTACTCTTTAATTTGATATTGTTTTTTGTATCAGTATGTTGCTGCTGGAGTATGTGAATTTCCCCTTGGGATTAATAAAGTATCTATCTATCTATCTATCTATCTATCTATCTATCTATCTATCTATCTATCTATCTATCTATCTATCTATCTATCTATCTATCTATCTATCTATCTATCTATCTATCTATCTATCTATCTATCTATCTATCTATCTATCTATGCTATTGCCATTTTGGCAAGCTACGAAGACAAAGTAGGACCATACAAAAATATCTAATGTAGCATTTTAATGAGAAAATCTTGTACATCAAGTGTAACACTGAGTAATATAATGATTTTATACATACTGTGTTTTTAATTTAGTTTTAAGTTGTAACTTTGGTCGGCATACTTTTGACTGCTGACATACCTCCATGTCTTCCTTGACTTGTTCTTGCTGATCTCTTAATTCTCCAAAGGCATCAATGATCAAACCTGAAAAGTGAAGAGGTAGTGTCAGCATATTTATTATCTTGCTACAGAGTAGCTCTTGCTTTTTTTTTTATTTGAGGAAAAGTACTAAAAACCTAATAAAGTAGTGATAATATGTTAATACAAGTTATTATTATTTTTCTTTAGATTTATTACATTTTGTCCTTGCCACTACCTTTCCATCTTCACTTAAAGTTTTGTGTGGTAAACTGAGGTCTGCTGCTGATTAAATAAATAATCGCCACACTCATGTCTTGGTAGGAGGTGGCATGGTAGCGTGGCGAGAACGGTTCCCGGGCACAATGTGGGAGTGGGCAGTTCTACACCAGGTGCATAAGTGTAGGATCATCTGTGACCCAAATTGGTGCTGGGAGCTGCTAATCAACACAGTTGTGCCACGTCCCCATTTTAAAAGGGGAAGCATGAGTGCAAGGAAGAAAAAAAAGGAACGAGAAAGGAAAACTAAAGGAGGTTAAAGACAGAAGAAGCCTGGAAGTGGAAGGAGTAGTTGCGGGAGTGAGTGAGCTGAGGAGAGCAGGCCCCAGGGTGAGAAAGCAGGCAGCTGAGAAGTGAGCCCTGAAGAAGAGTGTGTGGCCGACACTCAAGGGGGGAGTTTGGATGGAATGAGTCGCTCCAGCTGAATTGTTCCAAGAAGCGGGCGTGACTTGGAGTTTGCACGGCCCGCCTTTGAAGACTGGGAAGACAGTGGGGGTTGAGGAGGCTTGGGAGGAGACCCCAGCATAAGCACCCTGGCCGTTGGGGACCCAAGTCTTGGTCCAGCGAGGGAACCTGTCTGTCTGGGATGGCAAGCAACCAGACTCTAGGAAGGTCAGCTGTGTTTGCTGTTAGGGCGATTCCTCTGCTGCAAGGCCCACACAGAATAAGCAGGGGAACCACCAGTGTTAAAAGAAGAAGGAACTGGGTTTTAAAAAAGGACTGTTTATTTATCGGGATTATTTTAACCTCCACCTTTTCACCTGTTTTTATGGATTATTTATTTATGGAACTCTGAATTTTGTAGCACTGCACTTTCTTTTTGAACACTTGTTTTTGTTTGATGGTTTTTAATAAAAGTACTGAACACTTTTGCACCTTCCATTGCTTCAGGTGGTGTCCTCATTTGTATAGCTCATCCTGGTCATGACTATTGATGGTGTCGGGTTCAAAAGGCTTCCAAAGGAGAAGAAGGAGCTTGGAGCCAGACCAGCACCATCTCATTTTGACAGCACAATTGTCTTTTATGCACGTCCTCATATTATTAAACCAGAAGCTGTATAGAATTCCTCCTGAGCATAGTGTTTCACTTTGCACAAATTCAGCCCCTCTACCTCATAGAATTTAACACTGATTTCTGCCCATATTGTGGACCAAGAAAAATAAGCCCATCATTCAATCAAACTAAAGGAACATTTTCTTGTCTTACTTGATCATTTATTGTTTCTTGGCTGTGTGTGCTCACATATAAGAGATAATTCACTTGTACACATAATCGGAGGCAACCCTTGTGGCTGCACTTCACACCCAGATAAATCTACAGGAGAACAAAACAGAACAAAAATGTAGCTTTTGTTTCACAAAATAAACACTGGGGGATACTTTAAAGGAGGACTATCTGATGGGATGCCTAGTTTACTTACCCCCCTCCCCCCAATAGTCCCACCATAAAGTTAACTTTTTATCTTCTATCTCTTTTATCTTCGCCTCTCTCATCCTCCCTCTATCACACCTTCTTCTGCTTCCCACTGGTTTAGTGATCAGCTGTTTCAGTCTCAGCTCTGCACTCAACTGTCCCCTGGCAAAGAAGAGGCTTAACTACAGTGCAAGTCCATTATCGCCTAAACTCAAGAAACAAATTCGAGATCTGGGGAAACTCTCCATTTGCTCAAGGAGTACCAGGCTACAACAGCCATAGCAGCTCTTTGTGCCATCACACCTCTGTGTTTCCCACTGTAATTAAAAGAAAACAGTCTGCATTATCCAAGGCAGATAACTTTGCCCACGGGCCTGGAGGGCCACAATGGTTGTAGGTTTTCATTCCAAATAGTTTTTTGATTAGAAGACCATCATCGCTGATAATGAAATGTGATATTTAACTATATTGTTTGTTAGTGCTTTCCTTTATCCAAAACAATTTCCATATGTTTTATAGGCCAGAACAGATTTGCATTTCCCTATCCTACCTTTTTTCTCTCATTTATTTCTAAACAGTTTATTAACACAGATGCCTCATGATGCACATTTATCATTTTAAATGGGACAAACTTAACTGGAGAGCTGGTGGTTTCTTTCTTATTTGAATTTTGCTATTAACTGTGGTTGGTAAGAAAACAGGAAACAATTAAACCTAAATGCAGCTGCTTAAAACTAAAATAGGCAATTATTGGTTCTGCATCATAACAAGCAAGTTCACTAACGTTAAGCCCTAAAAACATATTGCTTAAGCAGCAAATAAATGGTTTCAAATTAAGAAATTGGCTGGGGTAAAAACCTGCAGCAACTTCAGCCCTCCAGAACTATGAGTGAGGATCCTTCCTCTATAATGTAATTAAAATTTAAAACTACAAACAAACCACATAATAAAATACCAAGTTTCATTATCTACTGTACTAGGCCTGGCTTCTAATTAAGATAATGGCTGGAATGAAGATCTGCTGCCACTGTGGCCCTCCACGACCGTGAGTGAAGATTCTTGATGTAAGGGAGAGCAGCTTACCTTCTGGGAACGTATGTCCTACAAGTGGCTAAGACATGTTGCCAGCTTTGTAGTTCCCTCCTCAGACTCACTGTCTTTCACTACAAGGAGAGGGTCAGGCATTTCTGCTATTTGCCGGATATCCTGCCCCAGTATCCTGGGGGAGCATAATATTCCCTTCCCTCTGGGCTACTTCTTCCTCCCTTCCAACACCCCTTCAAAAACTTCCTGTCTCAATTTGTTTCTCTTAGGCTTTTGCCTCCAGCTGCTGCCTTGGAATGGCTCACAGAAAATATGAAGGGGTATACCAGTATTTACAGGACCACTCCTTCTGCCAGTGCAGCTCTCTCTCTTGCCTGAAGGCTGACTGTAGAACTTATCCCTATACAGTGCTTTTCTGGAGGCCACCTTGCTCCTTTTAACCTTTGATTAGCTAGGCATCACCTCTAAAAATGTATACTACTACTTTATTAATGTACCTTATATCCTGGCTGTTGTTTTGACCTTTTCATGCTACAGAAATAACTGATATGGCAGTATTTTAACTTGTGAGTGGCAGAGATTAATTAAAGATAAATGACAGAGCACAGTCTAAAACAATAGTGGGAGTTAAATGCATGGGATGTGCATGAATCAGAATTATAACAAAATAGGAAAAAACCTAAATCACAAAAAGAAATTAAACTAGAAAGGACTGAAAACCTGAATTAGAATTTTTTATTAACTGTTTATGAATGTATTTTTCTTTTTCTAGAATCCTTAGCTTTACTTGTATGTAAGATTGAGTCAATATTCTTAAGCACAGCATGTCTTTAAATAAATTGTTGTCATGCCACTTTATGCCACGTGGAATCACAATGTGCAAATCTGGAGACAACAACTACTACAGTATTCAGAATTGTGGAAACAAAAGAAGCTGAGAATAATGTAAAAATAGTAAAGAAGTAATTAAAAAAAGATAACAAATCATTACACATTAAGTTTAAAGTTATCATCCAGGCAAATACCTCAGAAAATAGTATGCTTAAAATCCCAATTTTCGTACCTGACGTGATCTATTATTGCCATAGACATATCTGCCACTTTGTGGTGGTGTTCACTTACAAGGGCACTACATGAATTAAATTTAATGATCAAGTGTTGGAATAGTACGTTAGCACAGCTGTAAGCACTACTGTGCTGCTTATGGCACTAGGTACCTGGGTTAATTTCCTGCAGGATATTGACTGCATGGGTTTCTATATTCCCTGCATGTCAACATTGTATTTCTCTGAGGACTTCAGCATGAAGTGGGGTGTTTAATGACAGTCAGAGTACAGGATGAAAAAACAGAGTAGCAATGCTCTCATGCAGTGATCATCAGGTCTTACAATTCCTCAGATTCTGCTATTTGAAATTATGCTTAAGATTCTGTGTTGGCATATATTCTGAGAATACTGCATACAAGTTCTGCCAAATGCATTCATGGTACAAGTATCACTGTTATATACAGAGACAAAAAGTACAAAGGAACTGCATAGTAAATCTTATGCAACAGTAGTATGAGGGCTGAGTGAACACTAGCTTGAAATTCTGTCTATGTGTGATGCCTTGGTTAACACTAGAATTAGCAAAGCCTATGAAAAAACTTGTAAATCTGGCCCACCTTAAATCACTTCGCACCACTCCGTCAGCGTCTTTTGTCTTGTAAATTATCAGCGTCAGATCGAGGGTGTATTTATGCTGGTGCTGTTATTTAGGGTCAGATCAAGAGGGGAGGGAGATAAATTTACACCTGATCTGTTCGTTTTCAAATAATATTGCATTAGTGTGATGATGTTTTCTGATTGGTACTATCCATCCAGATCAGAGAATTTCCAGTGCCATTGTCTCAAAACACCACTCACATCTACAGTTATTCCCAGTTTCAGATAAAAAGTAACCATGTCAAATCCCTTTGGGGTTTAGTATGTATCGTGATTGTGACTGAGAGAATAAAAGTGAAAAAAATGCTCTTTTACAATTACTATAAATTTACAGAGGCTGTTACAGATGCAAATCAAATGTATGTTTTTATTGTATAATATTAACAATAAGAGCAGCTCACTACTCAAAATGGTAAATATATGAAACAGTCAGGATCAAACCGGGGACTCGATCACAAGTCAGCAATTCTTACCGCTACACCACAGAAGCTGTTGCATCAACCTTGAACCTTTTTGAAAGTGTTTATTTGATCTTTGGACTTCAGGCTTTACACATTATATAGTTTATGCCTACATTTTGTCATTTATTACTAAAATATGAAAAATGTGTCTGTTTTAATGATGTGTTGACACAGATTATTGTACAAATGGAACACATATGAAATGCATGTGTTCCAAATAACAATCTATTATTTACATTCTAAAACTCCACCACTTCACTCCCAGATAATCAAGGCTGGAACTGTGAGAACTTTGTGCCTGTTCTGCGGCGGTGGGGGGATGGCATAGTAGGCTGCATGCTGCTTGTCTTGATCGGCACATTTACAAAACAGAAGATGCTGACGGAGAGGTGCAAATGAATTTAAGGTGGGCCGGATTTACGAGTTTTTTCATAGGCTTTGGTAATTCTAGTGTTAACCGCATCTGGCATACACCTTCTTGAACCCAGGAAAACTGATAGTCATACAACAAAATGGACAAGGTTGAATGAGGACACAAAAGAGCAAGAGCTGGTGTAAAAAGTGCTTAGTGATTTTATGAAACAAATCTGTGTCCATATCAAATAAAGTGTGGTGCTTGTTCCCAATAAATACAGGTAAATAAATAATCCACAATAAAAAAAACATTCTGTGATGAAGTTTAAATCAGCAAGGATCAAGGATCAAGAAATCAAGGATAAAATCAAGAGTCAGAATTGCCTGTTTAATTATGTCCAGTGCTCTTTTTAGTGCCCGTCTTGCCACACTCAACCATCTCAGGTATGCTCAATGATGACAGGACCTTGGTGAAATTCGGTCCAGTCAACCCCCATCCCAACCACCATCACTCCACATCAGCTCAAAACATGCTGAGCCCAGCTCTCTCTCTCTCTCTATTATATATATATATATATATATATATATATATGTGTGTGTGTGTGTGTGTGTGATACAGTACCAGGCAAATAATACAATGTTATTCTGATTAAACGCAAGGGGTTGGAGAGGCTCTTTTGTTTGACTTTTACCTCATAAATAAGAAAAGCATTAAATAGATAGAACTTTATTTGTCCGTGGTGCATTTGGCATTCCATTGTAAATAAAAATAATAATAATATGATAATTTTTTTTTGTATAGCACCTTTAAATAAGAAAAAAAGACAGTTTAAGCACATTCTCAGCCTTGATTCTTTTTATGCTCTTTTAATAATGTTTCATACCATATATGACTATTGCTAGTCTTTGGGTTTTGATTTCTTGTTCAAGTCTCCAACCTCTACCCCTGTAGATATATTAAAAATAATTACCACGAGATGTTCTTTCGTTAAGCTTTCTCGTGGTCACAAAACATAACTGATGACTGGCATATCACAAGAGGGCAAAAACAATAAATTCACCTCAGTGAAAACAATTTGCCATGTATTCAATCTTATTTCATCAGTGTCTGACAGCCTTTCTTCTCACCTTGGATGATGGCCAATAGGATAACAATGACAAAGAAAAAGAAGGTGATGTCGAAGACAACTCTATACAGTTCATATTCATCTCCAGCAGGATCTTCAATCTCATCCCCTATACCTCCACCAGCCCTTACTCCCACATACATGTGGAAAAGGTAACACTGGAAAAGAAAATGACAATGGCTGTCAATGGGCAGAAAGTAGTAGCATCAAGGTTGATAGCCTATTAAATTCTTCATTCAGTCCACATTGCAGACAATGTAAAAAAAATAAACAAGCACTTCAACATCTCTTCCATTGCAAATTGACAGATTTCAATGTTTATTCACAAGATTCACTCTTACCGTCATCATGTCATCACACTTCATATCTGGCTCATCCTCATCCTCACTTTTGTTGTAGAATTTGCGAAAGAAATTGAAGGCAACCACCGTGTACAGATAGACAACCACTGCCAGTAGGCCCACAGTCATCATCAGCTGAGAGAAAAGTCAAAGGAAGAGATGAGCAAATGGGAAGGAGTAGGCTAATTTAGTGGAGTATGGGTATTTGACATAGCTAATGAATTTAACTAAAAAAGCTAGAAGGAATTATAAGAACTGGTAGTGAAAGCACATCAAAAACACATTTAAAATAACAGTATTTATGGGTCTGTTATAATTACGGTGTAAGATCACCACATCCACATAACTGTTGTCACACACGCGTGTTTAGGAGACAACTAAAGGGATTGAGTACATGTAATACCACGCCAGACCAGGGGGTGGCGAAGTGCACTAATTCTCCCTCTCGATCTTTTGCAGACCATTCTAGAGAAATCCCGCCCGGCTCTGGGGCAGCCAATGATGTCACTTCCAGTTCCGGTCCTGGTGACATCATTTCCTCTACTGGCCTTTAAAGCTGCCATCTTATGTATAATGAATCAGTTCTGTTTTGGACTCAATTGTGACAACATGTCTATGATTTTGCAACAGTTTTGCAGCTGGGAAAAATTATACGGGTGGCTGCCCTAACCCTTCGCAATGTCTTATGGTGTTTCTTCTTACACTGTTTTTTGGGAAATTTTGGCTTCCTTAGAAATGAATCTCTCTCCTAGAGTATTTAAATCAAATAATACAAGCAGAGCAGATGGAGGGTGATATATTCTCTGCTCAGCATGAAAATGGTATGTTACATATAAATGAAAAATAGAGTCAGGACACAGATTATTCAGTTTAATTCAAGTTCTTTAACATTGTTCAGATTTGGTTGGCTTAGACTGCTGGATGCATGCCTTAACGGCTGACAGACAGGCAACTCTGATATCTTACAAATTTTCCACTCTAGTTTACAATGAAGACACCATAGAAAAAACATCAAGTACTTCCCATATTCGTGTCCTGTATAAAACTCACAGACATGGAAATGATCTAAATTTAATTTAGACTAAAGTTGTGTCCAGTATAAATATATAGTAAATAATTCAGTCAGTTAAACTACATTTAAGGAGATTGGTAAAATCAGGGAAAACACCACCAAGGCAAGATTTATAGGAAAAAAATCCCATAAAAGGCAAACATTTTCATTATGAGATTAATGTATGAAAATGTAACCTTTTTATTTGACAGAAACAGAAATCATCTTCATCTAGGAAGGAAAATTTAAGCAAGAGTTTGTAATTGTACCTGAAATGGAAACCTATTAAGCAGTGAGGCTGAGCATTCAAGGGCTGGTGCTCAGACATGAGATTGTGGACCCTGAGGATGAACCCCATCTTAATCCTAGAAGTATCAGAAAAGGTGATGTCTTTAATTAAAAACATTGCATATGAGTCTCCGAAGGACCTGTGATGGCACTGCCCACACTTATCATACTAAAATATAAAGATACTTAACAACCAGGCTATCAAGGATCTTCTTTAGCTAAGTGCTGCCTAGGTCTGAGAATAAAGGTTTCATCCTATTTTGGGGAATGAACATTAAATGGTGGTATGGGTAAAGCCAGTATTAGTTATACTACGTGTTAATACAGTACATTTGATTTATTCACTTACAAGAACAAGACAGACACTGCTTTCATGTGAAAAAATTAAACATTAAATTTCAAACACTTTCATGTTATGCTCAAGTAATATAGTTTTAGATCTGATGTTTATTTAAATATGGAAATGGAGTGGCATATATAATCAATTACTTTAACTCCATTTTTAATACCTTCTTATAATTTGAATTTCCTTACTTTTACAAGGCCTACATCCCATGATTCTTTACAACCTTCCACAACATAATCCCACCAATTCTAAACTGGTAGATAACCAGCTCTGTAAGTGGGGAGATTTAGACAAATATTGAATTACTTCTTCTGCATTTAATTAAATATTACAAGTAAAAGTGCAGATGTGGTCAGGTAAAAAATGTTTTAAAATCAAACTATGCTTTACCCATTCATCCATCTTGAAACTCTCTAATATTATTAAACATCATGTTTTCCAAATGATTTCCAAGAAAACGAAGGGTATTTTCATACTTAACAAAATATCAAGAGAATCACCGACAGTTGGAAGAAAACTGTGCTTGTGATCAAAATAGAAACAACTGCAGAAATTATTTTTGGTGATTGAGACACTTCCAGCTCTCACTGTTTCCACTCTCACGCACCTCAAATCTTTCTTTGTCTCATTATCCCCACCTCTCTCAATGCATATTGTATTCCCTAGTCTGTATACTTTTATACCTGTTTTCCATTGTGTGTTACAGAAGACAGAATGGTACGCAGAGTCTTGACTCCCATGGCAATGTCCAGCAGATGTGAAGCAAAGAAAAAATTATTGTAGTGGCCAAGCAATGACATTACCATGTACCAGGCAAGGTACAGGAAAGACTGGTGAGAGAAACACAGAGAAAAGGAGGAAAATAGATTATTAATGAAGAACAAAAAGAAGAAGAAGAAGAAGAAGACAAAATTCTCTGCATTTAGAATGGAATGTAAAAAGTCAACCAAGGGCTAACAAGCCAAAGTGACCAATGTCTGTAAAACACTAACTGTGAGATGAATGTATTAGCAAACAAACTGTGTTAAGATCTAAAATTAAGATAATAAATACAAAAAACAACTGTCAATTAATAGAACTGCACTCCTGTCCTGTACAATGAAAGTCTTTAAAATTAAAGATAATAATATAGATCTGCGGTGGGCTGGCGCCCTGCCCAGGGTTTGCTTCCTGGATTGTGCCCTGTGTTGGCTGGGATTGGCTCCAGCAGACCCCCGTGACTCTGTAGCTAGGATATAGCGGGTTGGATAATGGATGGATGGATAATATAGATGTGAGGATCTTGGAAATACAGCAGTAAATCAAATGTTATGGTTCACCAGAGTGACTACAGTAGGCTACAAGCTCTTTATATGCCCTGTGATTCTTGCTCTAAGTCACTGGGCACGATTTTGTGTTGGTAATAATTGAAATAAGTATATACCCAGGTGAGAGTTGTCCATAAGTTTATTGTCTACTTGTAACCCAAGACTTACGCAGGCCTATATTGTCTGAACAGCAGTTTATGTTTTGAGTCAGCAGATGTACTGCCAATCCAGACAGTTACGTAAGGTGAGGATTGTTTCAATTAATGGTCTATAAAACTGAAAAAGCACTTATTATAAGAGGTTAAATCAATTAAGATAACAGAGAAAAACATACGTTGTCAATCTTTTTTGAAAAAAGAGGTTATATTTTAATCCCAGCTATGAATGTGAGTAATAGCTGTGCCAAGATATTTAAATAAATGCACCCTTCTTAAACAGACACAATTTATAACCAGGGAAATGAGGCGGCTTCCTAAAATTCACAATCCACATTATTTAAAGCACAAAAAATGGCTACCTGGCCCACTTTCATTTTACAATTGTACCTCATCACCATCTGTGATCAGGCCAAATAAGGTAGTGTTCTCGAATTTTTTGAGGACAAAACACACCATTAAGTGGACCCTGTGCTCCTTTTTTAGTATCTGATGTCTATTTCCGATAGATCCAGAGGTATGTGTTTATGTTAAATTTTAAACTAAAACCTAAGAATAGAATCTTGGCATAAGTACATGAAAAGTATAACTATTACAAAATGTTAGTGGGCAAATCCTACTGTGTGTTCTGGTGTGGAGAGATGTCAAAAGTGCACCAGACAAGCATTGGGGTCACCCAAAGATCAATGTGGGGCACTTTCTTCTTTTCCCTATAGAACCTACTCAATAGGTCCAATTCAGTCTCATGGTTTCATTTATCAGTGCTATGCTGATGACACAGTTATATCAGTCATTCTCTCCAGACGACCACATGGATACAGCTGGAGTATCTGTTTGACTCACTGATATTGGAAACTGAATGAAGGAATATCATCTCCAGGTCAACCTGGCAAAAATGGACCTTCATGTTATTCCAGCTTATCCATTTATTTAGCACCCCATCTCTGTTTAGCTTAGCTCACCATCACTCACAACCACTAAGTCAGTATGTGACCTTGGAGTGGTGATTGATGACCAGCTGTCTTTGTATCTCAGAATATGCAGTACAACTGTTGGTCCCGGTTTTGGTCTTGTCATGTCTGGACTACTTCAGCTCTCTGCTGGCAGGAACACTAGCATGTGTCAGTATGCCACTGCAGATGACTGAAAATGTAGCATCATGTCTGAGGTTCAACCAACTGAGGCAGGTAACTGTCAATCCTCACTTCAAATCACTGTACTGGCTTCCTGTAGCTACACATGTTACGTTCAGGTCCTTGATGCTTGCCTACAGAGTAATCAGTGTGTCTGCACCTGTATATATTGAGACATTTCAGAGTTTCTATCCTTTTTCTCAACCATTCATGTCTGTGGTTCAACGACATCTAGTGATGCCACCTCAGCATAGTATCAAATCTTGGTCTATACAGTTTTCATGTGTTTAAGAAGTATTTGAAGACTCTTTTGTTTGGTGAATTTCAAACTAATTGATATTAGCTGTTAGGTTTTGTAATTTAGAAATTGTAATAAGTTTGTATTTTGCTCTGAGCTCATCACTTTTGATGATCAATTTTGTACCCTTATCTTGTAGTGAGAAGTTAAGCAAAATGACACCTTTTATTGGCTAACTAAAAAGATTGCAATATGCAAGCTTCTGAGGCAACTCAAGGAAGGGGTCTGACTTGCCTCGAAAGCTTGCATATTGCAATTTTTCTAGTTAGCCAATAAAAGGTGTCATTTTGCTTAACTTCTCAATACATCCATAATGGCTAAACATGGTACAACACCCTAGTACTACATAACCTTATCTTGTAACACTAGTTTCCCAAACAGTCTGCAGAACGATATTTACTTGAATATGTTGACATTGTTTGTAAGTTGCTCTGGATAAAATTAGCTGCTAATCAAATAAATGTAAATGTAAATGTAGTGGAAAACCCTGAAACTGCAAAATCATTTAATCTCTTGGCATGGTATGTGAATAGAAGGGAATCCAGAAGATAACTTGTGACAGACTTGAGATACTGCAAAATTACCTGTTCAAGTGTTTTATTATTATTGAGGTCTGTTTTAATAGTCTGTAACCAGTGCTTTATGGGCATGGGAATTATTGCATATATTTTGAAATAGTCTGGAACTTTGTTTTCAGCCAAAGACTGGTCACAATGTCTGTAAACCCATCAGCACAGTGTCTTAGTGTGAAGGGAGACACATTGTCTGGGACAGCTACTTTGAAACAGTCTTGTGTCTAGTGGAGCAAACACTCTTCATGCTTAGTAAGAAAATATTAGAGTGTAAAAGTGGTAAGTCAAGTGGTGCAAAGCCATAAGCAGGGTCCTGTGCTGAGGAGGAATGTCTCTCAAACCTGCATCAAGATTGGGTAGAGGAGGATCAGTCACATACAGACATGATTTGAAAAATGAGGAAACGATAATTGCGTCAGCTTGAGTTAATTTCTGATTCTCACATAATAATGTTCTATAGTCTCTTTGTTTTTTATTCATCAATGTGATCCCTTGTTTTATCTTTCTATTGACCTTGTTTCTGCATTTTGTTTTATAATCTGTTCTGCTTTTCTTTCACTTATTATGGGCTGTGTAACTGCACTGTTTACCGATAGCTTCTATGACTGTGGCATAGCATTTGTAAAATTAAAATAAATTTGGTCCTACACTTCTTCGTTAGTCCTGAGGGGGTGGTTTACTGTGATGAATCGTTCAACTTGACTTTAAGGACAATTCATCAGAGGTAAAGATAAGAGTTCAAAGGTTGCTTGTCCAGCAGCACGGCAACTGGGTTCTTTTCATGACTTCTCATTCTTAAATGTCTTTTCTTCTCTACAGTATATCTGTGCTTTCTAGTGATTTTGATTCTTGCTGTATGTTACACAGTTTCTTTTTGTGCTCTCTCATGTACCAAACTGTAGTTATTTCTACAAATTTTATGCATCAACATTAACCCTCATAGAGAGACAAATGTTCAATGCTGCATTTGATCTACCAATGAAAGCTAGCACATCCAAATACAGTATGTGAGTTGCACCAACAGACCAATAAACCAACTGTAACAGCCAATCTTAGAAAGTAATGTTAATGCTAAAATCACATCTAATTTCAATTGAGTATTGGTTTCTCATAATTACTTGGTATATGGTACAGTCTTTTACCCCCGTAAGTTAACATGGAATAGAACTTTCTTTGCAATATCCGTAAAACTGAGTCTTAGTTAAGCCAGTTAGGAAACAGTTTTTTTGCTAGTATGGACTGTTAGATAAGTTTGCAAATAGCAGATTGGCATACAGTTTTCTGACTGTTTTGATATGAACATTTGAAAATACAACTGTATGACCAAACATACAGAAACATGAAACAAAGCCTTAAACAGAACTTTCTTTAAACAAAAACTCTTCTTTTCTTTAATATCAAGTTTTTCTCTATTTTTGTGTGAATTGTTTTGCTTTGAAACTTTACTAAAACATTTAAAACAAAGCTATTTGGTCCGTGAAATTATTTGAAAACATGTCACACTAGTGGCAGAACTGTCCTATGAAGCAAACTAAAACCTGCAGAACTTTGGTGATTTGGGTCGAATGCAGTCAACTTATCAACTTTAGTAGCACAGAAAAGTGAACCCAATAACAGAGGTGTTACAATGCCAAATGACAAAGTTATCAGGCTCAAAACAGTACAGAATGAGTACAGCTAAGGAAAAAAGGATGCTCTTCGTTGAGAATCAATAGCCAAGTATTAGATAATGATATGCATAGTAAAACATAGAAACATGAACATATGATGCAGTAAACAAAACTCACATCAAAGTTTTACACATTAATGCTTATTCATTTTTGTTTATACGGAATATCAAAAGTCATATGACACAGGCACAATAATTAGCACCAAGTGCCAAAAAGAAACGTCACTTAAGTCTGAAATGATGGTAAGTGGTGTTTGTTTTAGGAATTCCAACAATCTCTCTAAACACAAACTTGCCCACCACCTAAGTACAAAGAAAACTAAAGAGAACATACTAAAAAAATGGGTACCAGCAATCAAAATCTTAAGCACGTATAGCCTCTTAATCTAAAGATGATTTGTTTTCTCAGTAGCGCAAATTCAGAAATGAGCCTGTACAGAACTATTGTGGAAACCATGTTTAATGGACACATTTAGATAGATAGATAGATAGATAGATAGATAGATAGATAGATAGATAGATAGATAGATAGATAGATAGATAGATAGATAGATAGATAGATAGATAGATAGATAGATAGATAGATAGATAGATAGATAGATAGATAGATAGATAGATAGATAGATAGATAGATAGATAGATAGATAGATAGATAGATAGATAGATAAACTCACATTGTCAGTGAACACAACTCCAAACTTCCAAATTTGGTATTTGACATCTACTGAAGTAATCCTGTGCAAAGAGCAATTGAGAGAGAGAGTGATGAGACCACCAAAGTATACCCTTATGCCAGAAAGAGAAATTCCTTTTAATTTTCTGTTTAGAATCGTTTTCCATTTACAGGTACATGATAAAACTTCCCCAGGCATGCCACTCACCAAGTAAATATGGAACTGTCTGGCTCTGGCTTCTTCTCATGTTGGGCACTGATATCCAGAGACGCCAAGTCCATCCCCAGAAGCTCAGCAATCCTCTCTCGTCCATAGATATCACCATACTTGTCCAGGACCTATCAAAGAGTAAACGGAAAGTTTGAAATAAATTCAGCGAAAATTAAAAGAATGCCTTCAAGTTTAACTCATTGTGACACCTCATTCTTTTCTATTCTCTTTTTCTTATTTATACAATAAACTGTTCAACTCATTATGTCACTTAATTCTTTTCTATCCTCTTTTTCATTTTTTATACAAAACACTGAAACAGCCAGGAACTATAAATAGGTTGAGGAATAAATATTATCAAAAGGTCAGCATCCCAAATTACACCATACTGATGCAGTAGTTGCTGTGTCATAGCTCTTTAGACATGGGTGCAAATCTGGGCTAATAGCTGTCTGTCTGGGCTTTGCACATGCCCTCTGGGAGTTTTCCAATAATATTTATCCAGGTAGAACTAAAAAATAAAATTCTGAAGGCAATCATTCCTAAAATCACCACACTGCATTCTGTGACAAGAGAAAGATTGGCTCACTGTACACACACTACTCGTTTTCCTAAAGAGGGCTCATTAAGCATATGTATCTGTCATCACTACCATTTTCCTGTTGTATACTAAAATAAATCACAAGTGAATGCTCAAACTAGAATCGCTGAACACATACCTTTTCTGCTCATTACTGTTTCTTATATTGTATCTATTATGTGCTGGTAATACCCTTCTTATTTCTTAATGCTTATGCCCCTTTAAATTTGCCATCTATCCATCTACTTCAAATACTACTTCTTCCCATTCAGGGTTACAGGTGCCACAAGCTTTGGTCTAAGCATTTAACATAAGCCAGGAACAAACACTGCTGCAGGTCTACTCATGAACACACACTCACATACTCAATCATGCCAGGCTAATCTGGAGTTGGCAATAAACGTAATACCCATTTTTAAAATGTGTAAGAAAAATCACAAAGGAAAGAATAAGCAAGCATTGGAAAAAATGAGAGACCTATCACAGTTCAGCTCCTAATGTAACACTGCTACATGTATATTTTCCATTGCCAAAGTAAAGTATGTCTTTTATTTGTCACCTAATTGGCACTATAACTTATCCTCACCCTTTTCTTTGTGAGTTTTGAATCGCATATGGAGGCTCTATATACCTTTTTAGGGCTGAATTCCATGCAGACTAAGTGGGTCACCCAGTTCTGGTTTCAGGAGTCCTGGCATGCCTGTTCTGAGTAACCTTCTATTTGAGATTTACTTTTTAGACATTGAGCATTAGACCCTCAAAACTGTACCACCAGCAGACTTTGTAATTCTAATAGAAGATTTTAGTATTCACATGGAAAATAACAGGGTTACTTTCTGGGGTGTGATTAAAACGAAAAGACTTGTGTCCCAGGGAATCTAAATGATCTGAACAGTGAATTATTAACTGGAGTTTTGTGTTAGGCATGGATTGTTCATAACGATCACCATGTAGAAACACCAGCCAGCTCATAAGTGTACCAAGTACAAAAGTACTTTGTGCCAAAGGTCACTGATTAACTTTGCAGAAACTTTGTAAAGGGGTGTGTACTGGGAATGAGAATTGTTGCATCGATGCAGAGTTTGTTCATTCACCCTAATAACTCCTGCATTTTTAAAGAGGCTGGGGCATACAGTTGGAATTGACCCTGCTAAACACCTCAGTAGTAAGAACGCTATGGGCACTAGTCATGGGGGCACCCCTAGGATCTGTTGTTAAACACCATCACAGATGGAAAATATCAGGTTTAAGACCAGAGGCCATTCTGTTTAATGCTGGTAGTAGATTCTCCGGATTAAACTAAGAGGTAGTAGCAGACCTGCTACTGGAATGCTGATGCAGTGTCAGCAGAAAAGGCCTGTGTGTTTGTGAAATGTAATAATGCTATGGCTTTTGAATGCACTCAAAAAGGTTCATTTAGGAAGGGTAGATAGGATGTTGTCCAAGCTGTTCTCAGCAATGGTAGAAAAGCATTGGTCTCAATATCATATAGCAGACAACTGACCAGTTATGTTGAAAGCAATGGTTAAATATTATCCCATTATATAAAAAGGGTGACTGGGCAGATACAAGTAACTCCAGGTCAGTAAGCTTTATGTGCATCACAGGAAAATTAATGGAAGGAATCATTAAGGATACAATTGAGCAGAACATGATAAGTACAGGAGTTTTTCTGAACAGTCAGCATGGGTTTAGAAGAGGGAGGTCCTGTTTTACTAACATGCTGGAATTCTAAGAGGAAGCAACAAAAGGGTATGATCAAAGTGGAGCTTACGATATTATTTCTCTGGATTTTCAGGAAGTATTTGATAAGGTGCCACATGAGAGGTTGGGCATCAAATGAAAAGAAGTGGGATTTTAGGGTGCTACTTGTAGATGGGTGCAGAATTGGCTCAGACACAGGAAGCAGATGGTTATGGTGCGAGGAACCTTATTAAAATTGGCTAATGTTAGAAGTGGTGTTCCACAGAGATCAGCGCTAGGGTCGCTGCTATTTTTAATAAATACTAGGGGGCTCTGCCCCCTGCTCGCTTTGCTTGCCAATCCCTGGGTGGGCGCTACACACTAGCCACTTCACAACTCTGCCACTTGTGTATGGGGAAGCGGATTGTTACATATGCATAATAGAACTAACTATTTTACATTACAGTGGGTAATTAACCATAGTAAAAAATAGTAAAACATAATAAATTCAAAGAAAATTATGTTTAATGTATTTGTTGTGTTATACGTTTTCATTCTGTTTGGCTTTGAAATTAACACGCAAATAATTTTTAAACTTACACTTTTACTGTAAAACTTCAGTAACAGCAATATTTGGAATTAACTTTTCGTCAATATCGCACTGAATTTTGTTTCTGTGTTTGGACTTACATTGTGACAACGCAACGTATAACTGCCCGTGAGTGAATATCGTTTCTTTCTCTCTGATAAATAAACCAACTTTTTCGAATGTTTGTCCCTGTGATTTGTTAATTGTCATAGCAAAAGCTATTCTAACGGGAAACTGTAAACATTTTAATACGAGATCTCCTTTGGTGTCTAATGTTATCTGCAGAAGATGTACTGCATTGCCTTTCTTGTCACCTGTTAAAATTTTTAATTCTTCAATAAGATTTAGACATAATAATTTTTCTTTTATTGGGAACTTAAAGTGAGGAAAACATAAAAATTTATAAGAGCTGAGAGTGCAGGAACTGTGTCTGACAAAAACCTTCACACAAATGAGAGGTGAGAGGACCGTTCTCGTCTAGATTGTTCTATTGTTCTAATGATCATGCATCCTTGGAATCTTGTGGAAGGTACAACAAAAGTATGGGGCGCAAAGCATACTGCTGCATGACACTTACTATTCTGTATTTATAAAGCGAGTGCTGTGTTCACATAAGCTGAAATCATTCAACTTGGGTGTTTCACACGGGTATTCTCTCCTTTAGTATTCATGGGGTTCAGATGGCATTTGCTTGGGAACCAAAGTTTTTTATCTAAGCTGTTCTCAGATGTTGTCTTCCTGGATGATGAGAATGTGATATTCACTGCACACTGGAATTGTTTGTGGTGTGATGCGGTTGGGCTGAGAATTAGCACCTTCAAATCTCAGATCATTGCTCTTTTTCTGTGGTTTGTTCTCTACAAGTAAGGGGTGAGCAGCTGCTAGAAATAAAGAAATTGAAATACCTCAGAGTAATCGTCTGGAGTGACAGCAGAAGTGAATGTGAGAATGACCAGCAAATTAGTGCATGGGCAGCAGTTTTATGACTTTGTATTAGACCATATTGGCAACATCTCCATTTCAATGGTACAGCTCAGGCTTAAGCATGTTGTTTATTAATCTGTTGGTAGTATATATTATATTATTTTCCATATTCTGTAATAAATTCTATTTTGTAATTTTGTTCTGTGTCTATTTTATTTATTTAATATGGTGTTGTTTATTAATTATTCTTCAGTTTTGTATTATTTAAAGTTTTTATGTCTTAGTGCTGCTTGTTGTCTGTCCTGCTTAATGTATGTGGAGCCTAAAAAGGCAGGGCCACATTATTAGGCAACTAGGGTACTGGTCTCAGCAGTTTTTAAGATGAAGAATTCTTAACTGTTTCTGCACTGTGTTTATGATTTTGATTCCTGGTTTTTGATTTTGTGATTCTTGTTTGGATTTTCTGTTTTTAACCTCAGCATTGTCTTTCACATTGTGCTTTCTGGTTAGTGATTTATTGGAATTGCTTTGCTTTAATATGTAGAGGTTAAGCCTATTTTTGCTCCTTTATTGCTGCTGCCTTTGTTTACTGCATTCTTTTGGAATCGTCACAATAAATACAGAATCTCAACATTAAAGGAACTTTGCTTTGTTTTTGAGTTAGATAAAATACAGTTAGATAGTGTTGCGGAGTGGTGGCTCTGAGGCTAGGGATCTGCACTGGCAATCGGAAGGTTGCCAGTTCGAATCCCGTAAATGCCAAAACGGACTCTGCTCTGTTTGGGCCCTTGAGCAAAGCCCTTAACCTGCAATTGCTGAGCGCTTTGAGTAGTGAGAAAAGCGCAAAACAAATGCAAAGAATTATTATTATTATAATTTTTTAACAATTTTCCTCTTCTCTAAACTGATCTTTTGCTATTGTAAAGCTTTGACCCTATTTGGGTCAGGCTTGCCTATTGAGTTTGGAATCTGCTTGCTGGTGGTAAGACCTAATCTAGGGATCCAGACCAAGGTGAAACATTGTTCTGGCTGGCCATTTTGAGGCCTGCATCCCATTTTTGTGCTACTTGGAGCAGGGAATCATTATAATCTTCATCTGTGTTATTATTTCCAGGTTATTGACTGAAAGAATAAGACTGCAAATATTTATGATGGAAATCTGGTTCCAGCACAAAGTTGCTGGACTCTCCATGAGTGTAGTAGGAGCTCAGTAATAAGTGACCTATTTGCTGTTTCTCCAGATTGAGAGGAGTCAGCTGAGGTGCTTTGGATATGTAGTTAGGATGCATCTAGATGTCTCACACAAGAGTTTTACAAGGCACAGCTCAATGGAAGAAGACTGTGAGACAGACCCAGGACACACTAGAGGAATGTTCTGAGAGCAACTGGGTATTCCCCAGGTAGTCTTCAATGAAATTGCTGAGGATAGAGAGGCCTAGTGAGTCTAGCTGAGAATGTTGCTGCCATGCCTTTCACCAGGAGAAACACAATGAAAATAATAACAATAATAATGACATTTATATATTTTTAACTAGCTATGCACATACCAACAGCAGTTTTATTGCACTTATCACAGATAATGCTGAAACTGAACAAAAAGGACCTTGACTTAGTTGTATTTTGAGAAGATGCTTTACAAACCAAGATCTGTCCTAGTTGGGGGTGTGAAGCAACAACAAGGCTATATATACAAGTGTTACCAAGAGAACTACTTAAGATGTGAAAAGGGCATCTTCACTTACCTTCCGTTTGACAAATTTGTCCCAGTAGTTGCTTGGGAAAGAGCTTAAAGACATAAAAAGAAGCAAGTTAGTATACCTCTAAAGGCAGACAGCTTTTGATTACTCTTGTTAAATAAAATTTTCAAGTGGAGAAGCATGCCTCTCATCAAGTAAATTTCTAGCTGAAACTGCCAGTCATTTATACTTACGGTGTATTGAGGACCAGCCTATCCCACTGGCCTTTGATGTCATCATCTTCTGGCTGTTCAGTGATGTAAAGACCATCAAATTCAAGCTTACGAGCCAGCTCCTTCTCTCTTTTAAAGATGACTAGGGGGACCTGCACCAACACAAAAATGTTATTTGTTGGTCTAATGTATTCTGTACAGTACATTATACTATTAATGTGTCTGACATATAAATCTGGGTTCATAAATAGGGCTGGGGAAATACTTATGAAAGGCAATGCAACAATTGCTCTTTAACACAATTCAGAAATTAATTATTTAATGACCCAGTAGGTCAAGGGTTAAATTCAAATCAAATGATAAGCTAAACATAAATAAATAAACCACTACTTATTATTTACAGTACAGTCGACCCTTGATATACAACCGGACTGACATGTGAACAACTTGGGTTTACGACCAAAATTTTTGTTTTGAATTACAACCAACATCTTGCGTTACGACTCAAATGCAGTCACGTGTATCCGCTTGTGGGATTATAAACAAACAGCCAAGAGCGTTTGTAAGTGTCAGTCAGAGCCCAGATACATGTGTTTGTGGACGTAATTTCAGTCAGTGAAGTGATTTATATAATTTATTTCGATAATTGCTAAAGAAGGAAGAGAAGGTAACGAAGGTAAACAAAGCGATCACAATCAAAACGAAGAAGGAAATTGTGTGGAAATATGAGAGTGGCGTTCATGTGACCGATCTCACTAATATGTACAGCATGTTGAAATCCACCATCTCGACAATTTTACAAAGAAAAGATTTGTATAAGGAAGCTCGAAACAATAACCACCTTCCATTTCATTCTCCTCCTCCTTCCTTCTTGCAAGCCAAAGATGTCAACTTAAATGGTGAGTACAGTATGAAATTGTTGTTTCTGGTAGGCTAGGCACTTTTTATAACTTTTTGGTTAGTTATTAGAAAAATTATTGGTGTTTTTGGTAAATTATGTACATTTTACAACCCTTTTTTATTAAAAAAAGTTAAGTGTTGCTGTGGGAGGTTCAGAACACATTAAGGGCATTTCCATTATTTCTTATGGGAAAAATAGTCTTGACTTACAACCAACTTGAGTTACAACCAGCCCTCGTGAACGAATTGAGTTCGTAAGTCAAGGGTCCACTGTATTTTGTAAATTAGAATCTCTGTGAAAAATTTGCAAAGGTGGATCACTACTGGTATGCTCTAGAAATGTATGCTGTGTAAATGACTTTGATTAATGCATCTATGAAAATGTAATATGCACCTGTTAGCTACGCTAGCTGGGAGTCCAGAAGAACTGTTGATCCTATACTTTGAAAACACCTTGCAATCTGGGGTGGTTATAAAACCTTTGTAGTACTAAATACTAGGTTCCGAAGTAACAAACAATCTGTTTAATACTTAGTTCATTGCCCAATTTATGTACATTTAAAACTGAACAGACTTGCCATAGTCTTACACATGCTTATTTGAACGCCATTAACTACACTTCTTCCAGTCCAAATTCCTTTACTATTTTTGTGCAATGTGTCTTTAGCCTTGCCTTCCTGTCTCAGTAATCAAAAAATTGATCAGCGACTGCAGTAGAAAACAGGCTATTTACACACTGTGAGTAAAAGTGGTGCAAAGAATTTGAAAAGATTTCACCTTTTCAACAGTGACACCATTTATAACCAAGGGAGTAGGAGGAGAAGAGAATCTAGAGTATTGAGCTTCTCACTTGGAACCTGTCTCCCATCAGGCTGATGAGGGTTGTGCAACTGTCAAACTTCAGAGTTTTAGAGACTTGTTACTGAATGTCAGTTGTTTAAATGCAGCTGTTGGTGTAGAGGAAAAAAAAAACAAGGAGACAGACTATACCCCAAAGCAGTGTCTCTCAGGTTCTGTGGGCCCCTTCCTCTCAAAAACAAATTTTTCATTCCTGGCTTCGAGGACAGCTACTAATTTCAATCATGACTGCACACTTCTCATGAATAGAATAACAGAAACTAAAAAAGGCAGTATGAATTTTGCTTTAAGGGACTGTATCAACAGAGAGAATGCCAGAGACTAAATACCTCCTGTCCACTATATGGCACATAGTCCTGGAATGGGACTTAGTGGACCATGTTATCAATCTAACAAAGATAGCTACTGGACTTTTGAATGGAAATAAAGGCTCAAGGATTCTGGGATATCAGGGGCCACTACAAGGTGTTTGTCTGGTGTTCCTGAAGGTTAAAGCAAAGCTACCGCTAACCCCAATGGTAACTGCAAAGTTTGGAGATCTGAAACAGCATACAGCCTCCTCACAAAAAGAGTACAACTGAACCTGGACCTAGCAGCAATTTTTGTGTTGTGGTAAAGTGTCAAATTACAGAAGGAAGAAGAGTTCAGAGTTGTAGAGATACAGATATATATATATATATATATATATATATATATATAGAGAGAGAGAGAGAGCTGAGAAAGGGTGTACTTTGCGGTAGTTTCTAAGAGGGTAAGTGGACTATCCACCTTACCATTGAGACAGGGCTCAAGACCTGGGCAGTCATGTCTAGAGGTTCACCAGCCTTACTTATTTGTTGTTGATTCTAAAAAAGGAAGTTATGTATTCTATTAACAAGTGAGACTTGACATTTATGTGTAACCAGAAACAGCACACTGCATGTTACACTTGACTTGAGCATTCATAGTTTTCATCCTCTTTCTCTGTACATTTAGCATTCATTTGCTCAGAGGTTGATGCGCTTGCTGCTTCCTAAGCAGCTCTTCTTTTCTGCATCCTAGCGGCCCGCTTCTTCTTTTCTTTCATTGGCATCTTTTCACGTTAAAACTGACTAAGTCAGTGTTTGTGTTGCGATTACTTAGTACGTTTTCTTTAATTTTTCACTTAAGCTGGCACTTAAGTCTTCAATCTGCCTCCAGAATGATTTAAGATATGAAGAGGTAGGAGAAGTGACAGCGAAGGTGGTAGGGATGAGAACGGCGCCCGTATGCATGTGCCACACAGCTGCCCTGCTGGCCTCTACAATAAAATAAAATGTGTGAACAGAAACATACTACACTTGTTGGGTATAACTAGGGAAAAATGCAGATGGGAAGTGTCACTTCATTGAAACAAAATATGTTTAAGGGTATAGCATGACAAAGTCTCTAATACAGCAATA
The DNA here is from genome assembly GCF_900747795.2 of Erpetoichthys calabaricus. Classification (NCBI taxonomy): domain Eukaryota; kingdom Metazoa; phylum Chordata; class Cladistia; order Polypteriformes; family Polypteridae; genus Erpetoichthys; species Erpetoichthys calabaricus. The sequence goes on along the minus strand of NC_041394.2, from coordinate 27,702,271 downwards.
ATTTGATTAGCCAACCTCAGTATATAAGCCTTGCCACTTTTAATGGTACTTTAAAATACAAGTTACATTTGTTCTATGTCTGTTTCATCTCAAATTACAAAATGGAGAAATCTTGATTTTCTTTTTGTTTGTATGAAATAAGCTTAATTTATATGAGAAGTACAAGTTGTGCAGTGTTTAGTACTGTTTAAAGGTAAAAATTCGGAACTTGATAGTGAAAGGAAGCTCTAATTTGGATTCGGCCAAATTCATGATTATGACTTTTAGCAAATTTTTGTTTTCAGTTGAAGTGAAAACATCTGCCACAGTTAGTCTCTACCAGGACAAGGTGTAAGTCTATTGCAGGACCTATATACTGTAACTCTTGATGTACTCTTCCTTGTCTGTAGTTTCTCACATTATAAACATTCAACTTCTTGTGAGTTCTCTCATTTGAAAAATTAGGGAATTGTAGTGTATTATACTGTAATATTTCCCTCAGATTTAGGTACTTTTCTCATAATGTGAGTAAACATTTAATTTGAAAACAATATTAGTTTGTCTACATCGAAGTCAAAACAGAATATAATTGGCCCACAGCTCATTTCTTTTCAAGACATACTGTATATAATTCATCCATCCATCCATCCATTTTCCAACCCGCTGAATCCGAACACAGGGTCACGGGGGTCTGCTGGAGCCAATCCCAGCCAACAATGGGCACAAGGCAGGGAACCAATCCCGGGCAGGGTGCCAACCCACCGCAGGTATATAATTCATCAAGGGTTTATTTAATGAATGCTATTTTATTATTATATTCATAGTTTGCAGTTAGTATTGTACTACTGTCATTCCTAGTAGAATAGTAATAGTAAATATGGAATACTTGCAAGGAAGGATCTCATTTTACTGTGCACATGATAATAAATTTAAATGTGAGCTTGGTACAAATCATAAGCCTAACAAGTATACGCACATACAGCCACCTGTTCATCCATTTTCCTAACTTTTTTCTCCATTAAAAGTTCATGGGAAGAGGAAGCTCATCCCAGTAGTAGATACATGGCAGGAACCAACCATTGATATTACATCACCACATCCAGAAAAACAGAATGTGTTTAATGATAATTAAGATATAAAACACACTATTGTGCACATTAAAGCTAACTTATTATAGATCAATATAGAAGCTCAAATTAATCTAATATACACATAAATTTGATCAGGGAGGAAAGTAATGTTATTTAAAAAAAAAAAGCAACATGGACACAGATAAAATGCAATACTCCACACAGACAGTGACTAGGTCCATAGTTAAATCCTGGTCGCAGGAGTTGTGAAGCAGCAACACTAACTAATTTGCAAACCATTCATAACATAGTAAAACAAACAAAAAAAAATTTGTTAATATAATTTGTCCTATCTAGGTAAACGTTTGAAATCATATACCTTTAAACAGTTGTAACCAATGATGCACAAGAAAGAGATGAGTGTGTGGAGAATCGACAGGAACACAAGTGTGGGCTGCATGTAGCCTGTGCTCTCCTCTAGGAAGTAATAAACCACACTGTCCTCTTCTTCCTCATCTCCTCCTTCTTCAAACCCAGATCCTTCAGCTTCCTCCTCAAAAAGACCTGAACCTTCAAATTCATCTTCTCCTGGGGGAGAGTCGGAAACCTAAGAGACAGATCCATAAACATTATTCATCTGTAAACAATATGTCTGATTCAAATGTTATGAGAAATGGGTGCTAGGTTTACTAAAATAGTTGCACCACAGCAGCTGGTTCAGCAACAGGACTGTAACTGTAATCTTTGAATTGCTACAGACTGATTTTTTTCAAAGAATAAACAGCTCTCAAATGGGCTTACAGATGCTGATGTCTGAGGTTCAATCCCCAATTAAGGCAAAACACGTGTCATGTACTCTTTGTATTATTTGGCAGGTATTCTAACACATATCTATGATCTGCTTCTCACAACTGAGAGGATGTGGAAGATGTTTGCCGACTGGCTGACCAACCACAAACGTTATTTGGTAGGTGACCATCCAAATAATCAAACTGCGATTCAGACCTATGAACATAAGTGAGGGTATGGTAAACAGGAATCATGGGTAAACATTTAGAGATAATCATATATCAGTTTTATTGAATATTGTAATTACATTAGGCTAGTTGTTTTAGTTCAAGGGCCTAGAATAGTTTATGAGGTTGCATAATAAAATTATAATTGTGCCGCCACTATTACCATTACCTACCTGGTTACCAGTCAGGTTAAACAGAGAGCTAAATAAAAAGAAATCCTCCCAGTACAGCCCAATTACTTTGTGTTTTCTGCAATGTCATGCTTCAAAAACATATTTTCCCAGAGAGTCTTGCAAACAAATTGTGCAATCATGATTCTACTCAAAGCATCTTTGAGCACTTGTCATAATGAGCTAACCAATTTGCAGACATCCTACACGGAAAACAATTTGAAGTCAGCATGCAGTCGGTAATCATGTTGATTTATTAGGTCACATTTGTCTACTGAATTCATTTTTAAGGATTTTGCAAATTTAGGATAGATACTGGTACATTGCTATGTAGGATTTGAATCACTTGCAAAATGAATTTGAACAAATCAAAAAAAATCGCATATGAACCAAAAAACAAAATTAAGATACTTTAACTGTAGTTTGGCTGTAGCCTCAGTAGGCTGTGGCAATATTTCAGCTTTAAAAACAGCCAGTATGGATTTTTCAGCTCATTTATACCTTTGCAGCTTTTCTCTAGAATTGCTCTAGGAGTGCCATAGACAATTACATATGTAAAAATCAGGAAAATGAATGAGAATATCATGCACTGACATGTGGCATACAGAATTTTAATTTTCAGACACTTGTAATGTGGAAAGATGTTGTGAACTACATTACACAAAATTTGAAACTTTTGCAATGAAAATATTCTCACAATGTTTAAAGGTAATAATTAAACATGACATAGGATCTATATATATAATTCACTAAGCAGCCGCCAGCGCAAGAAAGACACCCATGAAACACGCAGGACGGAGCACGCCCACCAACTCTAAGACCATTGGATACGACGACAACTCACAGAGCCACGCCCACCATCTCGGACGCAGCAACTCACAAAACAGGGCGTCATTCGCGTTCATCTCTGCTACACTCCACATGCACCTCTGAGCCACATTGACTTTTCATTATTCTTTTCAGTTACGACGCATGACCACATCCACCATCGCAAACTGTTTTACACGCCATGGTCTTAGAGTTGGTGGGCGGGTCTCCGTGAGTTGCTCTTGTGAGCGGGCACATGACCAGGCAGTGTGTATGCTTCGAGAACGAGGGTGGACGCGGCAGGACCATCTAAGAAGAGGCATGTTTGTCACGGATGTGAATCGCTGTATGCAGCGTGTAAAATAGTTTGCAAGGGGTATCCCATGGTCTTAGAGTTGGTGGGCGGGTCTCTGTCAGTTGCTCTTGCAAGCGGGCACATGACCAGGCAGTGTGTATGCTTCGAGAATGAGGGTGGATGTGGCAGGACCATCTAAGAAGAGGCATGTTTTTTGCAGATGTGAATCGCTGTATGCGGCGTGTAAAACAGTTTGTTTGTCGCGGATGTGAATCACTGTATGCAGCGTGTAAAACAGTTTGCGAGGGGTATCCCATAGTCTTAGAGTTGGTGGGCGGGTCTCTGTCAGATGCTCTTGTGAGCAGGCACATGACCAGGCAGTGTGTATGCTTTGAGTGCGAGGGTAGACGTGACAGGACCATCTAAGAAAAATCATGTTTGTCGTGGATGTGAATCGCTGTATGCAGTGTGTAAAACAGTTTGTTTGTCGCGGATGTGAATCGCTGAATGAGCGTGCGATGGCGGTCCTCCAATTGTCAGTCACGGACAATTGTATGTTGCCCTCTCCAGAGTTCCATCTTTTCATTCACCTACAGTCGAATCCTCAAACCCACCCCATTTGGACAACTGTGTCTTTCAGGAAGTGTTCACCCATCAATACATAATTATGCGGCGTATACTACACCGCGGGTTGGCTAGTGTGTATGTAATTCTTAAGGTTCACATTTAACATTTTTGTACTAATATTTCATTAACCCTAAATGCCAGCTCTCAGTCATGAGGCAGTGGCATTGATGTATAGTTTTGATATAAAAGTTTGTAGTTTGTGATTATTAATTTGCATTGTTGTCAATGTTGATTTGATATGCACCTAATAAAGTAGCTTATATGATCTGAATGGCTGTAGAGGACATCACTCTCTAATTCTGTGGACTTTTCGTATTTGAGAGCAGGGTTTACAAGAAGAGAACAAAATCTGAAAGACATGGGTGTGTAATCTAATACCTTATACATACATTATAACAGATAACATAAAAATATGAAAAATGTTAATTACATATAAAATCATTATGAGCCACACAATCAGTCACCACTTTGCTCCCACAAGCCACCCAACCAAGGAACAAAAACTTTACCCCTATCACACTATCTCATATTGGTTTTAGGAGAATCTAATCACTCTGTGTATTATAACAGTAGAGTTCAACCAAAATGCCATAGTACAATACCTTGTAGAAGAGGAGAATGAAATTGATTGCAAAGGCCACAAACAAAGCCAGAAAACGAAGATTGTAGAAGTTCCTGGATAGGTAGTTCTAGCACGAGAGAGAGAGAGAGAAAGATAATTAACAGTTAATGTTAAAGAAACTATCATAAAAATGAAATTAAGTTAAACAGTAAAACCCACATTCTTCTAAAATGGAACTCCTGTCTTTGTTATGATTTTGCTGAGGCTCACTTCCTGCCTTGAGTTTTGTTCTTTGTAATCTGTTTACTTTGTTCATTTTTGAAAATTGTCTAGTCCATCCATCCATCTATCCATCCATCTTCCTAACCTGCTTTATCCTCAGCAGAGTCATGGGGAAGCTGGAGCTTATCCCAACAAACATAGGGCACAAGGAAGGAATGTATATTTTTATTTTCTTTAAATTTGTAATTGTTTCTTATTGAGCATTGTTGTTAATTATTTGTAATGGTTTTCCTGTCTTTAATTTATTTTAATTGAGTTTGTTATCTCCCTTTCCTTTTTATGTTGAGCCTTGGCGTTGGGGCCTCCCAACAGTGTACCTGCACAGCTAACAGGGCTACAATCAGACCCTCTGTTTAAAGGCTGCACTGGCTACAGGCTAAGATCTGAGGCATTGAGTATTCCTTTGTGTTTTTGGCTCCCATTACGTTTGTGGTCTCTTTGGGTTTTATTAGTATTTAGGCATTGTGCTATTTTGAATGTTTAGGTTGTCACAGACGTGCACGTGAGAAGCAGTCAATTGGTTTAAATAAATGTACTGACACTAAATCAGGGGGTGGCAATGTGAACTAACACCTTCTCTCTTTCTTCTACAGACTCTCAGAAGGAAAATCCGCCTGATCTCACTTCTGGTTATAGCAGTTGAAACACACCTTTTCCTGTCAACCCATTATAAAGTCCCCTTAGCATCCCACTTCATTCAGTTCTGTTGTGGAATCAGTCTGTTAAGACTATTCTGAAATGCTTGTTTTGCCTTTTCTTAAGTATACAGGATGCATCCCCAAAACTTTATCTTGGTTTTGTTGTGTCTTCTTAGAAGGTATATTGCCCATTTAAGTATTGTGGCCTTAATAATAATAACAGCAACTCCACATTTATATGGCGCTTTTCTCACTTCTCAAAGTGCTTTGAAAACTCCATGCAGGGAGGCCCTGGGATGCGAACCCATGTTCTTTTTAGAGTATCAGAGCCTACTAAGTTTTGAAAGATTTTTGTGCTTACTTGCTTATTTACTTGAAGTTACTTTTCATATTTCTTGGTCTTTACCCTTGTGGATTATTTTTCTATTATTGTTTGAATTCTCTTGAGTTTGTCATGTTTAATAAATCAGTTAATTTGTATTTACGTTTTCTTTGGATTGCGTGGTTCCTTACATAATGCACAAAATCAGAGACAGGTGGAACTTTATTTGTCCCTAAGGGGAAATATATATAAACACACACAACAAAATGACTAAAAAGAAAAAACCTTCTGACTTGGCAGTTACAGTTGCAATGTGTCATATGCAGGCATACTGCTGTCATTACAAACGAACCCCAGTAACATTTCTTCACACACTGCTGAATAATTTGATGACTAAAAGTACTCAGTGTCAGCTGGCTATCATTTTTGTTTTCATTCTCTTATCCACTACTACCTCCAGGGAGTTGAGAGTGAATCCCAAAACTGAGCCTGCTTTTTGAATTAGCTTGTTGATCTGGTCGGCCTCTCCTCAAGTAATGTTACTCGCACAGCAAACTACAATGTAAAAAATTGCATGGAGCAATGCAGGATGTTTTCCACAGCAACTGCACTTTTTGAAGCCTTATTGACAGAAGGAACAAATGACAGAGGATATCAGAAAGTTTCTCAGCACAGGCCCTAAGATCTCAAAGACTGACTCCATCTGGTCCTATGACTTTTCCTCTGAGTAGTTTTCTCACAGTATACACTGATGTTCAGAGGTGGACTCATCACTGGCCATTCCAGGTAAAGTTTTTAATGTAGTAGGGATGTTGTGGGGGACTGGTGATTGGAAGAAGGTGACAGTCGGATGAAAAATCTATGAAAAAATTGATTCAGGGCGTTGGCTTTTTCCATATCCCCTTTTAGCTCCTGGATTGCTTAAGACCAGTAATTGTCAAGTCTACTCCAGATGTATTTTCTTATTCTGAGTGAATCTACTTTCTGTTTTAGCTTTGTAAGCTTCTTTTCCTTCACTTGTCTTTATGTTAAGCACTCACCGTGCATCGTTCAGATCCTCTTTGTCACTGGGTTTGAATACTTGCTGCTTCTAGTTCAGATAGCTAATTAGTAATCCATGGCTTGTTGTTTGGAAAGCAACACACTGTCTTTGAGGGCACCACAGTGTCAACACAAAAATTAACATTGTCTATGATGTTGTGACAGAGTCCCTCAAAATTGTCCCCAATTGACTCACATATTTCCCACTCTGTTATTTTGAAGCAGTCTTTCAAAGCCATTTCAACCTCCAGGCTTCACTTCCTCACTATTCTAGTGGTAATGTGGCACACTCAAAAAAAAAAAAAAGAGTGGCCACAATAGTTTTTCTTATTAATGTAATAAATCACCAAAAGTGAATACTATTTGGTAAACAAAGAGTCCCTATTGTGGATTTGACCATGAAAACAGACTGTGGCATGAGCAGTAATTGGTAGGAACGTGTTTCACACTGAAGTGGTTCCGTCAGGGTTGCAGTAAAGGGACGAACTTCAGCCTAACCCTCAGATGCAACTTAGACAGCAAACTGAAAGTGGTGTGCTCTCATTGCTGCTCCACTTTACCTATTCCACAGGTTAGTGTACAATAAATTGGAGTATTTTACCTTTTAACTGAGAGTCAAGTATACTCAGAACATGACAGTAGTAGTATGCTGATATGTATTGATACAGAGGCGCGAAGTTAAAATTCACTAAATGCAGGCGGCAGGCTGCTTGTTTGAAAAGACTGCCGCTGTGCTGTAGATAGACGGCGGTGCTGTGGATCATTAGCCAGACAAGAGTGTGTTTTTTTTAAATAGTTGCTCGGCTCCTAAACACTCGGTACTCTTGTTAAATGTATATTTTGTGAACTGTATTAGGTGTAAATAAGTTATAGAATGGCTGAAATGTTGTGATGAATGATTATTATGTTGTTATACATGTATAAATATGAAACAGGTAGTTATGAAAGTGTTTGAAATATGATAAGAGTAGCAATGAAGACTTCTGATTAATGCTTAATGCTGATGTTTCATACCTTTAGAAAAGTTATTTAAAAAAAGTGTTATATAATGAAGAGATTAGTTGTGCCTCTGCATGTAGTTTAACACAGCACATAGCTTGATTTAAGTACAGTATTTCTGTAATCTTTTTCTATATTACCCTAGTGGCTAGGGATTGCTTACTGTATGTACATGTGTATGTTATCTTCTTTATTGAGACTCTTGTTGGAATAAAGAGGTATTGGGAACACACCTGAGAATGTGAATGTAAAATAGTCAAATATATATGCAGGGTTATAATGACTTTATTGAATGTGAATAAAGAGACGCAACTTGTACAACAAACTGAAAGCAGTGTGCTCTCATTGCTGATCCACTTTACCCGTTTCACAGGGCCAAAGACCTGGATTGCGTCACCATTGAGGGCCAGTGGAGTTCAGTTCCAGGCCTGGTTGACGTAGCTCATCCTCTGGTGGAGGCGAAGTTCGCGTACACTTCAGGATTTGCTACTTTCGTCATTTTTGTTGCTGTGGCCCACCAGTGGGGCCCGTAACAGTAACAGATTGCCATCTAATAACAGGTTTGTAGATGAGAGTAAGAGGAATTACATTGTGGTCAAAGCTGCCAAAACTTTACACTTAAAGGTATCTTCAAAACAGCAGGTCCAGCTCATTGTTTCCTCTAAAAACTGATGGAAGTTTGTCACTGTTTCTTACAAAGTCACAATAACAATTTTGCACAGTGACGTGTTGTTTACATTATTAAAAGACTGAGAAAATATGCTTTACCATTCTATTTTTATCTGAAAATGGTTTGTATGATCTCTCACTGTCCATTTTTATTTTTACTTTTAATTCACTTGATTAACAGAATTTTACACCAAGACAAAAAGAGGGTGCAAAAAAGGGACAGAAAACTCATTTCCACAACTAAGAGGGTGTGGCACGCGGCTGGGGTGGTACCCAGCCGGGACGCCCAAGAGGACCGGAGGAGGGCTTGCGCCTCCTCCAGACCACGAGGGGGCGACCACCCTGGTTGCTTTGGGGACCACGGGTACAGAGCTGGGAAGCTCAACCCTGTAGGGGCCAGTGGTCACCGCCAGGGGGTGCCCAGATACCTTGGGAGCCCTGGACCTCAGCACTTCCGCCACACCCGGAAGTGCTGGGGGAAAGAAAAGCAGGGACACCCGGAATGCTTCTGGGGATGCAGCCGGCACTTCCACCACACTGGGGCGTGTCGGTGGAAGACTGCCGGACCACACCTGGAGCACATCTGGGAGAAATATAAAGGGGCCGCCTCCCTTCATTCAGGGCTGGAGTCGGGAGGTCGAGAGACGAGGTCTGGAGAAGAGACAAGGAGGCGGCCTGAAGAAGAGGCATAGTGTGGTGTTGGCCTGGACTTTGGGGGAGTCTGTGGTTTGTGTGTGCACTTATTGACTGTAAATATTAACTGTAAATAAACGTGTGGTGGTGATTTACAACATGTCTGCCTGTCTGTGTCCAGGGCTCGTTCCACAAGGGATACATACCTACAACCATAATAGATAAGGAGCAGCTATGTGGAGGCTGAAACAACAAATTGTAAATGTGATAGCCTCAAATGATTTTCTTTGTGGACATCAGTCTAAGGAAAAATATATTGAGACTGTCATAGAACCCCAAACCTCTATTAAATGGATAGCATGCATTGAATTTGGAATACAGTACAGTGTATTTGTACTAAGATAGCATGGTCAGTTACTGTGGAAAGACAAAACTGTAAATGCCAGTAAGTGCTTTGGTGTGCAATTTTATGTACTTTAAACTGTGTAATAGGGATGTCTGTTCTACATGAGTAGGTAGAATCTAAAATTAATGTGTGGCCTTTACTTTACTTATTAAAGGAGAGATGATTGTTTGAAGTACTTTTTACTTGAGTAATTGAAGCCCAATTTTGAATATCGTTTTTGTACTCTGAATCACAGCATCACACAAAGGCTGCAAGCGACCACCCTGATTGCTTTGGGGACCACGGGTACAGAGCTGGGAAGCTCAACCCTGTAGGGGCCAGTGGTCACCGCCAGGGGGTGCCCAGATACCTTGGGAGCCCTGGACCTCAGACTACAAATGTGCATGTATTTTCTATACCATTTTAGAGTTCAGGGAAGACAGAACATATCACCAGTATCATAAGGCACAAGGTGGGAACAGATACCTACAGACAATAGTGCAGACTCACTCATGCTGCACTAGTTTAGAGCTACAAAATAAGGTAACACTCCCATCATCGGAAAGTTAAAATTAAAGATTAAAGTGTTCATTGAAATAGTCAGTAGGCTGAGAATAAACCACAGGTCTCTGTAGCTGTAATGTGGCAGCACTAAACAGTTGAAATCTTTGATAGGATACAGCATGCTGGGGATGTTAAACAGCAAATCCTCTATTCATTTGCTTCATGTAACTCCACAGTTGAAAATCTGACTTGCATGACACAAATAGGCAACACATGCTTTAGAAGGGTAGCTGACAATAGATCACAAAGTCCCTATGAAGGTATGGAACTTCATGGCAAAGGCATTAGCAGAGACACTACTTCACATGCTTTTAAAGATTTTCTCCAAATAGAATTTCATCTCCTCTAAATGTATAGCTTCTGTTGGTATATGATTTTGAACATAAAATTTTGCTAAAAATGTTTGTAAAAATAAAGTTAAAAAAGGTAAACAATTAAAATGCATAGCTTGACTTGAACAAGAATCCAATGTCTGAACCTCTACACTATAGGGTAGTACTCCCTTTTAAATTAGTGTTTCAATGAAACACTGGGCCCTGACTGGTCCCAGTCATTCAGTTACCTTATCTAAGATATATATATATACGCTTAGAACTTGATCTGTGAATGATACTATAGGCATTAACATTAACATTTAAAATAATATTTTGTACTAAAGATGAAAGAACACCAAAATGAAGGATTTTCCTGTGAAATGAAAACAAGATTTAAACTCTTTAGTTGACTCACCAAGAATTTATTTCTCTGAATCTCCAACTCATTCCAAAACTCAAATCCACCATCCTTTTCTGACTGCTTTTTTTCTCTCTTTGACTTCTTTCGTTCTTTCTTAGGTGGTTCTTCCTCTTCTGTCTGTGGCTCTTCTTGTAAATCTACTTTCTCTCCATTCTCGGCACTTAAAAAAAAAAGACGACATGTGTGAGAGAAAATGTAGGGAATTGTGGTCATGGCTGATGAGACTGCCAAATAAACAAGAGTGGTAAAGGTGAAAATGAAGGTAGACATGAAGTTATACTTAGAATAATCAAGCCAGCCTGTCAGGCGATATATGTATTAGCTAATGGATCTGCCCAAGATGACATATAAGCATGGTTTGTTATCTCCTTGTTTGTAGTGTCACAATAATCATGATAGTGGACAATATGAGACAGTAAGAAACCATGGAGAGAAGGAGGGACACAAATGTTTAAGGCAAGTTTTCCAGATGAATTTTGTCAGGCAGTAATGACAGTAACAGATTTAAACAACAGAAATCCTGGGGACAAAAAAACAGAAATCTTGGCACTGACCAGAAAACAGGAGACAAAGCTGGAGGCAGCAGAGGTAAAGATGTTAAGATTTGTATTGAGTGTGACAAGGATGGACAGGATTAGAAATGAGGACATTAGAGGGTCAGCTAAAGTTGGACAGTTGGGAGACAAAGTCAGAGAGGTGAGATTGCGTTGGTTTGGACATGTGCAGAGGAGAGATGATGGGTATATTGGGAGAAGGATGCTAAGGATAGAGCTGCCAGGGAAGAGGAGAAGAGGAAGACCTAAGAGAAGGTTTATGGATGTGGTGAGAGAGTACATGCAGGTGATGGGTATAACAAAGCAAGATGCAGAGGACAGAAAGATATGGAAGAAGATGATCCACTGTGGCAACCCCTAACGGGAGCAGCCGAAAGAAGAAGAAGAAATCTTGGGAAAGTCAAAAGTCACCATTTCATATGAGAATTTTATAGACAAAGTGAAGATATATTCTTTGTAGACTATAAAGCTTCAATTTGCAATTTGAAAGACAGTTGTTCATGCACTGTTATTGTACAGTATATCTCAATCTATACAACTCAGTGTGATCATCAACACTTATATTCAGTTAAGAATTTCATTTAATTTAACCAGATTTTTAAATTTTATTTATGAATTATCTCTGTTTTAAACATTTTGTAATTTAGTGACCTCATTTATATACCATTTTATGTTTTTTTCTAATGGGCATCACCATTTTGTGTGCTTCGATTTTATGAGTGATGCCATGTTTGTGTTTGTGCTTGCAATGATGCAGAAATAAAGAAAGTGTGGCAAAACAAAGCAAGTAACATGAAGACACATACAATATACAAATGGAGAGAAAACCCCAAACCATGCAAATAAAACAGTAACTAGCATTTTATGCACAATCCATCACTGAAAATGTGTGACTACAACACCCATCTACTGTATACAGTATGCTGATATTATCTGTTATTGGAAGTGATTAAGCTGGACATACTTTAATTTGGATGCTAGAGGGATCATATTCATAAGCCCCTAAAAAGCTACGGGTAAGTTATCAGAAGGCAACAAACTTATTTTAAGGTGCAGGGGAATCTTTATCATTTCTGTAAAATTAAACCGCTAAATTAAATTTGTCTACACATTTGTTGCCATGACATTTTTTTGTGGGCTTTGGTTCGCACACCATAGAAAGGGGATGAAATCAAAGAAGTTACATAATAGAGAGTTCCTATGATACAGATTAACACATACCTAAATATTAGCATCTACTAAAACAAGGAATAGTTTAAAGTTATAGGGTTATGTTATCTACTTACTCTGTTTTTTCAGGCTGTGGTGGGGGCTCTTCTATTACTGGTGGTGGCTGCTGTTCTTCCTCTCCAGATTGCTAAAAAAATGACAGTGCTAATGAATACTCCATTAGAAGTAGATCAAATTTCTTTAAAAATAATTGCAATATTTAAACATGTTCACTCACAAATTTTCTTAAGGTGAAAGGAGAACCCTCAGGTGTTGGTGGCTCAACATTGGTGGGCTCACCAATATCTCCCAAACCTCCAGGAGCATCCATGGCACATATTCTTCCTCCTTCTTTCCTTTCTGTTCCAAACATATCTTGAGATTCCTCAGCTGCTTCATCACCTTTACCAGAATCTAATAGGTCTATAGCCCCACCAGCCTCCTGTTCTTCTAAGTTACCATCATCAGGAGGAAGGTCACCGTGCACTTCATCTTGAGTTGGATCAGGCATGCTGGCCAAGATTTCTGTCACTGTCATATTTTTGGCTCCCTCTACTAGTCCACCCCCAAATAGAGTATGCCAAATAAGTAAGAAGAAACCTTTACAAATGCTGTAGATGAAGTGGAGGACACCCATTATCAAAGTCCAGAAGAAAGTGGCCAATCCAATCACCATATCCTTCAAAGTCATTTTTTTAATTCTACGGTATTGTCTTCTCAGGTTCCGGAAAGTGAACATGCCAAGGAAGTCAAAAATGCTATTAATGAAGTCTGCAAAAGCTGAACTGGATTCAGGAATGGCATTCTCATCAGATTCTCCTTCTCCTCCTCCACTTCCACTTTCACCTCCACTTTCCTCTTCATCATCTTCATCCTTTTCCTCCTCTTCAATCTCTGAGATCTGTGAGGCAATCTGCATCTCAAAAATTGTGTCCTCACAAAAGTTGACAAAAAGCTCCATCTTCTCTGACTCTCCACCCTCATTTACAACATCAAATATGAACTGTCTTTTGGATTCTTTGACCTGAGGCATCTCCCACTGTGTGCGATTAGCCTCACTGATTTCAAAGTAGATGCGTTCTATTCGTTTGCTGGCTCCCATGATTTCAATGCGTCCCAGAAATGGACGGAAATAGTTGAGGACACAATCTGCCTGCTCCAAAAAGTTTTTTAAGCGTGTATCATGAGGCACATGTTCTGACAAGTTTGTAAGCAGTACAGCAATGTTAAAGCCAATATCTTTGGCCGGCTCTTGAAATCGATTAGCAAACTCCTCATAATTGATCATTTCATTCTCATCTGCTTCTGAGCAGGATAGTAGAAACTGGATCTCACCGGGAGAGTATTGCTTCTGACTGTCCATGGCTTTCTGGAAGTCTTTTTTAGAGATAAGTCCTCGAGGATCTGTCACATAGTCCTTGAAGGCATCAGAGGCTACAATGTCTTTCAGCTTCAGGAACATATCAAAAAACTTTAAAATCATTTCTACATTGCTTGAGGACTCTACCAGCATATCAACCATCTGTCGAGCAATGGTACCATTTACAACATTTCCTGATAAAAGAAAAATCAAATGAAAAAAGTAAAAATCATTTTTTTGAAGAGAAATAACATTATTGAATTAGGTAGGGAAACTGAAAGAAAAAAAAAACTACATTCAAAGTTTGTTACTGTAATACACAAATATTTTATGACTTCAAGGGATTATGTGCATGAAATTTAACTTTTAGTAGGACTAATTATTTTTGTACAAAATTCTTGCCTTCCTCTTTGATGAAAACAAAATACAGTAAGTATTTCATCCACACATATGCTTCTTCTTTTTTTATTTACTGGTTCTGCTAGTACATGACTCATCTTTCTTTAGTAGGAAAAGCGCTACTCAAGTAGTTGCTGTAGTGTTAAATCTGAGTCAGTCTGACAGTTTTATCACAGTTAACAATCAAATCCTAAAACGCATGATAGCAATCAAATGTAATTACAAATAGCGTGTGCTCTGTGGAACTGGGAAAGATGGAAGAAACACCAGTGGAAGAGCCAATAAATAAAAAACTGTCTTTAAGTAGACAACTAAAGGCTAGTGAGGGTAAATTAGAAGAATGCCCTGAGAAATATAAGACTATGTAGACATTATGAGTATCACTCAGACCGTTAATGAGCCATGAAAATAACCCATTGTGCCACTCAAATATGAATTTTGTGCATATACTTTTAAGTCTGTAAAGGTTGAACTGAATTCAGAAGGCAGACCTCCTTGTTCTAGCTCAGTGCTTCCCAAACTCGATCCTGGGGACCCACTGTGACTGCAGGTTTTTGTTTCAACCAACTTCCATTTTTCATTAGACTCTTAGCCTAATTAAGTGAGTCATTATTTCCCAGTTTCTGTGTTTTGGAGTCAATGTAGAAATTACAAACTAAGTTTGGTAGATTTTTATTAAAATGTAATAAAAAAATATGGGGAATATGTAGGGTTTTTTTAAGTCGTTAACAGTATTTTCAACCTAATTTTCATTCTGCTTTTCCAGGTTTTCTAGGGCCTTATGTATAAACGGTGCATATGCACAGAAATGTTGGGTATGAACATTTCCACGCTCAAATCGCGATGTATAAAACCTAAACTTGGCGTAAAGCCACGCACATTTCCACGGTACCTCATACCTTGGTGTACGCAATTTCTCCGCTCAGTTTTGCAGACTGGCGGCACCCAGTGTCAAAGCAGTGCTACTGTTCCTGTGGTTACCCTTTCTTTCTTAGACCCACATTCCTGACGCGGCATTATAAATACACTGAAAAACTGCATATTGTTTATTAGTGTAATGCATCTGATTGTAATTAACCTGTAGCAATATAATGGTCCAGGGAATAGCCATACAGTAGTATTCCAAATACCATAACTGTTTTAGTGTTGTTACTCTCACTGCGATTTCTTCTTCTTTCAGCTGCTCCCGTTAAGGGTTGTCACAGCAGATCATCTTTTTCCATATTACTCTCACTGCACCACTCGGAATATTTATATCACTGTATCTGAGTGGGGAATCACAGCAGCAGCTGATTGGAAAGAGAATTATCGCTATACAGTATCAAGCACGCTGCCTCAGCCACAGCAAAATGGTTCAAAGCCTTTTCTGTATGGAACTCACGGTTCAGAAACAGTTTTATCCCAAGAACTATAAATGCACTCAATCAAGTGCTCCTTGTAGAACTGTTTGTACTTATAAGTACAATTATCCCACTGTAAACTTGCACTACAGTTATACAATTGCACAACCTGCGGCACTTTATAAAGCGCGCATGATTATGATATCATTTTTACGATGAAATGCAGTAAAATATGTTGATTATAGTATACAGATAAAACTTTAACTTCATTTAAATAATCTGTATTGTTAATAATTAAACATGTGAGGAAACGGTGCCGCAGCGCAAGCTAGTTCACGGATTGCTCCTGCCTTGCGTTGTATTCTTACTGGTGCTGACGCGACACTGGAAGGATAGATGGATAAAATAATTAAACATGTACTACGAAGATATTTCAATGTTCCTTAAACGTTTTGAAGAATCGGCTTTCTAAGCTTACAGATGGCTTAACGTCTTTTACAGTGCTGATTGTGTGGCACTTGGGTATTTGGAGAAAGAAAAGTAAGGACAGGAATTGGAGGTTAGTACGTTTGAAAGAGACAGTACTTCTGTAATAAATTATTTCATCGAAGGTCGCACATGGCGCAGCAAGCTATGAGCCCCTCATAGCAAGCCTCTTGCGTTAGATATGAACAATCACTGTGCCACCGTGTTCCCATGTTTAATAACATGCTTTCATTCCTATCATCATGAAAAAGATATCACGTATACATCTCAGTATTTTAATTATTCAGAGAACTGTAATATCACAAATGTAATGAATTCTGTGTCCTGTCGGAGAAAGAGAAAGAATGGAAGCACGTAGTGATTCACACACATAGAGTACATAGAAGATCAAACACAGAACAAAGCATTTAACGTGCTACTTTAGTTACGATGGGATTTGAGAAACTAGTAAAATAAACGATTTTAAGATGAAGTTTATGATGTTCTGCTTTAATGACAAAATAAACTACATGATTAAAGTGGAAATTTCGAGATTAAAGTTGACATTTCGTGTTTTTTTCCCACTGTGTGCCTATTTTTTTTCTCTGTATCCTAATAAGCTTTCCTATGACATTCAAACGGTGGGCTACGACTCGGCTTTTCACGGCGACTTTGATATCTGACAGCTTCTTTTTTATTTCGGACACTGTGCGACTTTGTGAACTTGAGCTTTCGAGAATCCGACACTCTGTCACTCGATCAACTTCCTTTTGTTGATTATACCACTGTTTAAACCAACAAGTAGTACATTTTTCCTTGCCTCCACTTGGTATTCGCTGAAATTCTTATATTTTCCCCCGTGCTTTTGCCATTGTCTTTTCACAGATGGCTGAGCTTAAGGGCTATTTATGTTGATTTGCATATTGAAAGAGGCATAATTCTGGGAGGAGTCGGGGTAGGACAGCAGGCACGTGCACGTGCGTTACTTTTCACGCTGATCGGGATTTATGTAGCGGAAGAACGTGGAAGTTTGTGTACACACAGATTCCTGCATCTGGATTTTTCTGTGCATACGCACATTCCCACTTTTGTGCTTACGCCATGTTATAGTGTGAGCTCTACGCACGGCGTTATACACGAGGCCCCTGGTTATTTAATTGATTATTTACTAATTAGGGAGTCTGACACTGAAGTCATTGCTGCTTTCATCATCCCGGGTGTCTGCTGCGCTGGCTGTTAATTGTCACTATTTGAGTTAAATGAAGGGAGCAAACTACACAGGAAATAGGAAAAATAATAGGAAAACAACAAAAGCGAGTTAAGCATTTATAGCTTTAGAAAAAAATAGAAATATTTCTAAATGTGAAAAAACACACTGTTGTGTTTTTCTGAATGCAGAATAAGAGAAGAGTAAAAAAGACCAGCTAATTAAATGAGTTCAGTTGTTGTCGATTATTATCACTGATTTTGAATATGGTTGGAACAAAAACATGCAGCCACAGTGGGTCCCCAGGATCAAGTTTGGGAACCACTGTTCTATGTCATTTATGATTGAACATAGAAATTCTAAAAAACCAAGACAGATTAAAAAAAAAATTCTTACATCATGTTTCCACTGGTCTTATTCTTTCTATCTCTACAAAGACCGAGGTTTACTTTAGCCTTTGCAAAAATCATTTAGCTTTTCCATGTATTAACTCTTGTCTGCTACAACCAGGTGTCCACTTCCTTAGGGTTACACGTTTGCGCCTTTGGGTCCATAAGAAAACAGCAGTTTTTCTTACTTAGTATGAACAGGCAGTTACAGATGCTTTTTCAGTTGTTGAAATTATTTGCCAAGTGCCTTAGACAGAAAATCATACATCCAGACATAGGTAGTACTATATTTCGACAAATTGCTACCATTATGGATGGAACAAATAACACCACAGTAAAAAATGCCACTGTACCTATATGTGCCATGACTCTCTGTAAGAGCACACAGTCCATCCATCTTATTTGAGAGTGATCGAACAGTGCCTATTACAATGGATAGCAGAACAGTTTTAAATCCTTTTTGCCTTGTTATTATTATTGCACCAGCATCACTTCCTCTGTCTCCACACAAACAGTTCTTGTGATATAATGAAACTGAGATGCTTTAACTTAAGGGAAATCTGCTTAGTAGTTTGTTACTTTATTTATTGTCCCACAATTATCCAGATTTCTACTAAAGATGGCAAGTCCAATGCCATATGATTGTAACAATCTACAGTAAGGGAAAAGTTTGTGCCAAAGTTAAGTGATGTACTTGTTGAAGCTTGTAAGAATTGAAATAAGTTGCACTGCAACTTGAAGTATAACAAATAGGTATGATATTAATTTTTATAAACATGATGCTTCTTTCTATGATAGGAAAGTGGAGAAAAATTTGAAATATGGCATGTCATGGCTATATGTTTGACCTTAGATGGATAAAGAGTAAAATCATCTACCACAGATATTGGAACAGTGGAAGCAAAAGGTAATCTGATGTTAACTACCATAAATTTTGTTTTTTCTTCCTATCCTTCCATTGCCACTGTTTGCCCGTCTTATTTGCTAGTCCTCTCCATGAAATGAGTTGTTTTAATCTTTTCAGTAGTTTACCCATTTTTATTTTGATTCTATTTTTCTTAACCAGGCCAGTGCTGCAGGGTCAAAACATGAGTTGTTACCATGTCCTCTAAGTGTGGTACAGTACTGGCATTCATTCAGCAGCCATTTTAGATTCCGTGAGAAGATTGTGTCACTCTAACATAGTCAATGTGAGTGCCTGTTGCCTATTCTGATATCAGGAAATTATTATGTTGGCAGACATTTCGTAGATCTAGTAATATTGTTACAACAAACCTGCTGCATGGCCAACTAAACACTTCAGTTGTCTTCATTCTTTAAAAAAAAGTTCCCTTCAAATCTTCATAAGCAGTTTCTTTATTATGTCAGCACTGCTTGGGAAAGTGTGGAAATTAAATTGTGTGTAATCAATTAATTGTAGCACATTACAGATTACTTTATTCACAATATTAATAACTTATTTTTTATTGTTAATAACTATTTTGTGGTGATTTGTGCAAAGGTGTTGCTAGTATTTCTTGTCATAATAATAATAATAATAATTCATTACATTTATATAGCGCTTTTCTCAATACTCAAAGCGCTATATAATGTTTGCACTTGTCTTTTGTTTAAATGAGAATCTTTATGGAAACTGATAAACACTAACTTGTGTACACAGTCCTTAGGCTATGAAGTTCAAAAAATAATGCAATAAAAGCAAACACTGGTTTAGTATTCACCCTATTTCTGTTTATGTAAAAAATCATACTCCTAATGTAGTGGATCTATTTAAATCCATAAAGCCCCAAAAATCATCAAGTTGAACGTGCAGTGTCATTGTAATAGCATTATCTATGAACACTGTTTATTAGAGGACGTTGCTAGCAGAGTTTTACCTTCAAGTAGTGATAGTAGCATAACAACCATGTCTTTTTGGAGATCCAAGAGTTCCTTCAGTAGCCCAATCTGACTGGAATCCTATGATGTGAAGCAGAAGACAAATCATAGAGTAGCCATCAATATATGTATATACTGCATACTCTCTCTAAATCAACATAAGACTAGGATATCCCTCATTTGTTGCCTCCACAGCAGCATAAACATATAGTAAGCTGTGACTACAAAGGAGATATATTCAATATGCAATCTCAAAATATATAAAGACACTTTTATGACAGGTGATTGATTCCTGTTTAGTTTTGCTTGCCTGGCCATGTAGGTATTCAGTGCTAAAATAAATTTTCTCATTCTTAGTATGAGATCTGGTTTAAAAGTTTAGTTAATGAGCATTCTGGCAATAGATAGCAAGTAATTTTAGCAAGAAATATTTATTATGTCATTCCTTTGCTATGTGCACAGTATATCATATTTTCATTACAGTAATACCACTTTCATTTTTGCTCTTGTCATGATGTAATATTTTTACAAGAATGTAGATCCTGGCTGCTCTCTGAAATCAAAAAAGCTGTTTTGAAGGGTGGATTGGGCCCATAAAACCATCCTTATAGTTAAATCGATGAAAGTGGATGTGAACTCCTTTCAAAATATTTTACAAGGATGAATCAAGAATTACTGCATATTTGCAGAACCAACAATGTTCTTGACTGGCAGGGATTCTATTATCTAAAAGTAACTACAACAATAATTTGTTAATTCCACAACTTCATTTACTTTGTGTTATACTGCATTGCTGAACCACTTAAGATGATGTTAGCATATGAAGTACTCGATGAACATTTAGAAATATGATCCTAAAGGAAATGTAGCTAGTCCATAACCTCTTACTACATGCCACTCTTACCTAGTCTCCTACACATATTTTTTAACATAAATATCCTCATCACAGAATTCTAAATGGGATGATATGTATGCCACCTTATAAAAATAGAAACACCCAAAGAAAACTCATGCTACCATCTACTTTTCTGAAGCAACTGCAGTGTTGCAGGGCAACATGGTGGTGCAATGGTTAACATTTATGCCTCTTGGAGTCACTCTTCTGAGTTCAAATGTAGGCCACTATACCCGTGGAAACTGTGTTAAGCCAGAGTGACAAGATTTCATGAGGACTATGCAAAAGTAATACACCTGTAAGAAAGACTTAAAAACAAAACTCCACAGTGGGTTAGTTTGTTAGTTGTGAATTTCCCATTGGGATTAATAACGTATCTATCTATCTATCTATCTATCTATCTATCTATCTATCTATCTATCTATCTATCTATCTATCTATCTATCTATCTATCTATCTATCTATCTATCTATCTATCTATCTATCTATCTATCTATCTATCTATCTATCTATCTATCTATCTATCTATCTATCTATCTATCTATCTTAATAAGGAGTTGAAAAAGAAGCTGCAAAGATAAAACAGCTGTATAAGGCATATTAGACTAACAACTTTAATACTGACTACACGGTGTATGAGAGCATGACGACAACTATTAAGAAGAATATTAGGAAAGCTAAAGGGCAGTTTTAGAGGAATGCTGCGGACAAAGTGAAAGATGACCCAAGCAGATTCATTGAGTATTTTAGTAGTAAAAGAACAGTCATGGAGGAGGTGAAGTGCATGAGGAATTGTAAAGGGGAGTTAAAACATACAGATATTGAAATAGCAGATGCTCTAAACTTGCATTTTTCTGTGGTCTTCACATGTGAGAAAGTGGATAAAAGGGACTACTAAGGAGGTACTGAGTGATTTGGAAACTGTAGAGGGAGAAGTACTGCTTTGATTAAATAGACTGAAATAAAACAAATCACCAGGACCAGATAATATTTGTCCTCAGGTGCATAAGGAAGTTAGTGAGTACATACTGTATATAAACCGTTGACATATATTTTAAGGAAGTCACTCTACATTGTGAAATTCGAAAGGACTGGAATATGGAAAATATAAAAAAGGTGATTATGCAGATCCAAATAACTATAGGCCAATAAGCTTAACTTGTATTACAGGTAAATTAATGTGAGGATTTATAAAGGAAAAGACAGAACAGCACATGGCAAAAACAGGGGCTTTACCGAACATTCAGCATGGGCTCAGAAGAGGGAGGTTGTGTTTTACTGACATGCTGGAATTATACAGAATGAGGAAGTAACCAGTGGCGGGCCGTCAGGGCCTGTAAGGCCTTCTCTGCTGGCATAAAAAAATATCTGAATCACAAACTGATGTTAATTATATTTTGTCCAAGAATACTTATTAAATAATTCCAAATAGTCTGTCCGCTTCCTTTGATAGCTTTTCCGATGGTTGTGCTGCACCTGCTTCCAGACATGAATTTTCGTATTAAAGCATTTAACCAATCACATTTCAGTCATCATTTGTTGCCAGGCAGGGTCAAAGTCAAAGAAGTCTGCCAGGAGGCCTTCACAATCCGTTCTGCAGGCCCTCTAACACAAAATAAATGTCGATTAAACCGTTGCTTCAACCAACCAGATTTTGAGTTGGTTTCACTAGGGCCCTCTAGCAGGCGTACGGCAACGTCACCGTATTCAGACCCGTTGATTGGATAGGATGGTGTAATATAAAAATCTGAATGAGAGCATCATGGGGCAGCTGTACACATTGGTATGTTTGGCGGTGAGCATTCCCGTGTCCACTGCTTCTGTCGAGCGGACATTTTCAGCCCTAAAGCGATTTAAAACTTATGCCAGAAATACGACAGGGCAGGTTCGACTTTCAGCATTAGCTTTGATGGTGATAGAAAGGGACTTCGTGATGGAACTGAAGCGCACGGATAATCAGAGTAATTGAACTGTTTTTGAGGAAAGAGAGGAGGATGGATTTTGTTTACAAATAATCCGAATTTTTGGTGAGTAAAATGTTGCGATTTTCCTAAATAATATTGCAAGTTTATGAGTTATTATTGATGTTTTTTATGTGTGTCGCGGGCTGTAGCTGCAATAGAAAGGAACTTGTTCACCCCTGGTTTGTCTATTCAATAAAGGCATTTATTGTGGCTATAGGAGTTATCTATCTGCAATGCAACGGCTCTTTATACTGTATTTCTGCATATTAAGATTGTTTTTATAACCATAAATTAGTTTTTGAGGGGCGGGTTGATTCAGACGGAGCACCACTGAAGGCCTAGGTGTGAAATGCACGGTCCGCCACTGGAAGTAACAAAACGATATGATCACAGTAGACTTTCAAAAAGCATTTGATAAGGTTCTATATAAGAGATTGGACATAAAATTAAAAAAAAAAAAATGGGAATGTGTGTAGTGTGTGGATGGGTACAGAAATTCAGAAAACACAAGAGAGCAGAGGGTTATGGAGTGAGGGACCTCATCAGAATTTGGTGATATTCAAAACTAGACAATCTTATTTTGGAGGCATTAAGTATGAAGGACTGGTGAGCTTTGTTGACCTGAACGGCCTGTTCTTGTCTAATTTTTTGTAATGTTCTAACTTTTATTCACCTATTCTAAATTTTCAAAGCAAGAAGCTCACCATGCTATTTTATGCATGGCTGCTTATCTAGGTAGATTTAAGGATCTGTTATTCAAGCCTGATGGGGAAGACAAAATATCAGTTTTGGGTCAGTTTTTCAAATGCAACTTTGAACTCAGGCCAGGTTCAGATTTATTGTGTAACAAGGACAAATTAATTATGATTTTTTAATATTTTATAGAAGAAAATCTTAGCTCATTTTCCTTTCACTTTCTCTCTCTTGCATATGTGTATAACAGATAAAAGTACTGGATTATAAAACTTACAATTAACCTCACTGAATGTCTAATTTACAAGGGAGAAAGGTGATTTTCATAAAATAAATGGGACCAGATGATCATTCCATAGTGCTCTACAATAGATACTTTTTTGGGGAAAAAATCTTTGATTTCATGAATTCTAGCTTTAAAGTCAGGCAGATTAAATTTGCTATTACCTGTAATGAAGCAGTAATTATTTTATTTGCTCTGTCCTCTTGTTAAGATGTGCATGTGTCAGAAGAAAATAAAGTATATGCTCAATATAGAGAATGTCCATCCATCCATCCATTATCCAACCCACTATATCCTAACTACAGGGTCATGGGGGTCAGCAGGAGCCAATCCCAGCCAACACAGGGTGCAAGGCAGGAAACAAACCCCGGGCAGGGCGCCAGCCCACCGCAGATATACAGGATGTATTATTTTTATTCTATTAATCAGCATTTATGGGCAACCATTTTTTCCTGAAGCTGTGTATATTATAAATCCTCTGAAGTTAAATCCAAACTTATGTATAATTAAAAAACACAACAATAGAAGCATGCATTGATTTGTGTTCAGGATACCATAACAAATGTAACAAATGGTACCCATGGAAAGTGCCTTCTCTCCCCATTTGAGTTCCTGTCCACCTAAAGGTCTGTGCAAATCTCTAATTAACTGCAAAGTACAGTCACAATAAATTAAAATGAACACATTGTGAAAAAATTAGGCAACCAATTCCACTCTAGTCAATCAGAAAAATGTTCTTTGATACAAGAAAACATTTAGAAAAGTGAAATATTCAATGAACACATAATGGATTGTAATCCTTATTTGCTTTTTTACACTGTGTAAAATAATACATTGTTTGAAATGCAAAATTCTGAATCAATGACTTTACATCATAAATTAAGCTAGATGGAAAACTTTATTTTTTAATGCTCTTTTTATACTTTATTGATCCTTTATGTGATCCAAAGGTGAGATGATGCTTGCTCCTTAATGTTGGATTCACAGCAAAAACCATTACTGGAAAAATTACATCTCAACTACAGAACATCGTCACATATACTAGGACAAGGCTGTAGATTAACTTAGAGAGAAAAGCCATGCGGACATGGAGAAAATATCCACATCCGCAATAACTATAAGTATCCAAGAAATCAAATCAATAATAATAATAATAATATTAATAATTGTAAGAGCCAATCTTAGAAAGTTAATGTTTGATGTTAAATTCATATATTTGCTTCATTTCTATAGAATATCAGTTTCCTATAGCTGCCTAGAATATGGTATAGCCTTTACCCCTTGTAAGTAACATGAGCTAAAACTTTTTTAGCTATATCTGTAGAGCAGAGTGTGAACTAAGCCAGGTAGGAAAAAGACTTACTGCTAGCACGGTCTGTTAGATATGTTTGCAAATAGAATAGGAGGATATGGCATACAGTTTTCTGACCGTGCTTATGTGTTTAATACGACTGTATGACCAAACTTAGAGAACTGAAACAAGATATATGAGAACTTTTCTTAAGCAAGAACTTTTCCTTTCTTTAATATCAATTTTTTCTCGATTTTTTGTGTAAACTGTTTTGCTTTGAATTTTTTACTAAAACTTTTAAAAGAAAGATATTTGGTCTGTGGAATTATTTGAACACGTGTCACACTGCTGCCTGAATCATCCTATGAAGTAAACCGAAAGCTGCAAAACTTTGGTAAGTTTGGATGAATGCAGCTACAATAATAATAATC
Organism: Erpetoichthys calabaricus; assembly: GCF_900747795.2. NCBI lineage: Eukaryota > Metazoa > Chordata > Cladistia > Polypteriformes > Polypteridae > Erpetoichthys > Erpetoichthys calabaricus. Next base: position 27,677,119 of record NC_041394.2, on the reverse strand, counting down.
ATCATCATCATCATTCATTACATTTGTATAGAACTTTTCTCACTACTCAAAATGCTTTGCAAACTCCACGCAGGGAGGACCCGAGACTTGATTCCACATTCTTCTTACTGCAAGGTATCTGAAGCTCATATTTAACAATGTTTACCACTGCACCACCATATGTACCATATATACCAAAAAACATTTTAAATAGCCCATTATCTCATTGGTCATAGGAGTGAAAGAAAAATATAGGAAAGCCTACAGATGAAGAAAGAAAAGGGAAGTCCATGCAGTGTGTTTGGCAACATTTCTTACCTCTACACGACTTCTAGTCCAAAAATGATCCTTGTTTGCATTTTAATAACAAACACATATTAACACAATGCATGTGCATAATTTCTTAAAAGATTAAACTAAGCAAGTTTTTTGTTATAATAGGCATGCCCAATGGAGGAGCCTCTAATGCTCATGAAGGTAATTTTTGCTATGACTTTTAAAAATGTTTTAATCTACTGGTTTTATATACCAATTAAGTTACTTTTTTCCATCATAACCAAATAGCCTGACAGTACCATTATTTTTATGGTATACAAGTGAATTTAAAAAAAAAAGTGGGGCGACTGGTTGATGAAATATTACATAAACAAAACAAAGTGGAAAGATCAGAGTACATTAAGACACTGAAGAGACAGACCTTTTTAAAAAAGAGAAACCCAAGGTACAGTGTGTTTATATATGCTATGATTATATATACACACACAGGGGGGTATGCTAGAATGATCGTAATTGGTTCAAGAACCTCATTCGTTATAGCATTCATTGAAATATATGTATTTAGGTGTAATCCATTCCAGGCCAACAGTCTAGAGCAAAGTTACCATCCAACACAACTATTTAAACATAAAAAATAATACTAAATCAAAACATAAGTGTAAAAATAATATAAAATGAATTTATTTGACATTTTTACACTGTACATGAACATTTGAAAAACATAAACAGTCTTTCCTTAATTGAAAACTGTGAACAAACGTTCCCTAATAAAAAGCATAAACAATCCTTGCACATGAAAAGAATAAACAATTTTTCTCTGGTGAAAGTTATAATCAAACTTTACATAAGGTATAACTAATGTCATGCACCTGCACACTTTTTCTTTTGCTTTTTATTTCTTCCACGCTTTTTTTTTTTCTGATCACTGATTTAGCCATACCATATTTAGCACTTATCTTCTACACTTTTTCCACTTTATAGCTCAAAAATTATTTCTATCTTAATTTCTAAGACAATTACCATTCTCACTCTATTTTGCTGCCTCATTGCTAAAATTATATAGCAGAATAATAAAAAAATCACTCCTAAAGGCACAAATAAGGAGATAGATGAACTAAAGTGATAACTGAACCTTACAATCGCAAAGATGATGACTGATGCTCTAATGAAGACGGGAATGAGATGTCATGCACATGTACATGTTATGTCGGCCAAGAATATTCCTCTGTATTTGTTACAATATTGTAATTTTATTGATAAAAACTGTGTCTTATAGTGTTTGCTTTTTGTAGCACTGTTTCTTGTGTTTGACTTGGTTTGAACCACTTATTTCACCTACTTTGTTTTCTAGCCAAATCAAACTGTGACCTAATGTAAGAGGGAAAATGTAAAGTTAAAGTAAGACATTGTGTCAGCTAAAGGCTCCAAAATTAAATCACAAGAAAAGAGGAAATGCAAATGGATGAAGGTGCATTCTTGGTTTCCTAGAGTGGTTTCAGTTTGCTGTTCTTTCTAGACGATATGACAGCTTGAAAATAACAGTATATGAAAGAAGTGGAGTTCTGCACAAGTATCACAACATACTTCTGCGTTTAAGAATGTTAGTGAAGTACCTCTAAATTATTGTGCTGTTGAACAAATGTTGAGCAGGTGTCATACACAGCTGTGCTTTTAAAACTAAATGTTCATCCTAGCCAATAAAATAATATTTGCAATAAGTTTGTTTTCAGTATGATTGAATGTTGACTAGTGCCCATCTTTAGAACAAGATTATGCATGGCCATTTAGCATGAAAACCCAGGCTACACTTCCTGAATGACAGGAACAGTAACCTGGTGAAGTTAAAAGACAGTGGAATGCTCAGAGGAACAAGAATACCTGCCTCCATTTGCACGTCAGTTTTCTGTAGAAGAGGCAAATATGAATATCTTTTTATCTCCCTTACAACCACAACATTGTATTTTGTAGTAACAAAATGTTTTACTCATTGTTGTGGTCTTGTAGCATTAGTGCTAAAAGGTTAAAGATCTAGGGTACTGCCTGTAGATAGCACTATGACAATACTAATATCTTAGTGCAATGAATCTCCTGTCAACAATTTAATAGGAAGTACTTAAAAACAGCAGGGTTTTCATCTAATTGTTTGACTTGTTAGAACATGAACTAAAGTTCTTAGCAGACATGGATGATGAAGCACCACAGCTGCCAATCCAAGGTTATGGTCGGCCACTCCACCAGTCAGCACCTCTGCATTGAACACTGCAAACCCAGCAAAGCATGTCTTTTTGGCCTTTCTTGTTGAAGGGTAACAGATTTTCGTACTGGGCTTGCAATACAGCTTTCACAGAAACAACTCAACAACATATTATTATTCTTTTCAATATATTAAAAATACATACCACGAAGTTTATCTATCAGTCTGTTTCTCCCTGTAAATATTTAAAAGTCTATGAAAATAATTTATTATTTTTATGAGAGGGAGGAAAAGGATCAGTTTTGAGCATATCTTAAGAGAAAAACAAACTGATATATGTTTCATGAAGTATTAGAGTACACTGCTTAATACTTCAGGACTTTTAAAAAACACAAACACAAATAGCATCCTGTGGAAATAAACATAGCTGTCACACACAGCTAGGAAAAGGAGAGGCAAAAATCTACCTCCATTTATTAACCATAAAGTTACTCAAATATTACACATGGACCCACTATGGAGGATGCAAAAACGCATACAATAAAGCACTTGCAAGGTGGAACCTTCAGTCAGCAAAATAACTTGGGTCATGAAATGAAGAGGCTAGACTCCACTGACAATTTAGGTAGCTCTAAAAGGTGCTGAGAAATATTTACAGTAATTACACATACAGAAATGTATTTACACAATGAATACATACACTGATATAGAATCTGTCGTGTGTGACTTACAAAACCAATATTTAAGTAACAGCTCCTTCTGTAAACAGATGTTTGTACAAGGGACAAAACAACAAGTACTAATTGTTGGCCTAATATTGACCCTGGTTCTGGATCATTCTAGCCCCTGGTGGTACTATTATTGGATGATAATTTAGACTGGACTGCCAATACTGATGCGCTGTGCAAGAAAGGACAGAGCCGGTTATACTACCTTAGAAGGCTGGCGTCCTTCAACATCTGCAATAAGATGCTGCAGATGTTCTATCAGACAGTTGTGGCGAGCGCCCTCTTCTACGCAGTGGTGTGCTGGGGAGGCAGCATCAAGAGGAAAGACGCCTCACGTCTGGACAAACTGGTGAGGAAGGCAAGCTCTATTGTTGGCATGGAGCTGGATAGTTTAACATCTGTGGCAGAGCGAAGGGCGCTCAGCAGGCTCCTATCAATTATGGAGAATCCACTGCATCCACTTAATAGTATCATCTCCAGACAGAGGAGCAGCTTCAGTGACAGACTGCTGTCACTGTCCTGCTCCACTGACAGACTGAGGAGATCGTTCCTCCCCCAAACTATGCGACTCTTTAATTCCATCCGGGGGGGTAAACATTAACATTCAACATTATACATAGTTATTGTCTGTTTTTCACCTGCATTGTTATCATTCTTTAATTTAATATTATTTATTGTATCAGTATGCTGCTGCTGAAGAATGTGAATTTCCCATTGGGATTAATAAAGTATCTATCTATCTATCTATCTATCTATCTATCTATCTATCTATCTATCTATCTATCTATCTATCTATCTATCTATCTATCTATCTATCTATCTATCTATCTATCTATCTATCTATCTATCTATCTATCTACTGGAGAAATTGCATTATTGATCAATGTGGTATTTGCCTGACAGAAACGATAACCATTACATGCTTGAATTGCAGTTCTATCCCTAACATTGACACGCTGTGTGATCCTGAGCATGTCACTTTAGCTGTCAAAATGTACAGTACACAAATATGGAAATACTAGCAAATTGTGCTTGCGAAAAGTTTGCAAGAATAAAATAGTTAATGAAATGGTGATGAGGGAGAGAAGAACATCACATGTTACAGTAAGAAAGGAGATTATTTTAATAAGTAATGACTTCTGAGGCGACTCAGTATTAGAATAGTCACATGATTAGTATGGGATGTTATTATAGTCACTTACAACAGCATGAAAATTTACAATACAAAGTGTAACATGACCAGGTTAACAGAACATATTGGATAAGAAGGGAAATGCAGGGCACGTGTAAGTCAGTATATGTGAAATGTGGCAGCCAGGTAATGTGGTATACCAATGTCTATAATAATTGTCGCAAAACGCAATTTGTTGCGTGTAACCTGCAAGTACCTACGTTTAAACATTATTGTCAGTGAAAATATTCCTGTTGTGTGTAACCTGCAAGTACCTACGTTTAACCCAGGTTTCGATGTAACTCTGGAAATTGTAGTGTACAACTGGCCATGGGTAAAAACAGGGCCTGGAAAATAAACTCTGATATTATTAAACGTTTGTCATTGTGACATGGTGATAGTCATACAATATGCTAAACGAACGGGGAATTGCCTACACTGTAATATAAAGGGAATATCTTGTTTTGAGTTGTCAGTGTTATGGAATCCCTGCAGTTTTTCTGTCTTGTTGTCTGGCAGTGCTCTTCAGAAAGGTTGTGTGTGTAATTAGTTTTTTGTTCACTGTCTATGTAGAAGACTTGCTGCCGTTGATCTTTGGATAATGTTGCTCTGTGGTTTGTTATACGTTGTCTTTGTTATTCTAAGGCATCTTGCCTGTGCTGGTTGGTCTGGCGTGACGTAGATGTTTCTGCTTCTGTGCGTTGATGTGAGTATGTAGGCTGGCTAGACAGTTTCTATTGGTCGCAGCTAGACTGTATGTGCCTTTTCATTTTATCGGGAGGCTTACGTTGAAGTGAAGGAAAAAGAGGGTGTAAAATGGTAGTGTCATACTGCAGTTTCGGTCAGTAACAAAGTATGCACCAAACAAACAGTCAAACACCACAGTTGATAATTGGTCACATTGAAGAACTGAAGACTTGAAGATAAGCCTAAGACCAAAATACTGCCAGAAACACAGATTCCTCATTATTGTTGTGGAGGAATATAGTAGATGTGGAAACCGTTGTTTATATCGAGCATGGACAAACACAAGTGAAATAACATAAGGATCTGTACTATACAATTGTGATTACCAATTGGATTTGAGTAAATATCAGCTATTATAAATAAATAAATTTGAAGGCAGCAGTAGGAATCCAAAAAGCTAAAATGTTACCTTTGGCACAATGAAGAATCTTATTTTATGAAAACACTGTACTTGCTTAGAAATGTCAGCAGGCAGAATAAATACAGGACAGACTGAAAAACTGTTCCCCTTCTTCTCTGAAGGCACGGGGCTATGATAAACAGAAGCACTTAGCAGAATTCACTTAAAATAATGAGGAATGCTATAAACTGTACATTTTGTGATATGGTACAAATTGCTGAGTGTTACTGAATTCAATGGTGGAACAATGGCACAGTGGTTCTCTGCTGGGTTCAAATCCCAGACTGGGTAGTGTTTGTGATGTCTATCCTGTTGTGTCAGTGTGTTTTTTCTCTGGGTACTTAGTTTTGTCTCAGCTCTCAAAATGTCTAGGTTAGGTTGACTGGAATCTCCAAAATGACACTAAAGTGGGTATGTGAATAGGTTTTCCAGCCACAGATTTGAGCTCTTTATGTTTCTAGTTCCTACCTTGCATTTAGTTCTGCTTGGTTAGCCTGTGGACTCCCAACCCTCTATACAGGGATAAAAAGTTTCAGAAACTGAATGAATGACATGATTCCAAAAAAAATGGTAACATTTTGCCAAGATAAAAACTTTTTCATCCCAGCCTAGGTTATAGCGGTGAGTAAATTGGTGCTGACAGGTGTAACTTTATAGCCTTAATTGATAGGTCTTCTGCTACATCAATATGGTCCTGAAAATGGATGCTCAAGTCAACAGCACAGTAAAATCCTGCTTTTTCCATCTCAGGCGAATTGCCAAACTCAAACCAATTCTGCCTTACCACCTCCTGGAATCAGTAATCCATGCATTCATTACGTCCCGGCTCGACTATTCTAATTCCTGCCTATATGGTATTAGTAAAGCCACTCTTTCGAGACTCCAATTGGTTCAAAATGCGGCTGCAAGACTTTTAACTGGAAGCAGCAGAAGCCAACACATTACACCAATTTTAAAAACCCCACACTGGCTGCCGGTTAACTTCAGAATTGATTTTAAGATACTCCTCTTAACCTATAAGGCACTAAATGGTCTAGCCCCTGCCTACTTGAGTGTCTTGCTCCATCGTCACAATCCCCCTCGTGTTCTTACGCAGATCAGCTGCTCCTAACCGTTCCCAAGGCACATTTTAAAGCTCGTGGTGAAAGGGCTTTTTCTGTCTGTGCACCCAAGCTCTGGAACTCCTTACCTTTAGTGGTTAGGCAAGCCACTTCAGTCGCCACTTTCAAATCAAACCTAAAAACTCACTTCTTCACATTGGCTTTTAATTCTTAACCTGTCTTATTTCCACTTGCTTTTTGCTATTTCTCTGTTTTATTGGGTCCCCTGACCTGTTTTTTAGTGTCTCTGTTTTAATTCTCTCTTAATGTTTGTTTTTAATATTTTGCTTTTAGTCTTGCTTGTTTTAACTGTACAGCGCTTCGGTCAGTTGTAATGCTGTGTTTTTAAGCGCTTAACAAATAAAAATGGTATGGTATGGTAATGTATGTTGGTTGCAGATGCAAGTAAGTATTTCATTGTACTCTGTACATGTGACAATACTTCAAAAACTACTACTTCTACAGCTACTAATGAGGGACACCTTCTGAAAAAGGTCTAAAATGTAGCAGAAGAGTTATAATGTGAAGCCTCTGAAGGGTCAGATAATACCGGGATCTGACAATTATGTCATCTGTTCTTTTCTTAATTGAGACTTCAAAGACATATTGTTTCCTATTGTGAGGAAAACATACTCCAGATACTGCCAAGGCTGTGATTATTCACAGTAGCCCCCTCAGGACTAAGCAAAGTGGAACACACATGAGGGTTGTCAAAGACACCAAGCTCCCTTGTTCCAAGGAGATTGACTCCAAATTAAGGTTTGAGACTTCCAGCTCTACACCTTCTTGTGCTGCTCACCTCTAAAAGGGTCTCTGACAAACATACTCTAACAACCACAACTGAGGAAGATCCATTACTTTTAGTGTGTATTTTGACAAACACCAGGGGTGACTTTACACACTATCAAAACCAAAATTAAATGAGGTTTCCATCATGGAACCACAAACTTTTCTGTCTCCTATTCCCTTATTTTACAACATACTTTGCAAGTAAACACACTTTCTCATGGACCTAAATTAGTTTGATGCCTGACCAGCCCAGACAGGAAGTTTCATCTCTCACATTAAGAAAAATACATGTTTCTGTAATGCAACAAGTTTTTCCACAACTTTGCATCTTCAGTCTTTAAGATCCTTGCAGCGGGCATTTTACCCACACTGTTTTAGAAGAGCAGCTCTGAAGATGTTGTCTTTGTATTTTGCTGAATATGACAAACTGAAAGTCAACTTGACCCTGAAGAATTATCAAGCTTTTTTTATTGTCTTTCAGTTGTCTTTAAAATGCTACAATTTTTTGTTCCAGCCTAGAATAAACTAGGATTTTGATAGTTAGTGGGTTACTTGTGTAACAAAGCCACAGAACATGAAAGTATAACTATTTCTTTTAACAATGTCTAATAGGTTTTATTAGGGCACACTGTTTTTAAGTTAGTTTTAGGGTTTTCTAAATTGTCTTATTTACAGTAGAAATAATAGCAACTGTACTAAAAGTGACAAATGATGTTTGAGTAAAGTTTCTCTGCTGGTCACATAACACTTAGGGCTTGTTGTTTATACTTCCCGCTCAGAATGCGTACGCGAATGCATCATGGGTGCCACGCGTTTCCAGCGTTCATTTGACACGTCCTCTGAGCACGTTATCAGAAATTAATGCAACACGTGTGCAAGTTGACCAGCAAAAAGTCAGGGGGTTTGCGCAGTGTGATCAAAGTCAGAACGTGACGTCAACAGTCTCTGTTTACTATCGACATGTGATAGAAAGCTGCTATGTGGATCCTCCAGGATCGATGTGCCTGCTTCGATGTTTGATGAATGATCTGATATGGTGAAGCAAAATGCCGATATACAAATGCAATCGTGGTGGTTTTTTATTCAAGCGTCATATATTCCCAAACGTAATGACACAATACATTTTAAAAGTCTCACATACTATCTTCTGTGTCGTCTTTTTTTTTTGCGCCTTCACAACAGTATCAGAATGTACGGCAGCGTATTTGCGACACAGAGAAAAAAATTAAGAGCATGGTGAAAAGGTTTATTTTGTGATTAAAGTGAAAATTTCAGCTATAATCTCGAAATGTCCACTTTAACCTCGTAGTTTACTTTATTATTAAAGCGGACCATCGTAAACGTCATCTTAAAACCGACCCAGTTGTTAATCGCTATGTGGTTCCGGGGTTTCCTCTTGAATTGACAGCAGCAATCGCCACACACAGAACACATTATCATTTATGATATTCCAGCTCTCTGCACATTTAGAATCCTTAGATTTATACTTGACATCATTTTCATGATGAAATGCACTGAAGTATGTATGTTACATCTTACAGATAAGTCATTAACTTCATTTAAATAATAAATACTAATAATAATTACACATGTTGTAGTGGCTCGGTGGCAAAGCTGTAGCACTGCTGCCTCACAGGGAGTCGCATCCCTTGTGAGGGTTTCCACATTGTGCTCCGGTTTCCTTCCATAGACAAGAAGTTTTGGGGAGTTGGCGACAGTAAAAGACGCTAGTGTATGCTGATGCCCCGTCCAAGGATTTTGTTTCTTTTTTGTGCCCGAGGCTTACTAGAATGGACACATCCCTGGATTGATGGATGTAATCATTAAACATCTTTTTCAGCGATATTGTGGCAAGGTGTCCTCAGAATTTAATGGATGTTTCAGGCAATTCACAAAACAGCGAAGCCGAACATTTTCTCACCGTGATGATATCTCACACTACCACCTGGTGGAATCTTCAAGATTTACGTAAAGTACGCACGCAAGTATAAACAGTGAAACGCTTACAGGGCCTGTGCTATTCCAGAATCATGAAGCGGGCAGGGAAAATACTACCGACCCCTAAACTCAAGGCCAAAACCTTTTTGAACTTCTCCCATCTGCCAGGCATCATAGACTAAACTAGGCCAAAAGAAGCATATATAAGAACGGTTTCTTTCCATTGGCCAAAAAGCTCAGCAATGGTTATTTCGGCTGTTCTTGTTCAGTATGGACATCCTCCCCTACCCTGAACTCTCTCAGAATATTTTTACATAGCGTTAATGTGTATACTGTATATTTCAGTATTTCCTGCATTGTCTTAAACTTTGCATGCATGTCTTTTATTTATCTCAAGGCGTGCACTTAATCCCATTACATAGTTTACTGTCAAATAAAGCAAAGAGTACGCGACACGTGTTTCACCCTCATTTGGGCTCATCAGGCGTACACACTCTACTGCTTCCCTCTCTGGGAATCGAACCTCGGATGTCAACGTCAGAGACAAAGCCCCTTTACACTGCGCCACGGCGTGTGGTTCGTTTATTTGACATCCTGTAGGTCTGGAGTAATTACATTCATTGCATTCGTAGTCTGAGTCTCGACGACCTGAATTGTGTGGGTGGTTACCTACGTAAAGGGGTTTCGTCTCTGACGCTGAAGTCCGAGGTTCGATTCCCCGAGAGGGAAGCAGTAGAGTGTGTACGTCTGATGAGCCCAAATGAGGGCGAAACACGTGTCGCATACTCTTTGCTTTATTTGATAATAAACTATGCAACATTCCATGATCTTCTTCTCGCAACTGAAAGAGGGCACCGTGGTGGATGTTTGCCGAATGGCAGATCAACCACAAACGTTACCTGGTGGGTAGCCACCCACACAATTCAGGTCGTTGAGACTCAGACTACGAATGCAATGAATGTAATTACTCCAGACCTACAGGATGCAATGAACTTAATCCTGTATATGTCTGTCATTTAACCATACTTGGAGAGACATGGAATCAAATAGTATGCCTGCCTACTTGGCCAATAACTGTATTTCTTGTTTGGATTTACACAAATTCTTTAAAGCTGGTTTTACAACAAAACACTTTTCAAATCAGATTCTTCAGAAAATCATTTTGTCGGGGATAGGATCTGCAGTTGTGAGACTACATCAGAGTAGTCAGAGGGGACATTACCCAGTTAATAACACAAAAGAGGAATACTTAATACACAGTTCAAATTAACAAAAATTTCAAATATCACACAACAGGCAGTTTAGTATCTGAAAATTTTCCCTTCTTTTTTTAGATTTGTCCCACCTTTATGGCTACCTTTTCAGAAATCAAGTTTGTTGATTAAAGATTATTATTTCAGAATTCCCACAAAAAACCCTTTGTTGTGTTTTCAAGTTACCTCTCACAAATGATCAGAGTTTGCTATAACTTATGCTTGTGTTAAGTTTCTGCAAGTGCAGAAATTACTGATAACTGGAGATGACATTGCATTCCCTTCTGAATCAGTCAAGTATGTGTCACATGTGTTTTTAATCAAATTTTAATTGTTATATTAATAAACTAATAAAAATTACTTTGGTTTAAAAAAAAGAAACAATGAACAATACAAATGTTTTTCCTGAATTATTTATGAAATAAGTGTGCTGTTTCAGTAGCTCCATTAAGACATTGTATGTCATATGATTAGAGAAATTTTGTTTGCTCTTACTTTAAAACATTAACAGATATCTGTCTGGAAACTGTAAAATACTAAACACAGTTAGTGTACACAAAATATTACTAACACCTGTTGTTAGTTACCAAGAGGAAAGACAGGCATCCCGGTAGGGATGGAGGATAATTTCTTGCCTGGACAGGAGGCCAGAGTGGAAGGACAGATGTGCACACCAGCTAGATGAAGAAAGAGCTTATTGCCTGGCCAAAGTCATACAAATGATGGACCATCAGAAGGAAGAGGCCAAGAGCAGTTCCATCCCTATACGACAGGTGACATTGGTCCTACTGTGGCATCCCAGTTTGGACACCCGCAGGGGTTCACGGGAACTGAAGTCAGGAAGTGCAGCCCTATAGGGGTCTCTGGGTTCTGTTAGAGGGCGCTGTTGGGACCTCCCTGGTTTCCATATGATCCGGAAATGCTTCCAAGAAGACATGCTGTGGCACCAGAACCATTCCTGGGTATAACTTAAAAGGATAACACTCACATGGAAGCAGGAAGAAATGTATTTGTTTTGGAGTGCTTTACCTGTTTCTGGTGATTAAAGTGTTGGTCAAAAATACAAAACATTTTTATTTGAACCCAGAATTTTGTTGGGTAACATTATGTTTGAGGTTTGGGTCTCAGGGGTGCCCCCTGGTGTTTACACTGAACACCTGCTTATCCATCCATCCATTTTCCAACCCGCTGAATCCAAACACAGGGTCACGGGGGTCTGCTGGAGCCAATCCCAGCCAACACAGGGCACAAGGCAGGAACCAATCCCGGGCAGGGTGCCAACCCACTGCAGGACAAACACAAACACACCCACACACCAAGCACACACTAGGGCCAATTTAGAATCTCCAATCCACCTAACCTGCATGTCTTTGGACTGTGGGAGGAAACCCACGCAGACACGGGGAGAACATGCAAACTCCACGCAGGGAGGACCCGGGAAGCGAACCAGGTCCCCAGGTCTCCCAACTGCGAGGCAGCAGTGCTACCCACTGCGCCACCGTGCCGCCCACACCTGCTTATCCATTACCCAATTAGCTAATCATGTGGCAGCAGTGCAATGCATAAAATTGTTAGTTAAAACCCTGCTCAGCGGATTCATTTGTTGTTCACATCAAACTCCAGACTGGGGAAAAAATGTGATCTCAGTGATTTCGACTGTGTCATAATTTTTGCTGCCAAGTGGGCTGGTTTGAGTATTTCTGCAACTGCTGTTCTCCTGGTTTTTCTTATACAACAGTCTCTATAGATTAATAAGAGTGGTGTGAAAAACCAAAAAAAACATGCAGTGAGCTGCACTTCTGCAGACTGAAATAGTTTGTTGATGACAGAGGACAGAGGAGAATAACAGACTGGTATGAGGTGATAATGATAATGCATTATGTCACAAAGCAAAAGTCTCCTCAAACTGGTCTCATGAACATGACAATGAGTTCATTGTTCTGCAGTTGCCTTCACAATTACAAAATCTGAATCCAATAAAACACCTTTGGGATGTGGTAGAATGAAAGATTTGCTGCATGAATGTGTAGCTAACAAGTTTGCAGAAATTGATTCACTCATGTCAACATGGTTTCCAACATCTTGTAGAATCCATGCCACAAAGAGCTAAGGCTGATTTGAAATCAATAAGAGGCCCTACCCAGTATTACTACAATGTTCCCAATAATTTTCTTAATGAGTGTATCATTTATTTTGGAATGATGTACAGATGTATATGTGCAAAGTTGCAACCTTAGCCTTTGTCTAAGGCTGAATTCTGTCTTGTAAAGCTTCTGTACTTTTACTGTAGCTGTGTACGGCACATTATTTAAAAGCTAACAATCTCATCACTTGCTAATCTCCATCAATTGACAGTTGATTGTTAACTACATCACAGTTTCAAAGCATGCACAAATCATTTTATTTCTAAATATTTAATGGAGTTAAAAAAGCAATAATGAAAGCCCTTTTTTGCCTCGAAAGCAGAACGGGATTCTACAGCTTCATCAAATTAAACCATGAGAGAATTTTATTTAATAGGTACCCACAATCCGATGCTGAAATGCAAGTCCTGGAAGCACTTCATCACTTGTAGCTGCAACTGAGGCAGCTGCTTTCTCTTCCTCTTGCACAATGGGCTCTCTTGTTCACTTCTTCTATCTTTTTCTATCGCTCACAATTTTTTAGGCTCACTCATAAACCAACCTGTAATTCTTTGCTTTCCACAGTTTGATAGCCTCTGTACTAGTGGATACCCCCTGATGACCTTATTGTAGACATTGTGATCCTCTTACATCTGCACCTGGTCTCAGTCTTCAAATCCTGTCTAACTACCTGCTACTACATTGACCTGAAATGCTTACGTTCAGCTTTATTTTCTCTGTTTGTTTGTTTTATTTGTCACAACACCTTATTCTAAGTGCTTTGCTGTCAACTTTCCTATCTGTGCAGACTTTGAACAATTAATATGACTCTTGACTCATCATGGATTGTAATGTTGCTGATTGCTTTGTAAAACACTCCTGTTCCAGCTCAGTTTGAAAGAAGCTGTATCAATCAAATGACTAAATATAGTACATGCCACACAATGAATGTGAAATCCTTCCCCATGCAAAAAAGCAGTGCTCCAGGAAATAAAAATCCACAGCTGTCAGATTTTGACCTGGCTGGCATTGCAACACCAAAGCACAAAGATGAAGAAGAACAAAAAAACAGCATTGTATTGCAGAAGACTATGCATGAGATGGTAGCTGCACGACATAAAAGTTCTTACGCCATTTCGTAGTCCAGGCGATTGGTGCATCTGTTACACATCAGAATAAAAATGTTATTCAGAAACATTTTTAACTTCATTTTTGTATTTTCTTTTCAGCATCTCTCCCATCTCTTTTTGAGCACTGCATGATGAGTTGAAAACAGCTGCACTGTTCCAAGCAAAAATGCACATCCTGAAAGCAGGCCAGACGGACAAGACAAACAGACAGAATGCTTTACCAAGCGATGGCCTAGAGAAGCTAATCTATGGGACGCCCTTGCTTTCCAGCACTGTGCACAGAAACTGTTTGGAACTCATCATGAGCAGATCCTTCATGTTACTGACAAATTATACACAATTCTTCTCACCATTTACATTCCCATGTCTCAGATACACAAACTGAGAGCCACTTCTGGACTGCTCAGTGGAATTAAAGTTAAGTTCTCCTCAAGTGTTTAATATGGCACATGTTCTCCAAAATTTGCCAGAAAAAAGAATTGTATTCAATTTTATTGTATCACAGGAGAGACAGGTACATTTGCATAAAATACAAAAATGTGTATCCACACAGAAATATTAACCAGATGTGTAACATGAGTTAAAAAAAGATTAGGAAGGGACACAAAAAGATCAGCATTAACAACAACAACAAAAACAACAACAACAACAGTTAATTTAAAACATTAAAAGGAATGTCAGTAAAAATTAAAGAAAAATTCACATTAATGTCAACGAGGACAGTAACAAACAAATACCTTTGATTCTACCCCACACTCGCAGGGCCAAAAAGCATTGGTTCACTGATTGAGACAATGTTTTAATTTTTTCTTTTACCATGCTTTATCAACACAACCCCCTTAGTATACATTGAGTCAACTTGTGTTTTAGTTGGGGTGAGGAGAGGACTCATCTAGACAGTAGTAAAAACTTATCTACCTAGACTTACCTGGGCAAGTTTCATCATCATATGTGCAAAGACGTGCAAGAAACCAACTACTGCATCCCATAACCTGCTGTGGGCTAGTGACTGCTGGTTTCCAGTGCATGGACCCTGTGGAGTAGAAATACATACATTGGCTAAGGATGAAGTAGTAGGGTAGGCTCAATGAATGATATACCAGTATGCCTCTTCTGCATCACTCAGCTCAAGTGTGACCTTTTTTCCTCTTCCATTGGGTGCTGGCCTGTTTACTTATTGGGTGGTATGGCAATACAGTAATTAGCATTACTATCTCAATCCTCGAGAAGACATTGCCTAAATCATGGTCCAGTAATAGTTTTTTATGGAGCTTAAGGATTTCCCAGTGTCTATAACTGTAACAACAGATTACCACTTGGAAAGAGTAACCTACTAAGCAAACCTGAAAAATCAAAATGGATAATGAAGATCTATTGGGACAGTTAGTAAATGATCCAGTTCAGGATGAGCACAGGTCTGTATTCCAGAGGAGGTTCTCCTTTATTTCAGAAGTGGTCAGAGGTATGGATTCGGATCTATTGAAGATCTCTTTAGTGTAGGCAGATACAAGAATCTGTTACAAACAAATGGTTAGTGACTATCATAGTACCAATCACAGGATGTGCTGGTAGACAACAATGGTAAGGGAATCGGTGAACATATGTGTAATGTTAGCAGGATATGGCAATGGCAAATGTTGAGGTAGGGAGCAGTGTTGTGAGATAGTGACGAAAGTGCAGTCACAAACAGTTCTGGTAACACTTCTAGCAACTCAGGAAAGGCAGATGACAAATGGATCAGGACATTTACAGCAATGACAGCCAGTCAATGACCTTGAGTGGGAATGTTGTCAAAAACTCAAAGAACTTTGAGAAAGTAAACTCAGTTGACAAGTTTTTGGGAAAGAAGGCCGCACTGGAAGTATTGTTTGTGATTAATCCATTTCTCCATAATGTTAAAATAATGTGGGCGGATAGGACTGACCTAGAAATGTCATAAGCATTACTCATCGTGGGTGTGTCTTCATTGTTGCATGGAAGGTAAGGACAGAGATTTGAGGGAAATAAATATAATAATTATATTAATAATACATTTTATTTATATAGTGCCTTTCCCTTTCTCAAAGTTGGAATGGATGGGCAGTACCCATTTTTAAAATGGCAGACAAAAAAAGATATTGCATCTACCAAGGGATCACATTTGTTTTCCATCATTAAAAAACCTACAGTTTGTCATGTACTGGATCATAAGTCTAAAAGTCTAATGTAAGATACAGGAGGAACAAAATTAGTACCCCCTTGGGTCATGAGAGTTTACCAATCTTGTCTTCATATACTTTGTAGACTTGGAGAAGGCTTGTGACAATGTGCCTTGTGGTATCTTGTGGAAGGTGGTAAAACAATTATAGGGTTGAACAGGTTCTAAAATCTAACCAATGAACTGATGCCTTGAAGGTGGTTTTGCAAATGTTCTGCTGGATAGTCATGGTAAAGTGCCCATTACGTTCATGAACAACAGGATACATTAGCGAAACTAAAAGGTCATATGTTCCAGTCTTATTTCTGGTTTAGTAAGAGCCTCTAGAAAGGATGCAGAATGAAAGTTTATTAATGCTTCTAATATAAAGTCCACAGCTGGTGCCCTACCCAGCTAAAGATGAATTTCAATTCAGGAAAAAATAAGTAATGTGATAATGTTTGAAATCAAATTTCACATAGCAAATGTAAAAAAAAGAACTGGACCAGACTCAACAGAAAAGCAAAACTTTAATATGGAAAAGGCTGAAATTAAAAGCTTAGCCCATAACTTATGTGGGTATTGAAGGGCAGGGATTATACTCCTTCAATATCCTTTAGAGAAAACAACCTTGGTTTTTACAAACCAATACAGCGATCCCTCGCTATATCATGCTTCGACTTTAGCGGGTTTACTCTATCGCGATTTTTTCCTCATACACGCTTACGTCACTATGCATGCGCTTTCTGAGAACTTTTATCTAAGCCCCACGATGGCTCCTAAACATGTTGCTTTTTCTAAGCCTTCTGACAATTAAACTAAGTGCCGGAGGAAGATGCTTACCATCCAGGAGAAGGTGAAGCTCTTGGATATGATCAAAGATGGCAATACCCTACAAAAGTCTCCTCACGCATATGAAAAGACAGCGCCAGCAACTGCCTATCAAGATGTTCTAAAGCCTACTCCTAGTACTCCTTCAGCGGAAGAAGACAACGACGCTCCTGCTGAAGATACTGCACCACCTGAAGACTCTCCTACTGAGGTCGTGCCTTCATAGGTTAGTGGTTGTGTGTAAAAACCGTGTGTGTGTGTAATTAAATGTACAGTACGATAATAATAATATGATATTTGTAACATCTAATATGTCTTATTGTCTCTTATTTTGTCTAATATATTGGGTAATACAAGTGTAATGGTGACTAAAGGGTGTTATTTCATGTCTAGAGGGCTCTAATAATGTTAAAAAACGTATTTAGAAGGTTGTAAACAGGTTTTCTATACTCTAACTGCGAAAATATTCGATTTATAAATTAAGAATCCTACTTCGCGAAAATTCATTTATCGCGGTAGAGTCTGGAACGGATTAACTGTGATAAATGAGGGTTCACTGTAGTCCCAATAATAGTGGGTTTAAGATTACACTAGGCCAGGAAATGAGTGTCCAATATACTATCCTCTCACATGTGTTTTAAAGAAGTCATTCTGACAATGGACTGAATCCATTAGTTCAACCCTACGTCATTGTACAACGCTAAATGTATGTATCCACCACCTCACCTCTAACCTTTGTTCAAAATGAATGAATTCACTGAATTACCTGAATATATTCAGTCAAGCTGTTAAAAACTTGCTTGGCAACAGACATAGCTTTGGAGAAGTTTCTCTTGCCTTGCTCATCAATGATGTCCTTGCCAGAATAATACCAGTAGAAATCGCTAATTGATTCCTGACAAACGCAAAGGAAAAAATAGATGTGAGTCAGTAAAGACACAAAACTGCTAAATTAGACATAAGATAATGCTGATGCAGGGTAGTCTGCTATTATTTTTTAAGTGATGCTAATTTTGACTAATTAAGATTACAATTAGCTCAGATTTACAGGTTACTAAGCTTAGGCAAAAGTAGTGACAAATGAGAGAAGAAATATGGATACAGACTGAATACGCAGTGCTCAATAAATCATAAAAGCCAAAGAAATTAATCTCTTCTGTACTGTATTCTGACAGGAATGTTTCTCTATTTAGATTTTCATTTTCTTTAAATTCTTACCTCTTAGAACTGTTGATTTGATGCCTTTACTGGTATATACAGTATCTACCATATCTATATTAATCTTAAACCCAGCCACAGGGGATGCACAAATCAGTATTTTTCTTTGTGCCGGTCTCAAACCCGGGTAAATGGTGAGGGTTACGTCAGGAAAGTCATCTGTTGTAAAATTTTGCCAGATCAGTATGCGGACAACAATACAGATTTCCATACCGGATTAGGTCAAGGCCCGGGTTAGCAACAGCTGTCACAGGTACTGTTAGGCAATAGGGTGCTGGCGGAAATTGGGCTACTGTTTGCCGAAGAAGGAGAAGAGGAGGGGGAAGGTGTGTCCAGATTCAGGGGGAGAAGAGGAAGGTAAAGAGAGTGGAATTGAAGGTAGGAAATTTGAATGTTGGCAGTATAACTGGTAAGGGGAGAGAGTTATTTGATATGATAGAAAGAAGGAAGGTTGATATATTGTGCAAAAGACTAGATGGAAGAGGAGCAAGGCCAGGTGTATTGGAGGTGGATTCAAATTGTTCTACCATGGTGTGGAGGGGAGGAAAATTGGGGTGGGATTCTGAAGGAACAGTATGTCAAGAATGTCGGACAGAGTGATGACTATGAAACTGGAAACTGAAGGTGTAATGATGAATGTTATTAGTGTGTATGCCCCGCAAGTTGGGTGTGCAGTGGATGAGAAAGAAGATTTCTGGAATGAGTTGAATGAAGTGGTGGAGAATTATGTACACAAGGATTCCAAAGGACATGTTGGTGAAGGGAACGGAGGAGATGGCGAGGTGATAGATAGGTATGGTGTCAAGAAGAGGAATATAGAAGGTCAGACTGTAGTGTATTTTGCGAAAAGGACAGACATGGCTGTGGTGAATACATATTTTAAGAAGGGTGAGGGACACAGGGTGACATACAAGAGTGGAGGAAGATGCACACAGGTGAATTATATCCTATGCAGGAGGGTCAGTCTAAATGAGATTGGAGAATGCAAAGTGGTGGAAGGGGAAAGCACAGGTAGGTAGCATAGGATGGTGGACTGTAGAATGACATAGGATTTCAAGAAGAGGAGGAGAATTAGGACAAAGCAAAGGTTCAAACGGTATAAAATGAAAAAGGAAAACTGTAAGGTTGAGTTCAGGGAGGAGGTAAGACAGGCACTGGGTGGCAGTGAAGAGCTGTCAGATAGCTGGGCAACTACAGCAGAAGTAGTAACTGTGACAGCTAGAAGGATGCTTGGTGTGACATCTGGACAGAGCAAGGAGGATAAGGAAACCTGATGGTGGAATGATGAAGTATACAGAGGAAGAGGTTATCAAAAGAGAAATGGGATAGTCAGAGAAATGCAGAAAGTAGACAGGAGTACAAGGAGATAAGGTGTAAGGTGAAGAGAGGGGTGGTGAAGGCTAAAAGAAAATGTGTTGTATGAGAGGTTGGACACTAAGGAGAGAGAAAATGACATGTACTGATTGGCTAGACAGAGGGTCTGAGGAGGGAAAGATATTCAGCAGGTTAGGGTGATAAAGAATAAAGATGGAAATGTACTCACAAGCAAGGAGATTGTTTTGAGCAGATGGAAAGAGTTCTTTGAGAAGCTGATGAATGAAGAAAATGAGAGAGAGAGGTTGGATGATAGTGAATCATGAAGTATAATAGAATAGGAAGGAGGAAGTAAGGACAGTTATGAAGAGGATGAAGAATGGAAAGACTGTTGGTCCAGATGATTTCCCCGTGGAAGTATGGAGGTGTTTAGGAGAGATGGCAGTGAAGTTTTTAACCATATTGTTTAATGAAACCTTGGAAAGTGAGAGGATGACTGAGGAGTGGAGAAGTGGTGTACTGGTATTGATTTTTAACAATAAGGGAGATGTGCAGAACTGCAGTAACTACAGCAGTATGGCTTGATGCCAGGAAAGAGCACTACAAATGCAATGTTTGCTCTGAAGGTGTTGATGGAGAAGTATTGACAAAGCCAGAAGGAGTTGCATTGTGTCTATGTGGACCTGGAGAAAGCATATGACAGGGTGCCTTGAGAGGAGTTGTGGTATTGTATGAGGAAGTCGGGAGTGGCAGAGAAGTATGTAAGAGTTGTACAGGATATGTACGAGGGAAGTGTAACAGTGGTGAGGTTTGCAGTAACAGTGAAGGATGCATTCAATTCATTATGATTTGTAGGGAGAGTAAGGAGCAGGTCGAGGAGACCCTGGAGAGGTACAGAAATGCACTAGAGAGGAAAGGAATGAATGTTAGTAGGAACAGGACAGAATACATGTGTGAGAATGAGAGGGAGGTCAGAAAAATGGTGAGGATGCAGGAGGTAGAGTTGGCAAAGGCGAATGAGATTAAATACTTGGGATCAACAGTACAAATTAATGGTGAGTATGAAAGAGAGGTGAAGAAGAGAGTGCAGGCAGGGTGGGTAGGTGGCGAAGAGTATCAGGAGTGATTTGTGACAGATGGGTACCAGCAAGAGTGAAAGGGAAGGTTTACAGGATGGCAGTGAGACCAGCTATGTTATATGAGTTGGAGACAGTGGCACTGATCAAAAAACAGGAGACAGAGCTGGAGGTGGAAGAGTTAAAGATGTTAAGATTTGCACTGGGTGTGACGAGGATGAGTACATTAGAGGGTTAGCTCAAGTTGAACGGTAGGGAGACACAGTCATAAAGGTGAGATTGCATTGGTTTGGACATGTGCAGAGGAGAGATGCTGGGTATATTAGGAAAAGGATGTTAAGGATGAAGAGGCCAGGTAAGAGGAAAAGAAGAAGTCCTAAGAGGAGGTTTGTGGATGTGGTGAGAGAGGACATGAAGGTGATGGGTGTAACAGAGCTATATGCAGAGGACAGGAAAATATAAAAAAAAAAGATGATCCGTTGTGGTGACACCTAATGGAAGCAGCCGAAAGGAGAAGATCTTAACTGCAATTTGAATGTTTTAACTATTTTAAATCAGCACTCATAATAATCTACTTATATTGAGGTCCTAATTAAAGCTTTGCCATTCTAGTACTTCAGGATTAAACTATACCTGGAGCCTTAGTAAATAGTCCACTGTGCATATAATAATGTTGATTGTAGTTGTGCTGCCTGTCTGTGTTCTTAAATAATTTTGAAAATCTGAAAAGAGATAAAGTATAAAATAACAAAATAATATTCACTTTCACCTTTAACAAAGTGCTTTACATAGCAAGTATTACAAAAATGTAATACATTTTACATGGAACATTTAAAAGGAAAATTTTAAAGAATGAAATAACTACAAGTATAAAAGCTATAAGACACAAAATGTGAAAACAATACTGGACAAAGAAATTGAAAAAAATAAAACACTATAAATTCATTGTGACTTTAAAAAAAAGATTGCAGCAACAGTTAGTTTACCTAATCAGTTATTTAAAAGGGTGGAACAACAGGCTGAAGAGTAAAAGTTTAGAAAAACAGAATTAGTTAGCTAGTATTAAACTGAGAGCAAAAAGTTTTGATTTGTTTAATCAAACATCTCAAAATGTATACTTCAAAAAGAGAAACTACCATGAGGCCAAATATTCACCTTCAAAACAGAAATATTGCAGTACTAATCTGGCAAAATGTTTTCACTTTGCACACAATACAAAGATGGGGTATCCTTTCATTAATATTGGTCATGGCTTCCCTGCACTGTACCCCCACCAAAATAAAGCATCCTGAGTCAACAGATGCTGTTAAATATGACTTTACTTTAAACAGACACATAAATGTTTGTTCAGTCATCTTTTCTGTAGCTTCCAATGTTTTAGTATTGTTTGCCATTTATTTCACTCTATCATGAAATGGAAACTCAACAGCAGTTAAAAAAATAACAATGGTGCATTAGGCTAATGACTTCATCTAATTTAATTTGAAATGGTGCATTACTTCATGCAAAAATCTCTGACCTATACGGCATTATATTGAGTTGTCCCTGAACCCAAATTATGACCAAGGAATACAAATTAAGAAAGGTTTTATTAGCAGGGAAATATAACACAACAGATGCAGTAAAAAAAAAAAATAGTTAATGTTTTAAAGCTTGTGGAGTAACTGGTCTACTTGCCTACAATTACTCCCTTGTCCATCTTCCTCTAAATAATTCAACAAACACCTCCATACCCTCACGACTCTAATCTCACAAGCCCTGTGGTTGAAAGGTGTTTTAAAAGCCAGTAGAGTAGCTACTTCTGGACATGCATTGACAATCATATTCAGGGTCTGGGAAGTTTTATAGAAACCCTGTGGCCATAATCCTACAGTTTCGCTGCAGGCTCCAGGTGCTTGTGCATTTGTGAGGTCTGACCACCATAGACAGAGATAGATAAATCCAAGATAGGTTAATTTCCTCAGTAGCTTTGAGGAGCCAAATGTGCTGAAATTATATTCTACTCTAGTGAATCGGTGATTCATTTTTGTTTTTCCAAGAACTTTTTGGCTGCCCAAACATTTATTAATTACAGATAAAATTACAGCTTAAATAAGAAAAGAAAAAGAGGGGTATCTCACTATTGTAAAAAAAAATCTTGGAAGGCTTGCAAGGAGACAATACATGATTTTCTCGGAGAGACTCGGAGAGACACTTTAATGCCCTGCGAGACAAGGCAGTGAGACAAAAGGACAGCTGCTGTACAGGCTTTTAAATGATCGACATGCAGCGCAACAAGCAGAACATGTAGCTCAGCAGCAAGACAGCAGCTGATCCGACCATATCTCCTTAGAGTGTGTTCAGCCCCCCCTTGACAACATGAGCGGCAGAGATGCAAAGTGGTGAGCGCACAGCATGCCCCCTTTGGGGGGGTTTGGGGTTGGGGTATGGGGGAGTGGTGAGCGAATGAAGAGAGCAGGGGGCTCAGCACCCTAGTATTACAAAAGTGGACATATTTTCAAGGCATTATATATAATATATATGAATATCTCCTTTATAATATAAAAACATGTTTTTCATTATTATATCACTCTTTCCACAAAAGATATGCTTAATTTTTAAAACTGTATTTTATCTTGTGAAAACATGTTAAGTAACTGTTCAACAATCATTAATTCAATTAGTTTCAAATACAATATTATTTTAACCCAACTTTCAAGCTATAAACATTTATTTCTATATGTTATATCTTTGTAATTCCAAAACAAAATATTTATATAGAGAAAAATTATGTTTATACAATAGATAAGCAGTCAAGATATTGTATCCATGGCAACCTTCCCTTGTAACACAAGAAACTTTCATCAACACTTATGTTGCGATCAAGAACATACACCTTCTGCATATTTTTGATAATCAGGTGATACACATCCCACACACTATATACATTTTTGGCACTGGGTGACTCATCATAGCCTTCATTGTCAGCTACAGTGCATCTGGAAAGTATTCACAGCGCATCACTTTTTCCACATTTTGTTATGCTACAGCCTTATTCCAAAATGGATTAAATTCATTTTGTTCCTCAGAATTCTACACACAACACCCCATAATGACAACATGAAAAAAGTTTACTTGAGGTTTTTGCAAATTTATTAAAAATAAAAAAACTGAGAAATCCCATGTACATAAGTATTCACAGCCTTTGCTCAATACTTTGTTGATGCACCTTTGGCAGCAATTACAGCCTCAGGTCTTGTTGAATATGATGCCACAAGCTTGGCACACCTATCCTTGGCCAGTTTCGCCCATTCCTCTTTGCAGCACCTCTCAAGCTCCATCAGGTTGGATGGGAAGCGTCAGTGCACAGCCATTTTAAGATCTCTCCAGAGATGTTCAATCGGATTCAAGTCTGGGCTCTGGCTGGGCCACTCAAGGACATTCACAGAGTTGTCCTGAAGCCACTCCATTGATATCTTGGCTGTGTGCTTAGGGTCGTTGTCCTGCTGAAAGATGAACTGTCGCCCCAGTCTGAGGTAAAGAGCGCTCTAGAGCAGGTTTTCATCCAGGATGTCTCTCTACATTGCTGCAGTCATCTTTCCCTTTATCCTGACTAGTCTCTCAGTCCCTGCTGCTGAAAAACATCCCCACAGCATGATGCTGCCACCACCATGCTTCACTGTAGGGATGGTATTGGCCTGGTGATGAGAGGTGCCTGGTTTCCTCCAAACGTGATGCCTGACATTCACACCAAAGAGTTCAATCTTTGTCTCATCAGACCAGAGAATTTTCTTTCTCATGGTCTGAGAGTCCTTCAGGTGCCTTTTGGGAAACTCCAGGCGTGCTGCCATGTGCCTTTTACTAAGGAGTGGCTTCCGTCTGGCCACTCTACCATACAGGCCTGATTGGTGGATTGCTGCAGAGATGGTTGTCCTTCTGGAAGGTTCTCCTCTCTCCACAGAGGACCTCTGGAGCTCTGACAGAGTGACCATCGGGTTGTTGGTCACCTCCCTGACTAAGGCCCTTCTCCCCCAATCACTCAGTTTAGATGGCCGGCCAGCTGTAGGAAGAGTCCTGGTGATTTCAAACTTCTTCCACTTACGGATGATGGAGGCCACTGTGCTCATTGGGACCTTCAAAGCAGCAGAAATTCTTCTGTAACCTTCTCCAGATTTGTGCCTCGAGACAATCCTGTCTCGGAGGTCTACAGACAATTCCTTTGACTTCATGCTTGGTTTGTGCTCTGACATGAACTGTCAACTGTGGGACCTTCTATAGACAGGTGTGTGCCTTTCCAAATCAGGTCCAATCAACTGAATTTACCACAGATGAACTCCAATTAAGCTGCAGAAACATCTCAAGGATGATCAGGGAAAACAGGATGCACCTGAGCTCAATTTAGAGCTTCATGGTAAAGGCTGTGAATACTTATGTACATGTGCTTTCTCAATTTTTTTATTTTTAATAAATTTGCAAAAATCTCAAGTAAAAATTTTTCACGTTGTCATTATGGGGTGTTGTGTGTAGAATTCTGAGGAAAAAAATGAATTTAATCCATTTTGGAATAAGGCTTTAACATAACAAAATGTGGAAAAGTGATGCGCTGTGAATACTTTCTGGATGCACTGTAAGTGCAGGTATTTCATAATGAGTGAAAAACGACACTCACTCAGCTTCAGTAATAATAGATGTCTGCATCAAGTGGTTTGTGGGCCATTATCATCTTTGCACTGGTTTACCAACTATACCATATCCAGTATCAGGAGATTTAAAACCAACTACAAGTCATTTGCAGTGACAGATTGCCAGTGAATTGGTATGGGCAAATGGTTTGCTTTGATTTGTCCAGAACTGCTCAGTATAGCGATTAGTTTTGAAAGCTATTTTCCTCACCAAACTATCATCAACAAACAGCTAAAAATAATCCAGATGATCATTACCTACAGACACTTTAGACTGGAGCTACCCATAAATGGGAAACGAGGAGGTGCAGGGTTATTGGCAATGATATCTGGCCAATACTAAACACAATCATCAGTTTGACAGTTTCATTGTCAATTTTAACATTTGATGACCAATTCACATTTTTAACACTATCACAGGACTCAAGAAATGGTTCATTGTCAGTTTGTTCTGAAACCAGCTTTGTGGCTTTTTGCTTGTACACTGTTTTGTTATTGAGTAAAAGTGCTGCATCTCTCATGAATATTGATGAGTTACCATATTCCTGCCACAAAGTGGCGGAACACATAGAAATATTCATGATTTGTTGCAGCATGATGTTATTTCATTGACTAGACGGGCAGCATAATATTATCTGAGTCACGTCTGTAGTTAATGCCAAGGGGGGCAATAAGTAATTTAGGAGTGGAGAGTTTTTCATATGTATCATCAAACTGTTTTAGATAAAAACATAATGTCAAACTGTTTGAAGTAGTTGGCAAAGTATTTGTTTTTAGTGATTTTAACCTATTTTTCTATATCTGTTTTTATGTTTTATTGAATGCAGCTGAAAAACCTTTTTTTGTGTAAAAATGACTAAAAAAACTTCAACCTTGAATCACCCTACTCCTTGTGGTGGGTGGGTGCTGAAATCATCATATATGATAGGGCAGTAGGTAGGATATGACACTGTGCAATTGTGTGGTATGCTTGAGCTCTGTGAAGATATATACATCATTGTAGAAAGTGGTAGGAAGGCACTACCCCATAAGTAGAACTCCTAGCCCTATATAGTAAGCTGCAGCTAAACCAGTTCACTGTCAGTTGTGCAATGGTAATTGTGCTTTACAACACCAAGGATGCCACAGTTGTAAACTGCAAATCCACCTCCGTAGGAACCTTGGCTACACCAGAACAAATGAAAACTGGGTATTAAGGCATCTGGATTAGGAATTTTCACACTCAGGAAGGTCTCCCCAAAGCTGATGATGTTGTAATCAACAAGTACTCCATGCAGCATCTCAAAGTTCAGTTGAAGGCTACAAACTGTTTACTGATAGCAGACATATAAAAGAATGGTGGGTGCAAGTAGTGGTTTAAATAAAATGCAGCAATGCCATCTCACTTCTGCCCTCAAGAATGATGGCCTGCAAGATAGGAAGCATTTCCAGAGATGGAGCACAGACTGTATTACTGGTTGATGTATTTTTCCAGACTACGCCTACATACTGCTAGGATGTGCAGTCTCTTGTGCATTGCCATCGTTACGCATGTAGGGAACATAGGAAAACTGATGTGGCCAGGGTTGTTCTTGAAGTATGCTTGTTCATATCTGCTTGTCTTACAGAGATCAGCACTTATAGATTTATATATAGTTTGACCGTCATTTGTTAATTTTTGCTTGTTTAACTATATTATTATATTATATTAATTTATAGTTATCAAAAACTAACAAGCACCTCTATTGGCTACAGGTTCTCAAAGAATGAACAGACACTAATAGTAGGTTGTTACAGAGATCTTAAAAAAAAAGTTTTTACATTCTAAGGTTCATAGCAGAGTGTCACCAAGGCATACTGAACCTGTTACGTAAAACTGGGGCCCTGGAACTAAATTCTTAGGGTAAACTTGGTCATGGGGAAACTACAAGTAGCTTGGCAATAGTCCATCCCTATTCTTCCTCATCAGTGAGTGGGACAATAGAGTTCTAATTGGAAATTAGCATGGATTTGGACTGTGTAGCTAAGGGTGCCTGTCACTTTAGCTAAAGGACACAGGGTGGGAAGGGAAAAAGATGCTGACAAAAAGAAGTCAGTTCAGGGTTGTTATTGTGCTTAGCAGATGGTTGTTGTCTAACATTGGGAGAAAAGTTGGGGCAAAGAAACTATAGCAGTGACAAACAGTGAATGGACAGACATTTAGAATACAACAAATGGCCGGGGTGAGGTGAGGCAGAGGTGTTTTTTACTGGCCATCTGATGTAGGAAAATCGGTGAGCTATCTCATCTGCTAGGTGGGGACCAGTCCTTTACTTAAGCCAAAATGGATAGCTAAGGCTTTTGTTTTTTTATTTGCTTGCACTTTATAAAAATATCTTGCCTGTATCTTCTTTATTTTTTAGACATTATTACACACATTACTCTTTTAGCCACTTTATTTCAGTTCAAGGCCACCTCTAAGAACTGCTCTTGATATATTTAGGAACTGTTAAAAATAAACATTTTGTGAAATTATAAATAGTATGTATTTATTAACTAAATAACTGAAATACAGAAAATGTTTCTCTCATAGAATCTTTGCTTTTAATGCACATTTTTCTGAACTGTGGTCTGGACATCTTTAAAGATATGTTTTGGATGTCTGTGTAGGTACACCTAATGCATTACTTAATTGAAGAGGTTAACATTTTGTTTAAAAGCAGAGTGATTTGAAGAGTTGCTCCAAAATATTAATACAACATACTAAACAATACAACTGATTGTATTTTATAGAGTGTAAAATGAAAGTGGACAGGAATAAAAATATGTAAAAGAAATATCTACATTATGAGTAATTCTGATTATATTATCTGCATTGGCATATAATACAAATGGTGCCTAATGATGTCATCATGTCTGCCTGTATGTCCATCCATGTGAAACAAGTTATCTCCCGGTAAATGTACTCTACTTAACTGCACTCTGCCCTACTAACAAGTGTACAGAAATCAGATTCTATTATCACTGTTATTATTTTCATATGTCTCACTGTTACAATATATATAATAAAGAAAAATGTGTTATCTCTGTCTGTGATGAAGCAAATAAACAAAACATATTCCAGCTTTCAGAACATTTAACTAAGTCCCCAATCGCACCACACATTATGCCATATGTACATTTTTTATCTTGTTATAGTCTGAAAATTTATTTCAGAAATGACTGTGATGCATAATTACTACCACCACAGCTCTCCATTTAAATGGTAACAGAATATGAGTAATACATACTGTAAAAGATGTTAATCAATAAAAAAGAATAATTATTTAATTTTCTAAACTTGTTCATTCTAATAATGTGTTGTGGGTAGCCACAATCTATTCCAGCAACACTGGGTGAAAGGCAGGGACCAAACCTGTCTATGGAAAAGCACAATGACTCACCCAGGCATACTCACCAGTGAAGGAACTGTTAAGTCACCAACAAACCTAATTTGGACATCTACAAGATATGGGAGAAAAATGCCACATCCAAAGAACCCAGTCAGAAAGTCATGTCCAAAAAGATAAATACTGTGGCGGGCCGCCGGGTTCCCTGCCCGGCCGGGATGCCCCTTCTGCTTATGTTCTGGGGGAGCAGCCATTGACTTCTCAGTACCTCCCCCGGGACACTTGGTGGCAGCCTCCCTGGTTTAACGATGATACTTCAGTTTCATTGGAGATGGAGTTCTCTCCAACCGTGTGGGGACCTGGGATGGCCACCAGGGGGCATGGCAGAGATCATTAAGCCCAGCAGGTCTAATCACCAGCCCCACCTGGGAGTGTGATTGGGAACAGGTGAGCAAGCACCAGGAGCACTTCTGGGATGGCCATAAAAGGAGCCAGCAACCACCACTCAGGGCCGGAATTGGGAGGAAGAGGACGAGGTTGCCTGGAAGGAGTGTTGGTGGTGACAGAGGAATAGTGTGGTCTGTGACAAAAAGTGTTTTGGGGACTGTGTTGGGCCTGTGGGACACGGGGAAGGCGTGCCCCACGGCTGAAGAAAAATAAAACATTTCTGTTCCTTTGACACATGCCTCTGTGTAAGTCTGTGCCGGGTCGGGTGCTATACAGCCCAATACCACAATACTTTATTTAAAAGGAGTACAAATGTAACTCTAAACTTGCTGTTAATTTGATTAAATTATAGAATTACAGAAAATTATAAATTGGACAATTACAAAGCATGACAGGGTGTTAACCTGTAAATACAGAAACTTAAAGATTAGAATTACACAACTTACCATTATTATGACCTTCACAAAGCAGTTGCAGAAAGCGGAAAAGGTCACAGGTGAATTCATCATCTGCCATTACTTTTTCTCCTGATAGAGAGGGAATGATTGTATTATTATATAGGCTGGGGAAAATATATACAGTATATATTATGAGGTAAGCTGCTTGGAGCAGAAACATACACATTAAAAAATTACCAAAAAAACGGAAAGACCCCATCGCTCACTGTCCTGTTAGTGTGTTAGAAAGAAACAACATCAAAACTACAGATTTTTACCCCTTGAGTTGGAAGTCAAATTTGAACAGCACTTGCTTTAGACTACTGAAGGTCAAGAGCTAGACTATTCTTGGTTCATTAGCTGGACAATGTTGAGTAATTCTTTTTTGAGTATTACGAAATTTGTCGAGAGAAATTAGAGGATCAGAGGGAAGTTTAATGCAATCTCAAAACTTTAGATTGCCTTGTATGGACAACAAAAACAGAAGACGACACTAGGTTCTACTTCTGTCTTTAAGAACAGGAAGACGAGGCTACAGTGGGCACATGGTCACCAAACAAGACAACTGAAGATTGTAAAAGTAGACCTGGGCTGAAGAATCACAATTTCAGCTTTAACGTGTTAACTGCAGGGTCAGAATTTGGCATATGTAATATGAATTCATGGATCCATCCTCTGCCGGCAAGCTAATGGTGGTAGTTTAGTGTGTGTGTGTATTGGGGAAGGTTTGTTCTTGGCACACATCTCAATCTCTTAACACCAAGCGAGTGTCACTTAAATCCTGCAAACCTAAACATTGTTATGAACTGTCAGGCACATGTCAATATTGCTTTGGTAATATTTGTTTATTGTTAGGAATGTGTTAACATTTATTTATATTTTTTCTGATATTTCGCTAGCACATGTCTTCATCATTTTATGGGTTTGTTTTTCTTAGGACCACACATTTTGGAGATTTGGGTTGTTAGGAAACTGCATGCTGCTAGGCATATAATGCACGACCTGCATGATCTGTGACATTATCAGGGTCACACTGTAAAAGATGGCCATTGTAACATAAGCACTGACCGGACTTTGTGAATATAAAGGCAAGATTCATCATGAGACTTGTGGTTGATTAAAAATAAAGTCAGGTTTAGTCTCTAGTTTTGATTTTGCTCTGTATTTCTCCTGTGAAGGACAGCCGGGTCCCATGCCCGGCAGGGACACCCCTACTGCACCTGTTCTGGGGGAGCTACCATGGACAGCTCAATACCTCCCCCGGGACACTTGGTGGCAGCCTCCCTGGCGGACGATGATTCCCCAACCTGGCGCATGGCTCCATGGGACATGGAGTCCTCCACAGCCTGGTTGGGGGCTCGGATGGCCGCAAGGGGGAGCTGCATGGACTTTGCAGCCTGGCTGGTCAATTCCTCAGCCCCACCCAGAAATGCAATTAGGCCCAGGTGATCAAACACCTGGAATGCTTCCGGGTGGGGTATAAAAAAAGCCAGCCACCACCACTCAAGAGGGCCAGAGTTGGGAGGAAGGAGATGAAGCTTGCGGAGGAGTGGTGGGAGAGAAGAGTGTGTTATTGTGTGGTGTAGAAAGAGGTGCTTTTGGGACTGTGTATTGCCTGTGGGTCACGGGGAAGACGTGCACCCACGGGTGAAGAAGAAAATAAAGCCCTTGTGTTTTATACGTGCCTCTGTGTCATTCTGTGCCGGGTCGGGTGCTATATAGCGCCTTTCTACACTACTTTGAGTTTAGTGTAATGCCATGAGCCTTGCTGATTGATTTGGACGTTAGTTGTAACTGGTAGTATGGTACCATTTTGGAACAGCAAGAATCATTGGAGTATCAACTCAGTAATCACTATTTAATTGATGCAAAAGAAAACAAAAAGGGTGCACGGTGGCATAACAAAAAGGACACCAATACTGGGCTCTCTGCACCATTTAGTTCTTATGGTTCTCGCTTGGGAGGTCATTCGGCCTTGACTCAATGTCACAAATGAGATGCAACCTTCCTGGGCCGTCCCTTTTTATGGTGTCCCAACTCAAAGGGATGAGGCATGCTCAGGGCATCACTGTCTAGGTTGAGAGCTCTCAATGGGTGTCTTCACGGGGCTGAGTGGGAAAAAGAAGATATTGTTAGTGACAGTGCTCCCTCTCTCCGAAAAGTGGTATTGATTATCTCAGTGGAGGGCGGAACAGGATCCCCAGTTGCACATGCATGACATAGTATACTAGCATGCACTACAACCTGATTACCCTACTGAAAGTCCCAAAAGAGAATTCAGTCTCTGCCACTCTGAGTTAACCTGTCCGAGAATCCTGCAAGGAATGTTTGCGTTGGTCGTGTCATTGATCACATATAGCCTTTTACTGCTACAGTCTAACATTTTTCATTTGGGTACTTTTCTTCATGTAAAGATCTTTCAAGCTCATTCCACTAATATGATAGTGACATCAATTTAATCCAATGTGCAATGGAGGTTTGCAGCCTGACAATAGAGCCAAAAATCTGCAAGAAGTTTGTGATGTTATTTAGGAATGTTTCTAGTACCTTTTTAAATTCATATCTTGAAGATCTCTGGCTGTTCATAGGGAAAATTTGGGTCCTATTTAATACAATAAAGGTGTACTTAAAAAAGTAGCCACTGAATGTAAATGAAATTTGTGTGCATGTACATAAACTCATTTTAATTAAAAAAAAAAACAAACTTTTAAACACTACATATTATAAATAATGGAAGTACAGCTAAATGCTAAAAAAAACAATGAAAAGTGTTAAAAGCCACTTAAATATAGCCACTCTGAGAAGCTGTCACAATGAACTTAGTTGATCATAATCAATTTCCCTTTTTAAAACAGTCATTCCATCACACAATCTGAATCAAATAAAAAATGAGTTACTATGAAAATGTAACAATCTACCCAGCCATTGTGAGGCAGAATATGAGCAAGAGCAACTCTACTTGCGTTAGGTTAATTTAACACAGTGTTGTAATCAAAAAATCAGCAGGCTGCAAATCTTTTTATGTGGCGATATAAATTTTTTAATGCAATAAATAAAACAAATACAATGGCTAATTGAATAGTGATGTAGTAGTTGAGAGAGAGAGACACACACACTATGCTAAAAACCATTCATGGGCAGGGACTCATTAAAAAAAATAAAAATGCCTTTTCTTTATTCAGATTGTGGTGCAGATAAATACAAACAGGAATGCTTTCTGAAGGAGCAGTAATGGCAGAAGCCACAAAAAAGATCCAAATGATGCATTTCACCTACAATCCATTTCACTTACTTGACTTGTAACACAGTTGACCTGCAAAATAATTAAGTACATCCAGTCTCCAGTCCATGATGTTCTCATTTAGTCTTTCTTTCTACCTCTCTTTGGCATACCATATTTCAAATTAGAAGTTGACCTTTGCTGCTAATGTTTTGTTAAAATACAAATCTTGATACTATGGAAGGAGGCAAAAGCCTTTGCTTTTAATAAATGAACAGATACAGTATGATAGCTATTATAAGATCAGAGACATAATAAAACTGATCATGGCACAAAAGAAAAAATATTATAATGCAGTGTTTGTTAGTATAGCACTCAACTGACATGCAGTCACTGTTGGGGGGTCCAAGCAGAGTCTATCTGGAACAATATCATTCTGCTCACAGTATCAGCTTCTGTTTTGACCGTTTGTGGTTGTGTTTAGAGTGGACTTGAAATTTCAGCAGCCCTAAGCTGGGACAAGATGGTTTTATTTAAAGGCTTAAATGAGAGATCTGAGTGCATATAACATGCTTACAGTGGTTCTGAGAGTGTTTTTGTTGGCTTATAAAGCATTGTATTTGTACAATACAGTATGTGGAAATTTGCCACATAGAAATGGAAGGAAACCAGTGTCCAAGGAAAAGCTTATAATAGATCCAGTAAAAAGAAACTGAATAAGACTCCCATGTATTTAGTCCAAAATGGCCAAAACCTAACTGAATTTTATGAGAATTTTTACAGTGGAGAATTAGCTTTTAGGGTATAATTTTATAAAAGTATTTTTATTCTGTTGTTAATTTCCATTCTTTTTCTTTCTACTATTTCAATTGGTTTTACCTGTATTTTATTTTTTTTAGTCTTATAGGACTTAGTTAAAACTTATTGGCCAATATATAAGATGTGTCAATAGAGCTGATAAGTGGGAACAAGTATGATAAAACACCCAGACATATTGGGTCTTTTCCTTGTTCTGGAGAATTCCCTGTACAACCTTGCCTGTATATTGTTTGTCATAATAAAACATGTTGAATACAAATTAAGTGGCACAATGATTAAACCCTATAATGCATTAGTTGGACCGGATTCTGGTCAATGCACAAAAACAAAAACTTAAGCCGTGTAACAAGTTGGACTAAACAGTATGCCAAAAAGGGAAACAAGCAGATAGAGAAAAGTCTATCACAGTATGCACCCAGACAGAATTACCCTTTACCAGTCAGGATGCCATATAGGTAGCTGCTTGACTAGGTTCAAGATCTAAAGGTCTTGTATTCCCCCTCAGCACTAGAGGGTGGCAGAACTTTCCTGTTACTTTATTTGACGTTTCTGCAGAGGCGTCTGTGAGAATAATTATGACTTGGAAGTGCTTCCTGGCAGGACGAACTGGCACTAGAAGTACTCCATGGAATATCTTTAAAAGGGTCACTAACTGCTCAGTCAGATAAGCTTGGAGGGAGGCAAACATGGAGGAACGGGAGGCCAGTGTTTGTGGAAATAGGTTAGGAGGGAGGTAGGAAGGAGAGTTTACTGTATTCTTCCAAATAACGTTAGAGAAATACGGTGGCACTGTTACAACATCCTAAACAAATTAAAGTTATTTTATTTATCACATACAAATTATACATACAATACAATATGTAGTGAAAAGTTTAGTTGCTTAACTTCAATGACTGTGCCTTTAAGAGAATAAAAAAGGGCAATAACAATAATACATGACTTTATAAAATTCAAAAATCATTAATAGAATTATAAATATGTGATAAATAATGACTAACTAAAAAAATTAGTAACTAAAATAACTTAATGTAAGAGAGTCAACAATAGGGCATCATGTATTTCCAGATACTTTCCTTATTCAAGATGCAGATGGACTGTGGGAAGAAGTTGCTCCTCAGTCTCTCTGAATGTAAGCAGTGGCAGTATTTACCTCAAGCAGTACAAGAAAGAGGACATTTTTGGGGTGGCTAGTGTCACACTTGAAAATATTTGCTTTATCTGCTGTTTCTTTCAGTCAGTTTTATGACTGACTTCATCCAATTTTGAGTCGCAGTAGCACTGTAGCATTAGAACCAGCCTTGGCTGGAGCATCCATCTATCATAAGGTATACTGAGGCAAATATCAACACTTACTTTACTACATACAGGACCAATTCAGAGTTGCCAATAAATGTAAAACATAACTATTATACTAATTTATGGGATCTGGCTGGGCTTTACAAACCCAGGTCTTTAGAGAAGAGGAATAACAGTTCTAATTACTACACTACCATGGTTCTCTAAAATACAAATAAACTAAGTGAAAGCAAATTCAGTGTAACAGTAACAAAGTGTTAAGGGCATTCTGAACAAACTAAATAGTGATGCCTAATGAACAAAACTATCGCCTCCTAACTTTAAGCTTTCTTATTTTAATTCTGCTTAAATACAGGTGGCAGACTTATGTCTGTCAGATCATGGGCTGACTGGCTTTTCAAATGTGTTGTATATAGCATTGGCACATTTATAGAAGTAGAAAACCTCTTATTGTTGGTTTGTCTTCGATCTTATGTTTGTAAGAATTGATTTATTTGTATGGAATGTTTTGTGATTTCAATAAAATCAATAAAATAAAAAAAAGAAAGAAAACCTCTTATTGACTGAGTTTGTGTTTTCATTTTTTTTTTAATTTTATTGATTTTATTGTAATCATTCCATACAAATAGATCAATTTTTACAAAAAATAGGATTGAAAACAAATCAACCCCCACCCATCAGAAAGAGAGCATGGCCAGCAGAATAAAACTTAAATCTAGTAAAAATAAGTTAATTGATGAGTTTAATAAGCGGATAAAGATAAATGGAGAAGAAAAAAGAAAGAAGAGAATCTGCTTCCTCAGTGCTTTAAGAGCTTAATCTAAAATGTTATTGATTAGATCCTGCCAGGGTTTGAAAAAGTTCTGCACAGATCCTCTAAGTGAGAATTTGATTTTTTCCAATTTCAAATAATATATAACATCAGTTACCCACTGACTTAAAAGAGGAGAGTTAGGATTCTTCCAGTTGAGCAAAATAAGTCTGCGTGCCGATAGTGAAGTGAAGGCAATCACAGTTTGTTTGTCCTTCTCCACTTTAAGCCCCTTTGTGAGCCCACCAAACACAGCTGTTAGTGGATTAGGAGGGATTGTGACACCAAGGCTGTCTGAAAGGCATTTAAAGATTTTGGTCCAGAATGATGTTAATTTGGTGCAGGCCCAAAACATGTGACCCAGTGAGGCTGGAACTTGATTGAAGCGTTCGCAAGTTGGATCTTTCCCTGGAAACATTTTGGACAATGTTAGACGAGACAGATGTGCTTGATATATAATTTTGAGGTGAATAATTGTATGTGGGTGACACAGTGGTGCAGTGGTAGCGCTGCTACCTCGTAGTTAGGAGACCCGGGTTCGCTTCCCGGGTCCTCTCTGCATTCTCCCTGTGTCTGCGTGGGTTTCCTCTGGGTGCTCCGGTTTCCTCCCACAGTCCAAAGGCATGCAGGTTAGGTGCATTGGTAATCCTAAATTGTGCTTGGTGTGTGTGTGTGTGTGTGTTTGTGCCCTGCAGTGGGCTGGCACCCTGCCCGGAGTTTGTTTCCTGCCTTGCACCCTGTGTTGGCTGGGATAGGCTCCAACAGACCCCCGTGACCCTGTAGTTAAGCTTATAGCTGGATGGATAATTGTATGCTTTGTGCATATGGAGCTCGAGTGAATTCTCTGCATTGCTACCTTCCACTCCTTTTCTGATATGTTGAGTGAGAAATCCTTTTCCCACTGTCCTCTTGGATCTTTGAAAGTGAGGGACTGTAAAATAATTTTAGATATTGTGGAAATGCTGTCTGAGTCCTTGAAACTGAGCAATATTTTTTCCAGCATAGAGGAAGGTGGGAGATGGGGAAAATCAGGCGGGTTCTGTTTAACAAAGTTTCTAATTTGAAGGTAGTGAAAGAAACGTGTTGATGGAAAGTAAAATTTGGAATGTAATTGTTTGTAGGATGCAAAGACGTTATCTATGTAAAGATCTCTAAGTGATTTAATCCCAAATGTTTTCCAGATATTAACAACTGCGTATGTTTGCGATGGTTGAAAAAGGTGGTTCTTGTGGAGAGGTGCCACAGATAGAAGATTCTCCATCTTAAACATTGATTCCATATTCTGAGTGAGTGAAGCACAATTGGGTTATTAGTATATTGGTGATGACTTGCATTTATTGAGCACAAAGCAGGGAATATAAAGAAGTACTGCAGGATTTGATTTCTATTGCGGACCAAGCCTGTGTATGTTCATCTATTTGTGTCCAGGTTTTTATAGCTTTTATGTTTGCTGCCCAGTAATAAAACTGAAAGTTAGGTAGAGCCATGCTACCATCTACCTTAGGTCTTGTAGGGTCGCTCTTCGGATACGTGAATGTTTTGAGTTCCAAATAAATGAGGTTATGATTGAATCTAATTGCTTAAAAAATAATTTATTGATGTATATTGGAATGTTTTGAAATAAAAAGAGAAGCTTAGGAAGGATATTCATTTTAACAATGTTAATTCTTCCATTCTTTTCATTTTTTTTTCTTTGAATCATGTAACAATGTTAAAGTTTGAGATATGAAAATATAATAGGAAAGAAGAACACAGTTAATATGAATCCACATGAGGAATAAGAGTATATCATAACTATAAAGTGCAGACTAATACTGTGCAGCAAGTTGCTTCAGTGGCCAACATAAGAAGTAATTGGATACAGAGGTGCATTGATCAGGGACTCATCCTGGTAGCAAGTCCACTTAATTAGGAGGCAAATACCTGTCACAAATTTAACCTGCACAGCTGACTTTAATATTAGGAGGCTAACTTACAAATAAATAAATTGCATTTATACTTTTCTTTAAAAGGATATTCAAACATTTTATACTATTACTACTGTATACAAAGTGTTCAAACATGAAAATAATGATGTGAAACCTATTAAGTTTTGGGCAGCCATGGATCCTCAGTTTCTTGCAGGACACACAAAACATTTTAGAAGAGAAACTGACACCTTTAACTCTAAAAAAGATATGGTACCAATTAGAGCCCGAGTCTGGGCCACAACCCAACATATAGTATTTCTTGAACTTTTCTATATCAAAGTAACAGCAAGGCACAAAAATCACAGCAGAGTCACATGCAACACAGACCTCTGTAACCCCCAGCTGTGGCAGCCTGGCATTAGCAGTATGAGAACTCTAGTAACGAAGTGGGCAGCACATACAGTCTCTCTGACAGTGCAAATAGCTTTAAGCTACTATAGCTGGTAATGTGCCCTAATGGCCAGTCCATTGAATTACAATGTAGAAGCTGGCTGGATCAACCCCATTTTGCATTCAGATTTACCATAAGTAAGGTGCCTTATACGATAATGTTCCACTTATAAAAATGACATGCAAAATAATTGTGCTATTGTTCAATTCTTATTACGGAACAAATCAAAAATTTCTCAAAATTAAAGTTAAGGTCAATGCATCTTTGGGGATGTTGGTTTCATAAAGTCATTAAAGCAGGAAGGATAGAAATAGAAAATAAAAAGCTGAATATATTTATACAAAAAAGTTTATGGTCTTTATTTAAGCATGAGGAGCCACCATTCATGGTCTCCACCATACTAGGTATAAGATATCTTTCTTCACCTTTCTTCTTATGACAATGTAACTATAAATTATGGGGGAGTGAAGAATGCCCACGAGCCTTTTTGGGATAAATTATGGCTTCCTTATCTACTAGTGTTCACTGTGATCTCTAGAAGGCAGGAGCTGGTGGTGGCAAACAAATTAAACTTAATACATTATGGTATGGGTTAAACGTTAAAATTATACAAAGTTATTGTCTGTCTGTATACCTACATTGTTATCGGCATTGTTATCACTCTTTAATTTAATATTGTTCTTTATCAGTATGCTGCTGCTGGAGTATGTGAATTTTTCCTTGGGATTAATAAAGTATCTATCTATCTATCTATCTATCTATCTATCTATCTATCTATCTATCTATCTATCTATCTATCTATCTATCTATCTATCTATCTATCTATCTATCTATCTATCTATCTATCTATCTATCTATCTATTGATTCATGGTTTTCCTGCAAGGGGTTAAATGCTTAGCTTCTGAAATGTGTAACATATACAATTTATCTTATTTTCCATTTGTATATAGGAGACATGGAAGAACTACATTTCTGTTAAGAATGCCAACTAAATTAAATGCCCTGTCTTTAAAGTAGTTACTTAATGCCAATCAGCCAGTCAGTTTGGGGATTACAGCAGATTTGATGATTGAAATGGTGGGCACACTGCAACAGAAAAAGAAGGGTGATTTACCACGCTCACGCTGGATGACTGCAAACCAATGAGGGAAGGAGGAAGGCGGGTAGGAAACAGGGAAGAGAAAATGAGGTGAGTAACCAGAACAACCCATTACAGCTAGCTGTAGGAAACTATGGACATTATAACAGAAAAATGATCATTATTAAAACATATCTATAGTTCAGTGTGATTAATCATTGCATTGGGGAACATAACGTTGAGTATTTATTATTATTATTACTAATGGTGACCTCATTGCAGGTCATTACACCTTTCATAACTGCCAAAATAAGAAATCCAATCCTGAATGCAGCCTTATTGGCAAATGTCTACTCTGAAAAATCTGGGATACTTGTTCTAGACATTTCAAGCTAGCCTGCCTCCATTTATTTCTTTCCAGTGTGTTTCACGGTCTAATACTGGTTCTACTTATTGTAGGCTGTATCTGATCGCAAAGAAAATTACTTTAATATGATGCGTGTATGTAATTTCCAGGAAACCCTTGACCCCAGTAGTAACAAAGTGACACTTTCCAGTAAAGACACTTCAGAGGAGATACAAAGTGCACCTTGTAAATGTGTTGATCTCTAAACATTGTGTCAATGGGTTTGTGAGGATCTTTGAATGAAGTTGTGACAAATGAGTAAATCATTTTCTAACTTTTTATCATAAATTTAAATATACAAAAGGCTTCCTGGTTTTATTTAATTAAAATAAACAATGAAACAGTTCTGGGTTGTACTATGTTTCTCTGGCTAGGATACTGCTTGCTTGTGCTCAGTATTCTCTCTATTTTCTCATATAAGTAAGAGGTGATATATAAAGACTTATTGTTTATATACTGAACATATTTAGATTTATGCCTAGACTAAAGGATCTAACATAAAATTATTTGGTTTTCTACATTGTGTGGAAAAACAATTTCCCAGTTCATTCAGGTTTGGACTGAATGTTGCCTGCCTTCTAATTAGGAACAGGTGTAATGTACTGCTATATTAATAAAATAGCAGAAGGCACCCCTTATAACTCGACCTTGGGAAGCACTCTTGGGATGCTGAGGAGATAGACAACCAAAAATTCAGAAGGCCATACAATGAAAACACCATGTATACTGTTTTGATTGTACTCAACCTTCTGAACTAATGTGATAATAAAATAAGTGGTTTTCAAAATGAACCTGAATAACCTTCTCAAAACATGAAGGTGTTCTCTTAAGCTCATTTTTAAGTTCTACATTTGTTTTTTCTTCAGAATGTATTGATCCCAAAAGCACTGAACCACAAGGACTGTATATTGGTTTCATTAGACAGTATCGTTATTAACACTCTCTATAATTAAGGCAGCATGTAAAACTACATCCACTATCCACTAGTGACGTTAAGAGAATTACTAGTTTACAGGTGAGTTGGTGTTTCAGAGAGGCAGCAGACAATTAGAGTTGGGATTTTATGGATGACCACGTCACCTGTATAGAACATGGATGACACCTGGTCTATTTGGTTAATTGCAGTGCTGCCACAAATTTGGCCAGCTAGTGGGCCAATAGTACCTCTGTGTCACAACTACTGCAAGAAGTCAGGGAGTCTCCAAAAACTAAAAGAGCTGTGGCAGGTCTCTGTCATTTCCATTAATAAACCTGGATATGTTGCAACTTTAAGGGACTGATCTTGGAGAAAATGTGGTAAATGAAGGGTAGAAATCCTGAAAAACAGACTTCTTGTATGAGTAACCTGACATCTTAACTTGTGTTCATTGTTATGGAAGATTGAGGTTCAAAGCTGCTGCAAAAGCCTGACTCACTTGTGCCCTCCTCTGTTACCATCCCGAGTCCTTCAGCTTTGTTTTGTCTCTCAAAGGCATTCAAATCAAGCACACTGAAATGGGAAAAAGAGAAAAAAGATAGATGCACTTTGTAAGAAATTCTGCTTTATACCTTATTTAACAAACAGAACCTCAGCATTAACTTATGAAGTGTCCATTCTTTCTACCATATTATGAAATAAGTACTTAGTAATCAACATTTGCCAGAAATAAGCCAAGTTTACTATAGTTTCACCTTACCCGCTATTTAATACAGGATTTAAAAAGAGCTAACTAAATAAATTAACAGGGGCAGGAAACCTGCTGTATGGCTAAAGATTTGGTTAGATCCCATACCTGCAAGTCTGCATTAGCAACTGGACACTCTGGAAAAAGCCCACCTCCTTCTTTTCTTTTAGGTAGTCTAGCATCCTCTTGAAAATAAATAACATATAAAGTTAATTTTTCAATACAGAATTAAGAAAAAAATCTTCTTCAACTATTATTCATTAACAGACCATATTTTTGTACTAGTAGCTTTATTTATTTTTACAAATGAACTGGTGCAGAGCTACAAGTACCTTGGGGTTCACATAATTGACAAACTGTACTTGTCTGACATCACAGTGGTGCTGTAGAAGAAGGACCAGAGAAGACTGTACTTCCTAAAGAGACTCAGTTCTTTTGATATATGCAGCAAGCTGCTGGAAATGCTCTTCCACGCCACAGTTCTTCACTGTTGTCTCCTGGGGAAGCAATTTGAGCTCACAAGATGCACAATGCCAGAACAACCTTATTAGGAAAGCCTCCTCCACCACAGGGATAACCCTAGACACATTGGAAGCTGTTTTGGAAAAGAGGATGGTGGCAAAACTGGATGCCATTGTGAAACATCCCCTCCAACCCCTCCAGGGGGCACTTTCTTGGAGTACTTAGCCACAGGCTCAAACCACCATGATGTGCTAAGAAGCTGCTCTGGGGATCTTTTTTACCTACTGCTTTCAGGCAATTGAATGCTTCCTCCTAATGCCCCAGACTAAATGCTGATACTCTTCAGGTTATTTTTGCAATTTCTGTACAATATACAGTACTGTGCAAAAGTTTTAGGAAGGTGTGAAAAAATGCTGTAAACAAAGAATGCTTTCAGAAATATAAATAATGATTGTTTATTGTTATCAATTTACAAAATGCAAAGTGAGCGAACAAAAGAAAAACCTAAATCAAATCAATATTTGGTGTTACTACCTTTTGCCTTCAAATCAGCATCAATTCTTATAGGTACACTTGCACAAAGTCAGGGATTTTGTAGGATTCTAGTCAAGTGTATGATCCACCAATTCTAGCAAACAGGTGCTAATGATCATCAATGTCATACGTAGGTTGAATCACAGTCATTAACTGAAACAGAAACAGCTGTGTAGGAGGCTTAAAACTGGGTGAGGAACAGCCGAACTCTGCTACCAAGGTGAGGTTGTGGAAGACAGTTTCATGTCATGGCAA
Source organism: Erpetoichthys calabaricus (assembly GCF_900747795.2). Lineage (NCBI taxonomy): Eukaryota > Metazoa > Chordata > Cladistia > Polypteriformes > Polypteridae > Erpetoichthys > Erpetoichthys calabaricus. Next base: position 27,634,877 of record NC_041394.2, on the reverse strand, counting down.
GATTGAGCACAGCAACAAGACACAAGGTAGTTCTACTGCATCAGCAAGGTCTCTCCCAGACAAATATTTCAAAGCAGACTTGGGTTTCAAGATGTGCTGTTCAAGCTGTCTTGAAGAAGCACAACGAAACGGGCAACGTTGAGGATCGTAGACGCAGTGGTTGGCCAAGGGAACTTAGTGCAGCAGATGAAAGACACATCAAGCTTATTACCCTTCGAAATCAAAAGATGTCCAGCAGTGCCATCAGCTCAGAACTGGCAGAAACCAGTGGGACCCAGGTACACCCATCTACTGTCCGGAGAAGTCTGGCCAGAAGTGGTCTTCATGGAAGAGTTGCAGCCAAAATGCCATACCTTCTACGTGGAAACAAGGTCAAGCGACTCAAGTATGCACGAAAACATAGGAACTGGGGTGCAGAAAAATGGCAGCAGGTGCTCTGGACTGATGAGTCAAATTTTGAAATATTTGGCTGTAGCAGAAGGCAGTTTGTCTGTCGAAGGGCTGGAGAGCGGTACACTAATGAGTGTTTGCAGGCAACAGTGAAGCATAGCGGAGGTTCCTTGAACGTTTGCAGCTGCATTTCTGCAAATGGAGTTGGAGATTTGGTCAGGATTAATGGTGTTCTCAATGCTGAGAAATACAAGCAGATACTTATCCATCATGGAATACCATCAGGGAGGCGTATGATTGGCCCCAAATTTATTCTGCAGCAGGACAACGACCCCAAACATACAGCCAAAGTCATTAAGAACTATCTTCAGTGTAAAGAAGAACAAGAAATCCTGGAAATGATGGTATGGCCCCCACAGAGCCCTGATCTCAACATCATCTTTTGTGTCTGGGATTACATGAAGAGACAGAAGGATGTGAGGAAGCCTATATCCACAGATGATCTGTGGTTAGTTCTCCAAGATGTTTAGAACAACCTACCAGCCGAGTTCCTCCAAAAACTATGTGTAAGTGTACCTAGAAGAATTGATGCTGTTTTGAAGGCAAAGGGTGGTCACACCAAATATTGATTTGATTTAGATTTCTCTTTTGTTCATTCAGTGCATTTTGTTGATTGATGAAAATAAATGATTAACACTTCCATTTCTGAAAGCATTGTTTGTTTACAGCATTATTTCACACCTGCCTAAAACTTTTGCACAGTACTGTACATTATTTATTTATTAATCAATCGCTGTATGCATCTAAATATCTCCTTGGGAACAATAGAGTTTATCTAATCTAATCTACTGTAAGTTACATAAACATAACATCATTAACTGGCAAAGAGAAAAGAAGGTGATTTCAATCTAGTTTTGAAAATGGTAAGCAGCATGGACCACCTCTGATCACATAGGCATAAACCACCATGTGAACATTTGCATTTGGTGTAAAGATGTTGTCTAGTAAAAACAAAATGCATAAGTTTCATAAATGAAGACAAGAAACTGGGACAAAATTAATACATTGTTATACAGGAACAGGTCACTGCATGCCATAAGATAAGACTACACAACATAAGCTAGAAAACACCAGTAAAACTTAACAAAATGCAAGAGAACAACAAGCAAATTGTTGAGAGGCTGGAAATAATAGCTTGAAGGAACAATCTTCAACAAGACCATGTCTAATTTTGCTCAAATGGATGATCTTTAAGTCATCTACCACAAAACAAAAGATGTCATATTATATTTAGATAAGAAAAATTAAACTCACTTTACAGCAGTTTAAAAGTTCAACAGAATATGGTAACTATTAATGTTGCCCTCTGTTCAGCATGGTGAACCATTTCTAACTATAGTATCTTTAGTATCTATATTATATGTCTGTTGTCTAATGATCCAATCTGAACAAAAAATAGTTAGTTTATCTCATGCTGATTTGCAGACAAACATTATTTAAACAAAAGTGCTTAGTTGTTGTGCTCCTAATTATAGAACTCGAGAGAGGTAACTTTCAACATAACTTTTCTTTTACTCATTCAATAGCCATTCCTGACAACAAAACAGTGAAATATCTGAAGCCCTGTACTCTGAAACAAGTACACTTAGCTGTAGGACACAGGATGTGCTGTAATCAGATACAGCAGCAGTGGCATGACCGAGTAGTAATACTATATAAGAGAGGTACAACATTAGAAGTGTATTTACATTTACTGTATTTATTTGTTACAGTAGAAATAATATTCCATGTCACGGGTATTTGTTCTGAATACCAAATCAGTCTTAGAAGACTATATAGTCATTGTGTCCTGAGTCGGCAGGAAAACAGGTAACTAATTTTGTGAGTAAACTGGGAGAAGAGGGCAAAAGACAAAATAAGTGACCAAAGCCAAGACAAGAGACAAAAATCAAGGTCAAACAACAGGCAAGGAGTCGAAAACCAGGCGAGACAAGAAGAGTAAACACACAATAATTCAAACTGAAAATAAAGATTTTATCTGCAGATCAGATAAAGCTCAGAGCAAAAGGTGTGACCTTTTATGTCATCTGCTGATTAAGTCAAGGTCACGACCTGGAGACCACACCCCCTGGAAACATGGGATGTGACCCTAACAATACGGCACCTGTAGCTACAAAACATCAGCCTAATACATGACACACTGGAGCAGGGCATCTTCATTGCTTCGGCAGTGATTTGGTCTACCCAGGTGCCTTGGCATTCTTAATGGATCTTATTGTTAATTTCAGTTCTTTGACTGTTGGTTCCATGTCGGCTATTTTGTTTACTACCTCTGTTACAGGTAGAGGCTCTGCAGGTAATTGTTGTGATGGCTCAAGATTGCACAAATCCTGGAAGAATTCATTCCATTGATCAAGGTGCTCCGGCAGACTAAGTTTCCATCTGCTTTTTTGATATTATTGTTGGTCGATTTCGCTCATCCACTCAAATGCCTCAAGGTGATATAAAGAATTGGATATTGGTGTTTTGAGGCTGCATGCTTGAGGCTTTCGACCATGGTGTTCCAATATGTTTCTTGTGCAGCTGCCATCCTAAAGCATACTTGCCGGTTGAGTTGCAAGTACTGGGCATGGTCCACCAGCTTTGTGCATTTCTGTTGATCTACCAGATCGAGGCAACTATTGGAAATCCAAGGTTGTGTTCAGTGGCCAAGTGGTGGGCACAGTGGCTTAGAGCATTCCAGAATCACATGTGAGATCTGTTGCTCCTCCTTGTCGATATTGTCAGATGGTGCAAATTCTGCGAATCAGGTGGACAATGTGATCTGGAAGTCCTGCTTGCATCCCGAGCAGTAAGCACTGTATATCCATTTCAGCTCATCAGGTAGAGGTTGCTTCTGTTTCGCTCATTGGAGTTGGAGTTTCACCACTACATAAACTATATGATGACGTGAAGCACAATCAGCTCCACACATCACATAGACATCTTTGAGCATGCCCCTGGCAGGGGTGTGATGGGGGTGGGGGTGGTCGAGCGAAGCAAGGACAGCTGCTGTACAGGCTTTTAAATGATCGACGCGCAGCACGACAAGCAGAACACGCAGCTCAGCAGCAGCAGGAGCAGAAAGCCAGCAGCTGATCTGTCCGCATCTCATTAGCGTGTGTTCAGCCCCCTCCACTTCACAACGCTAGCAAGCAGAGACGCAAAGTGGCTGGCGCAAAGTGCGCCCCGGGTGGTGGGCAAGCAAATCGAGCAGGGGGCAAAGCCCCCTAGTGTTTTTAATATATATATATATATATCATGTTTGGAAGCCAACAATTATAGCTTTTAGGCTTCAGCAAAGATTGTAAATCTCTGTTGGGCACTTCTTTGAAAAATTGTTTAAGAAATTAAAAAATACCTTATTTTCCCTCATTTTATTCTTTAAACAAAAATCAAAATCTAAAAATTCCTTTCATTTTCATTTTTTCGTTTTTGCTTCTAAAATGAATTTTCAAATATCGAAAAGTATGCGGATCAAAGTCTTTGATGAAGTGATTAGAAAATTTAAAAATGCTCCATCTTTCAAAACAGGTAACCAAGTCTTTGAATGTACCTGAATGTTACTCCATGAATAATGTTCTTACTTGTTTCAGTTATTTGAGCTATCTAAGATAAAATGCTCCACGAGGGAATACAGTGATAGTGACATCAAAAAAGAGAACAAGAAGATATTATAGAGCAGGGGAAATAGGACACATCTGGAGATGTGCATTAGTAACATGCTGTAATAGAAGATAAACAATGGCCACAAAAAAGCTCTCTTTATGGCACATCTCCATGCCTACAGAAAAGATGCAAAACATGTGCCCACATCTATGATACAGACCGTATAGTTATACCACACTGCCGACTTGAACATCACATCAAGGGATCATTTTCCTGCAGATCATCTAATGTAGTCTACCTAATTTTCTGCATGAAATGTCCTGACACTGCACTCTATGTGGGAGAAACTGGACAAACACTCCGCCAGAGAGGCTACACATTAAACATGGCCACACAGATGTTCCTGTGGCGGCCCACTTCAACAGCCATGGACACTGTGAGAAGGACTTTAAAGTCACAGTGCTTATAGGCAACTTCAAAACACAGCAAGAGAGAAAAGAATGGGAAGTTAAACTCATGCTAAAATTTAATACTTTACAACATGGATTGAATAAAGACAAGAGTTTTATGGCCAGATATGAGGATTGTTTCCATCTCTCAGAATGACAGACAACCTGTCTACAGATCTACGTTGTTTTGAAAAAACTCATTACAAACTTCAAAAGACTTTGTTGGACAGTTATCTTATCTAGAGATCTTGACAATACATTGTTCTTTCCTCTCTTGTTAAATTAACCCTAGCCTGAATGAATCTATTAATTTTTTACATTCAAAATCTCTCATTTAAATATTTACCAATGTTGTTTCTTGTCCTAGAGTGTGTATATAAACATAGGAAACTTCAGTTTCTGTATTACATCTTGCCTGAAGAAGGGGCCTGAGTTGCCTCGAAAGCTTGCATATTGTAATCTTTTTAGTTAGCCAATAAAACGTGTCATTTTGCTTGGCTTTTCTCTTTTTGTCTGTAAAGAAAGCTGCTCAGTGTTAAGCTTTACTATATTCATTCATTTCTAAACAAACTAACTTCAATACTGAATCGCATTAAATATGCATTGTTATTATAGCAAATTAGGCTGCTGTTATTATCAAACATGACTTACACGTTATTTATGTACACTTAAGAGGCAGATTAAATGATTTGCTCAGGGTCACAAAGTACTTCTATAGCAGAAACTGAACAAGATCCCTTACAACTTACAGCACATATGTATTGCCTTAGCAGGTGCACCACTCAAATGTATGTGATTAATATGTATTTATTTATTATTCAAAAATCACTATAGGAAAGAAATAAAAAATATAAAATATCAAATATCAAGCATTTGGAGGGAGAGTATATCAAAAATATAACATACAACATACAGTTAACACTTAATAATAAGCAAAAAGAACTCCAATGCATGGGTCTTTTGGACATTGGTACTTGTGTACCTCCTTCTGGCAAACAATAGCATTACATGCATTATCAATAGCTTGCTTTTTATCTGCTTTATTGAGAACAATCTTCCTTATGTTTTTAACTTGGACAATAGGACATATTTTACATCATTAGATATATATGATCACTGCACACTTTTTTGTATTATTGCTACTTCTGACTGATTAAAGCATGTAGAACTGAAAATTTGAAAATGTCTTTGTGTTTTCTTCTTTGTTTTGTTCTTTATATGTTGAAAATTTAGTTATATTTACATTTTTATGGGTCAGTACTTAGCTTAATCACAGCTGACAGCTTTACCAGTTATTAACCCTAATTTGCAAAAGTCTAATTTTATAAATTATGATGGCTAGTTTTTTTTATTATTTGTCTTGTTTAATTGTTATATTTGTTTCAGACAAGTTTGGCAACAGTAACGGAGAAGAATTTGTAAATGTTGTCACAGGTTGGAACTATTGCAGTCCTAGGGATGTTCACTGCCTTTAAAACTGCACTCTTCTCTACAATGGCTTTCTCCAGACTCAAATCTATAATTTGCTTAGAATCACTTTGTGTTTTTTCATTATTTTGAAAATCTCAGCTATATTGTGGGACATGAAAAAAGAGTGATTAATTTCACAACTGAGTCTTTCAGCAAATTGTGTAACGTAATGAGGTAATAAATTGTATCGGAGCAAATTTAATGATGCAGTTAAATTGGGGATCACTGCTGTCCTACTCAAATAATTTACATTTTACTGTATATGACTAACACTTTTCAGTTTTATTTTATATTGTCTGCAATGCTTTATAGATCATTGAGGATAAAATTGGTATTCAATCTATTTCAAATTCTTAACCTGTAACTAGAGAATGTGAAATGAGTCTTAGAGATCATTATTAAGGTACAGTATGCATTATACACAATTAATAATATGATTAAAACATTTTATTATCAATTTGTCTAGATCTATGGTATGATAACTTATGACCCACAGATCAGAGCTGTCCATAACAAGAAAAAAACAAGAAAACCAGCAATCAATATAAAAAAAAAATGTTAAACTTGCATATAGTGAATATTGTTCTTTTACTTTATATCAAAACAATAATTTAAACCACAAAGAAAAAAAATACTTCTATAAAAGCTATTTTAAATATCCATAAGCCACAAAGTATAATAGACACAGTAGACCTGAATTCACCATTAGCATACTTTGCCCTCGCTAGCTGTTGAGATCATGTACTCCTTAGTATATTGCATGTGATATTTACAAAAGGTATTTTATATTTCTCTTTATATCTCTGAGATTTACTTTAAATTGTTTTTGCAAGCAATTGTAATTAATTGAGCTAAAAGGCCTTTGCTTTTTAATATTGACAGGCCAATTAACAACAACATAGATGACAGTTTCCTGGCCATTTTATTGACACTGTTAACTTCACTTACTCACTCAGCCCTTATCTATTCCATTAACCAAGTTTGCAATACTGAGGAAATAATTCTGGACAGCGTACAGCTCCATTGAAGGGCACATTCACACATAAGCATACTCATTCATATTGTGCCAAATTAAAATCAGTAATTCCCTAAAGTGCACATCTTTAGGATGCAGGAAGAAACCAGAGAACTTCTGGAATAATCCAAAAAACAGTTCCTGGGCTGGATTCAAACCCAAGACTCTAAATGTATAAGTCAGCAGTGCAGCCCACAAAAATTTCTAAACTCTATACTAACTTTAACCATTTTTATTTCTTTAAAAATACTGACTGTTGTTTCTAATTCAATCTAAAATGAACAGTGAAGAATATTTTAAGGACAATTCCGAAGAGTAGTCTAACTGGTTTGGGTCAAAACACTAAATCAAAGATTGGCAAACAACTGTACAAGGAAAAAACAAAATTCAAACTTGCTAAACAGATGCTTGTTGAGGCCAAAATAAAACTCCATTATTGGACCTTGTAGTTTTCTCACTAATTATCTATATATGTAATTCACTAAGCCGACAGAACAGGCAAGACAACCATGGGATACGCACAGAGCCACGCCCACTGACAACACAGAGCCACGCCCACCAACTCTAAGACCATGGGATAGGACGACAACTCACAGAGCCACGCCCGCCAACTCACAGAGCCGAGCCCACTAACAATTCACTAAGCAGCCGACCATGGCACATGCACGACAGAGCCACGCGCGCAAACAATTCAAGCGAGAGCGAAAGCATTGGCCAAGAATATTTTCATTAATCAAGAACAAAAGTCAGAGGTTCGGACCATAAACGATGCCGACTGGCAGCCAACCGGGTAACCAAAGTCTTTGGGTTCCGGGGGGAGTATGGTTGCAAAGCTGAAACTTAAAGGAATTGACGGAAGGGCACCACCAGGTGTGGAGCCTTTCGCTTAATTTGACTAAACACGGGAAACCTCACCCAGCCTGGACACGGAGAGGATTGACAGATTGATAGCTCTTTCTTGATTCTGTGGGTGGTGGTGCATGGCCGTTCTTAGTTGGTGGAGCGATTTGTCTGGTTAATTTCAAAAACAAAGAAGGACAAGTGGCTTTCAGCCACGTGAGATTGAGCATTAACAGGTCTGTGATGCCCTTGGATGTCCGGTACTGCACGCGCGCTACACTGAATGGATCAACGTGTGTCTACCCGCCGCAGAGAGGCGTGAGTAAGCCGTTGAACCCCATTTGTGATGGTAACCGGGGCTTGCAATTGTTCCCCACAAACGAGGAATTCCCAGTAAGTGCGGCTCATTCGCTCCCACTGATTACGTCCCTGCCCTTTGTACACACACCCCCCTTGCTACTACAATGGTCGGGTGACTTGGTGGATTAAATATAGAAAAGCAGCTGGAACCGCAAAGAACAATGAAAAGTCAACATGGCTCAGACATGCATGTGAACTGTACACAGACGAAAACGACTCAGGTGAAGAGTTGGGGGCGGGCACATGAGCAGGCAGTGCGTTCTAAATGATGGATTTTTTCAAATGTTCATTTCTTTCCCTGTGCTTAAAAATCATTAAACAAGCGGCGTGATTATGAGGCGTATGCTACGCCACAGGTTGGCTAGTTTACTTTATTTTTGCAAATTCTGGACACCAATTGACACGAAGCCTGTGACATATTTATCAATTGTCTCAGAGTAGAACAATGGACCTAACTGGCTCAAAATTTCAGACTGACACAATTTTGGTCTGAGAAAAAGGATTTTAGCAATTTTGCTAATTTAAGAAACTAGTCCTAGCTTCACCAGGATTTAGGAGTGTTTGTGAGCCACCCTAGCTCACTAGTTGCTGGCAGATGGTGGAGATCAGGAAGAGATCAACTTGCATATAAGGTTGACTGTTTTGGAAATGCTATACAACAATGAACTCGTAAAAAGATATTGATTTGATAGAGATGGAATAATGCTCATTACACATTTTACACACTTCTACATAAGTTAGGTTCTATGGTACTGTACGTGATTGCTCTGTCTACACAAAGAAGCCATGTGTTGTCAGCTGAAATGAAAGTGTAACATCATGCGTAAAATTCAGCTTTTGATTTATGTATGGCAAAACAAATTTTTTACCAAACTTTAAATGCCACAACAATGTGTGAGGTAATTTGTAGATTGCAAAATTTCCCACTACTCCACATAAGATAATGTTAAAGTAAGCTGCATTAATGCAAATTGGCACACACATAAAGGTCACTGACTTAAGTGTGGATAAGCATGCATATATGAATCATAAGTAATATCATATTATCAAAACACAAGTGATCATGGCTACAAAACTGTAGCAGTTAGAAAATTACCTTTAAGACAGACAAGGCTGGATGTGTGAGTGACACTGATATGTTACACAGGCACGCTGAACTTTGCATTCCATGAACCCCTGGAACATTCATGTTACACTTTACAGTGTATTTATCTTTGACAAGATAATGGGGTATCACAAAGAGAGAATGAGACAAAGCATGGCACAGTGGAAGATGACTGCATCACTAGAAGAATGAAAGTGACTGCAGAAACAGCACAAGAAGAGCTTTAGCTAGTTTCAGTAATACTGTTACTTTATGAGGCGTTTCTTTGTTGGCATAACAGAGTGAAAGTGATTCATCTGACAGTATGACTGTGGATCACCCATCTACCCATCCGACCATTCATCCATTTTCTAAAATACTTTATCCTGAGCAGGGTCACAGGGAAACCAAGCACAGTGAACAAGTAAACACACCCGTTATTGGGCTTTATTCTCATTCGGTGTGTGTGTCTCGGCCTTTCCATCTTGGCGAATGTTACAATATTATCAGTTCAATATCCTACCTATGTTTTCCTTCTTCTTCTACTTTGATTATTATTATGTTTGTGGTGAATCCTCGGTGTCAGTATCAGAAAACTACAAAATGTCATCTCAAGTGTCAAGTTTACGTCAAGAGATGTCACAAAATCGTGATGTCATACATTCTCAGTCTCCTTGCTGGGGATGGGACTAGGATGATTTGTAAATAAAGTTCTTTTCCAAGTTTGACTTTTAGTGCAATTGCTAGGACTAACTTTGAGATGCTTGATAAATAATGAGCCCTGATCCAAAAGATCAATAACTCACATACTTAGGATCACAGCAATAAAATAAAAGTTACCTGACAAAATGGAAAGTAAAAATAAAAAGTAAAACAGCACAGAATAAGACTTTATTTCATATTTCCTAATAGTAATCAAGTTCACTTTTTAAATTGGAACTTACTATGATGTTACCTAAATTTTAGTGTGGCTTAAATCACATTTTTAATTATAAATACTGAAATGATTCTTCATGCAAAGTTAAAGATGATTCCTAAAGTTAACTATGACAAATGACATTAAATACTTTTTGAGTCCACTTATTCAACTACATGGTCATGAGTAACTACAATCTATCTTGGCAGCACTGGGTGCAACACAAGTATTTATAAAATGATATTATATTTCCATTATGCTATCTATTATCCTTATAATTCTATACAATATCCTTCTGCATTAACAGATTAATTCTTACCTGTTGGACTTCATTGTTACCCCCATTGAGAATGGAGATGCCCAGCTTGAGAGTTGAAGAAACCATAGCTCCTGTTTCACCTATGAATGAGCAGAGAAAAATGCAAGCATATTTTTTATTGGATGAAAGTCCTTATTGAAAAAACTTACCTTCACTTTGACTATCTTGGAATAGATTGTAATGGCAATATGATGGTCTGGACAGAAAAGGGCACCCTGTTCTTAAGAACTTTTACCATTTGTTTTTGGAGAATTTGCAGATGTGACCACATTAGTAAAGAGATATGCTCAGGTGTCCTAACATGCCCAAAGACCATTCTAACTAAGTGCCCAAACCACTTCAACTGGCTCATCTTGGTCAGGAAAAGCATTAGCTCTATTAGAGGTCTCTCCAATATTGCTGAGCCTCATACCTTTTCACAAAGAATCAGGTAATACAAATAATAAACTAAAAAAGACTAATGAATAAAAAAGAAACTCTTCCTGATTAGGGATGCCAAGACCTTAGTGGTGTTTACTGGTTAGCACATGTTGGCCACAATGAGGGTTTGTGAACTTGCCCTGCAATATGCTGATGTCTTGTCAAGATTTGCCTTCTGCTACACACAGGATGAGATGGCCTCTGGAACACTGGCAAAATCAGCACCTTAAGATGGTGTCACACACATGTGCATGGGAGGCAGCTAAAGGGCTCAAGGGAAGACAGTTCTGAGGCATGCCGGGATGTGGCGGAGTGCACTGATTCTTTTTTTCCCTTGCCTGTAGACCATTCCCGGGAGATCTCACCTGGCTCTCATGACGTCACTTCCGTGACCGAGCCAATGGAAGAAGACCTTACCGGCTCCGGCCCCTGTGATGTCATCTCCGGGCTTGAACCAATGGCAGATGATTCTGAGCCAGACCCATATGACCTCACTTCCTGTATTCCCCTTTAAAAGTCTATCCGTTTCCTCTATGAGTCAGTCTTGTTGTGGACTCTGTTGTATGCACATCAGTGCTCTATATTTTGCATTTTTTCGACTTTGCAGCCAGGATACTTCATTATATGGGTGGCTGCCCCAAACCTTTATCTGTGTGATGTCTCGTTATTGCGACAATGGATAATAGTTTGTCTGACTGTAAACATTATAGAAACTAGGATATAAACTCTGTAGTATTTTAGTGAATATGAACAGCAATTAACAAATTTCTTGAAGTGTATACATTGTTAGATAGATAGATAGATAGATAGATAGATAGATAGATAGATAGATAGATAGATAGATAGATAGATAGATAGATAGATAGATAGATAGATAGATAGATAGATAGATAGATAGATAGATAGATAGATAGATAGATAGATAGATAGATAGATACTTTATTAATCCCAAGGGGAAATTCACATACTCCAGCAGCAGCATACTGATACAAAAAAAAACAATATTAAATTAAAGAGTAATAAAAATGCAGGTAAAAACAGACAATAACTTTGAATAATATTAACGTTTACCACCCACCCGGGTGGAATTGAAGAGTCGCATAGTGTGGGGGAGGAACGACCTCCTCAGTCTGTCAGTGGAGCAGGACATTGACAGCAGTCTGTCGCTGAAGCTGCTCCTCTGTCTGGAGATGATACTGTTCAGTGGATGCAGTGGATTCTCCATGATTGACAGGAGCCTGTTCAGCGCCCATCGCTCTGCCACAGATGTCAAACTGTCCAGCTCCATGCCCACAATAGAGCCTGCCTTCCTCACCAGTTTGTCCAGGCGTGAGGCGTCCCTCTTCACCGCGTAGAAGAGGGTGCTCGTCAAAACCGTCTGATAGAACATCTGCAGCATCTTATTGCAGATATTGAAGGACGCCAGCCTTCTAAGGAAGTATAACCGGCTCTGTCCTTTCTTACACAAAGCATCAGTATTGGCAGTCCAGTCCAATTTATCATCCAGCTGCACTCCCAGGTATTTATAGGTCTGCACCATCTGCACACAGTCACCTCTGATGATCACGGGGTACATGAGGGGCCTGGTCCTCCTAAAATCCACCACCAGCTCCTTGGTTTTGCTGGTGTTCAGGTGTAGGTGGTTTGAGTCGCACCATTTAACAAAGTCCTTGATTAGGTTATACTCCTCCTCCTGCCCACTCCTGATGCAGCACACAATAGCAGTGTCATCAGCAAACTTTTGCACGTGGCAGGATTGTTGAATTCTACCTATTCATTTTTTGGACTTCCAAGTGTTGACATCACTGTGGGAGGCGGCCAATCTGTTCAGTTCTATGTTACATTCTGTTTTAGCTATAATGACTATATGGATGGACAAAGTAACAAATAGGCTTTTAAAGAGGCTAAAGGACCAGTAATGAGGGATTTAAAAAATATATTTGTGTTAACATGACTCAGCTCTTTGGAGGAATGACTGTGGGCACAAATGCATGACGAAACTGGTACAGTGTTACTAAAATTTTGAAACTGAAGCTTTGTTTACTTATGATTCAGGGGGTTTACATTAGATGACAAATATATCCATCCTTAAGTCAGTACTACTGAGCTTAAGCCTTAATGTCTCTCAAAAGATTATCTCTACTGAACTGATCAGCAAAATTTAAAACTTACCTTTACAAGCACTGATCATCTGCAGTACCATCTCGGCTGCTCCACGATTGTGAAGTCGGGATTGCTGGTACAAGAGTCGCTGCTTTTCCATTTCTTTTTCCTGGAAGTTAATTAAAAAATAAGATAAAGTTTAAAATGGTTAGTTTGAAATAGTATTTTACAGAATATTAATTTATTACTGAAAGTTACGACAGTCACATTTAAAAAAAATAGACTTAGAAACAGCTTGGTTATAATCCTTCATTTCTAGTTCTAGTGTTAGACTAGTGCAGCTGCAAACAAGAAAAATTAACTGCCGTTTAAGTAATAGGAAACCATTCATGTGAGAAAAATGTTGAGCAAAATGGTCATGATTATGTCATAATCTGCTAGATATGGTAAACTACAAGACACAGAAAGCTTCAGTAGTTTCAAATAGTGATTAAGTTCAAGTTCAAGTTCAAGCACTTTATTGTCATTGTGTAACACAACAAAATTACTTTTTGTGACAGCCCCGAGGTGCATTTAAAGAGAAGTCAAATAATTCCAAATATGTCGTACACAGTGTTAAGTGATCAAGTAACCAGAGCAAATTATTATTATTGTTCAAAGTACAGCAGCATAAATTGTTATTGCACCTGTTAATGAATAGTACATTACATATTCTACAGTATATTGTATTACATTAGTATATTGCACATTACCAATATAGCTTATTGCACATGTTCAATTAAAAATGGTCTCAGACTGAGGAGATTCAGAGTTCAGAAAGTTTATGGCAGATGGGAAAAAGCTATTTTTTAGTCTGTTTGTGCGTACACGGATTAACCTAAAGCGTCTGCCTGACGGGAGGAGCTCAAACAAAGAATTTCCAGGATGAGTTTTGTCCTTGAGAATGTTTTTGGCCCTTCTCACACAGCGAGTCTTATACGAGAGTTCGAGTGATGGCAGTTCAGTCCCTATAATGGACTCTGCTGTTTTTACGACCTGCTGCAGGGCTTCTTTAGCAGCCTTGGTGCAGCTGTTGTACCTGCAGGCCTTCATGCAGTTAGTTAAAATGCTCTCTATAGTGCATCTATAGAAATTAACCAGCAGCTTCTGGGGGAGGTCAGCTCTCCTTAGCTTCCTGAGAAAATAGAGGCGTTGTTGTGCTTTGCCTATTATAGCCAAGTTGTTGTCAGCCCAGGACAGATCCTCTGAGATGGTGACTCCTAGAAACTTAAAGCTGGAAACTCTCTCCACAGCATCTGCATTGATTGTTATCAGACTGTGATTGGTCTTTTTAGTGGTCCTAAAGTCCAGAATAACTTCTTTGGTCTTTTTGGTATTTAAGACCAGGTTGTTGGTGTTGCACCATGCTGTCAGATTCTGAACCTCTTCCCTATATGCAGCTTCACTGTTGTCTGTTACAAGCCCGATGACAGTTGTATCATCCTATAGCTGTTTATGAAAATGGTACTTCTACATTCATTTCTTTCTCTTCTGTGTATTTGTTGGTAATTATTTGGAGATTTACGGCATGCATCAATGCAAAATATAACATGAAATAAACAATCGTACATCAACTTTTTGAGTAACTACTCCATGGATTCTGTCTTCAATATAAAAATGCAATGTTAGATTAAACATCTAAATCCTTTACATAGTTTGCTTCTTGTGGCTCTGCATTATTCATCGCATATTTATAATTAATGTATCCTTAATGTTCACGATATTTAATTCAATCATTAGTACATTCTTTGCATAACTGCACAAAAATGGATTCATAGCATCATGCCTATAACCAAACTGATTCTGCACTGAGTGCGCTGAACCATAGACTCCCCTATCCTTCAAATTTAAAAAGGCCTCCTAGATTGGTAAGTTTCATTTCTAAATGAAAAGCTGTACCAGTTATAAATGAAGGTGTACCAGTTAGAATTATTAGATATTTTTGTTGGATTTGCATTAACTTTCTTAGCCTAAGTGGAGCAATAACAAGTTTTCAATATGAATTATGATTAGAGAATTATTTAGAGTGCAAAAACACCTCTCTTGTTGTTTATTACCAATTTGTTGAATTAAAAACAGAAATGTATCATTTACACAGTTGAGTAGAACTTTCTACTCAATTATTCTATTGTGCAGAGGTGAAAGACTCACTTTTCACACCTGCTTTAAAAAGCTTATCCTCACTCAATCATGTAATTTTTTAACTTACTTCAAAGGACAGCTCCTCTCCCTCCTCTTCATCACCTTCTCCTTCTTCTTCAATGTGACAGCTCTAGCAGCCAAAATAGAGAACAATATAAAAAAGAATAATGGTTGTAGCTGAATTAAACTGTTGACATTTAACTACATGATAAATACTGGAAATTAAATTAAAAAATCAGTTTCAATTATTGATGTTCATCAAGTAAGATCTCCAATTATGATATAAAGTAACAACAGCCCATTAAACATTAAGTCATAAGTTTAGGACATCCTGTGACAATAAATGACAACAATCTCTGGTAATTCCATTTAATTACTAGGGCATGTGTTTGATAATCAAAACTGTTACAGGAAATTTTATATTTTTTCTTATACAGTGCTTTTTTCCAAAGTGATGCAAAATGCACTAAATATCTTAAAAACATTTTGTTATGTATTATTATTGCTTTTCTTGATACTGCAAATGTACTATAGCATTAAAATCATGAAACACATATTTTAGGTTTGTTTATTAGTTCAGATTTTGGTTCCATGTAAAGGAATAGAACCAATTTATTTTCATTTTCCAGAGACTTTTCAGAGTAATGGAAACTGGCAAATTTATAATTTGAATCTCAGTAAAAAAATTTAAAAATTCCCAAGAATGTGTAAACTTAGAGAATGAATGGAGGTTGTGCTTGATAAATAAATTGACGTGGAAGTTTAAAAAAATACTCAACAATTCTTTTCATGATATTTTCAAAAGCTCTCCAGTCTATGTGCTGCCATTACTTGGTATTTGTTAGCTCTAAAATAATCTACAAGGCAAAGGTAAACAAAAGCATATTTGTATAAAAAATCCCATGATATTGATACATACTCTAATGATGAATGAAGGTAGATAGCACACCTAAGCTGAAGTGCTAATGTGAAGGCACCTATAACTAAATTTAAACTTTAAAAAAAGATTCTTGGTTATTGTAAAAATTGACAAAGCTTACTTGAAATATCCATTTGATGTTTTTCAACAAAATTCCTAAGTACGTAATTAGTTCATTAACAGAAAGTCAAATGTTTTTTCTTGAAAACTTACTTTAGCCATGATGTCAGCATATGCCATATACAGGTAGTCTTCTTCCAGCTTGCTACAAAGCAAGAAATAGCAAAATAATCAATAAAATTCCACTGAAAACAGAACAGCTATAAGCTTCAGGAAAGAAACTATATATATATATATATATATATATATATATATATATATATATATATATATTTATATATCTCACGTTTTTTCTGTAAGTGCTGTCCGACTGAAATGCAAAATCAACTGATGAAGTGGGTCTGGCTTTTTCTCTTTGGGCTCCTCCTCCTCTTCTTCTTCCTCAAGTGATTTCTGAAAGTTTATACAAATTAGAAAATAACAAAGTTGTTCTGTCAGTCACAAACTTAAAGTGAAACTGTGTCAAAATACATCTGTATAAATTAAAAATACTGAAAAGTAATTTCAGAAAACAAAAGGAAGTTCAATGCTCAAGCATTATGGACTATATCATTCTTCATGCTATTCCTTCTAAGCATTTGCATGTGTTTTTTTCTGGAATTTTTAATATTTAAATTAAGACAACAGTAGCAAACAGACCAGGAATTAATGTACTCTTTAAAAGATGCAACAAAACACCTATTAAGAGTTGAAAAAACAAAGTTACACTAAGCTAGATGAGCTTGCAGCAAATATAAATATGACAGGCAAAATAATTATAGTAAAGTGTGTAGAGGAAAAAGAATTGCCCAAGATCCAAACCAAGGTACTGCGCTACTTAATGGTAAGCATATACGTCCATGAGCTATGAATCTTTCATTAACATATTGTAGTTTAGGAATTTACAAAATGCAAAATTTAAAAAATGCAAACAATAAAAAGAAATGCCTATAAAAAGAACAATAGTAATGGGATGGAAGATAAAAAAGAACAAAGAATAAGTTGGAGTGTTAAGGGGACAACCACAGGGCACTGAAAATGTTAAAAGAGCTAGAGCCATTAATGAAGAGAAATTATTTTGGTACTTCTTTTCAAAATTCTTTAGTAAATATCAAGGCAAGCTCCTCCAATACTACTACTCCTTGGACAAGGTAAAGATACTACTCCTCCAGTCTCATGTTCTAGGTTTTATTGAGATAGAAAATACTATTCATTATTTGGGTACTTACTGCTAGGTCATCTATCATTCTGTCCTCAAAGGAATAGCCTTCTGTTTGTATCCAAGAGGACTTGAAGCCTTCAAGGAACATATTAGATGCTCTGTGCCTAAGGAGGATAGTAGAGTAGCTGGTAAGTGCGGGAAGGGAAATAGATGAATTATTACAATGTCCATCATCCTGGTTCACTGACGTCATCAGTTTCCTGTTACTGAAATGGAAAATTCTGTGCAAAATTCTCCCAAAAGGATCTGTGTTAATGGGATAAAATTCTTTCAGGTTGTCATTAAATAATTAAGACAAAAATTATCCCAGCCACTCAAATGAGTGCGGAGTACAAAATTCAATAATTGTGTAGATTATAAATTATCAGTATGCAAACACATTATTTCCTGAAAGAAATCTCCTATCCTTAATGATTTCTTACACTTAGCTACAGAGCAGTAAGTATATCTTTCTTTCTAACTAGACAGCTGTTCCGGAGTGAAACAAAGGTTTAAGTTCTAGTTAGTTTGTTTACTATGTTACTATAAGAATACTAGAGAATGAGAAATTTGAAAACATAGACTTAGCCTTATAAATCACAGTTCTCACTGATTTCATTATTGATGGAGATAAAGAATTGTAATACGCAATCATGAGTACTGCATTTTGCTTCATTCTACCTGCAGCAAAACAGACTGGTATTATGGGTGTAATGGTATGGGATATATTTTTGAGGCACATTATTGAGCTTTTGAAAACTAAGCATAAGAAATCTGCAGCTAATTAACATTTCATGCTAGGGCATGAAAAGGTTGAAAGTGCGCTTAGCTTTATATTTTTTCTTAAACTAAAGATCACTAAAAGTTCTGTAACGCTGAATAACTATCTAATGAAAAATACTGGTAACACTTTATATACATGACCCAACCCCCATTTCTGGCCACCATAATGTTTGGGACAATTGGCATCACAGGTGTTTGTGATTACTTAGGTGTGTTTCATTGCTTCATGAGTATAGACATAAGGTACCTGGTCTTGCTTCTACCTACAGACTACCTTTGGAGTCTGTAGTTGCCATTGTTCAACATGAGGACAAGAGCTGTGCCAATGAAAGTCAAAGTCAAAAAACAAGAATGAAGCCATTGGAGACATCAGTAAAACCTTAGGATTACCTAATCAACTGTCTGGAATATCATTAAGAAGAAAAAAATACACTGGTGAGCTCAGTAATTGCAATGGACAGGCAGGCCAAGGAAGACTTCCGCCAAGGAAGACTTCCACCGCTGATGACAGAAGAATCCTCACTATGGTAAAGAAAAAGCTCCAAATGCTCAGAAACAGTCTTCAGGGGGTAAATGTGGATGTGACAGAGACTGCTATCTGTGGAAGACTTCAGGAAGAGAAATACAGAAGCCACACTGCAAGAGGCAGACCACTAGTTAAGCATAAAAACGCGATGGCCAGATTACAGTTTGCGAAAACGTACTTAAAAGAGCCTGAAAAAGTCTGGAAAAAGACCTTGTGGTCAGACAAGACAAAAATGAACATATATGAGGGTGATGGCAAGAGCAAAGTGTGGAGATAAAAAGGAACTGCCCAAGATCCAAAGCACACCACCTCATCTGTTAAACATGATGGTTGGGGGTGTTATGGCTTGAGCACATATTGGCTGCCATAGGCACTATCACACTTATCTTCATTGATGATGGTATAGCTGACCGCAGTTGCACATTGAATTCTGAGGTGTACAGAAACATCTTATTTGCTCAAGTTCCAGTAAATGCAACCAAACCCATTGAATGGCACAATGATCTCAAACATACTGCTAAAACAACACAGGAGTGTTTCAAAGCTAAAAAAAATTGGAAAATTCATGAATGGCCACCAGATTTAAATCCAACTCTGCATGCCTTCCATATGCTGAAGAGAAAACCTAATGGGACAAGCCCCTGAAACAAGCAGGAAATGAAGTTAGATGCATTAGAGGACTGGGAGAGCATCACCAGATAAGATCCTCAGCACCTAGTAATGTATGTATATGAATCGCAGACTTCAAGCAGTCATTGTACTTCTTTAATAGACCTGTCATTGCTGTGTCCCAAATATTTCGGTGTCCTGAAATTGGAGGACCATGTAGAAAAAGTGTTATCATCTCTACATGTTGTGACCTAAATGTATGCAAATGTACATACATTTAAATTAAAGTCAAAATGTGCACTTTAAACACTTCTGAATTGTTTACTTTGCAATTTTAAACTGTGGAGCAGAGAGGTAAATCAAGGAAAATGCGTACTGTATATACACAACAGAGTCAGTTGTCAATGTGTTAAATGTGTGACAGACAGACAGACAGACAGACAGACTGACTGACTGACTGACTGACTGACTGACTGACTGACTGACTGACAGACAGACAGACAGACAGACAGACAGACAGACAGACAGACAGACAGACAGACAGACAGACAGACAGACAGACAGATAGATAGATAGATAGATAGATACTCAAAAACACTGATGGATGATTGATGGGTGAGGGCAGAAAATGCTTGATGTATGTACTATACCTTACAAATCAGCACTCGTAAAATTTAGTGGAGGAATTAAAACTAGTCTGAGACAAACAGAATTACTTTGCATGACAATTGAATCCTTATCATAAAATACATGGTGGATGAAGGAGTATTAATATAAGAAATAGATTGTAATTCTTAATGTGTTTTCTTAGCAGTACCAGTTCACCATAAAAAGGATCTGCATTTCAGTGGAGATTGGCTTTATCTGTAAAACCCTCCATGTCAAGCCCTGCCTATGAGACTAGCTGTTGGCATGGCACTCAAAGTTAGCAAGATGTCTACAAGTCTATTTTAACAGGCCTATATATTACACCATGGACTCAAAGCTGTATACAGTGCATCTGGAAAGTATTCACAGTGCATCACTTTTTCCACATTTTGTTATGTTACAGCCTTATTCCAAAATGGATTAAATTCATTTTTTTCCTCAGAATTCTACACACAACACCCAATAATGACAACATGAAAAAAGTTTACTTGAGGTTTTTGCAAATTTATTAAAAATAAAAAAATTGAGAAAGCACATGTACATAAGTATTCACAGCCTTTGCCATGAAGCTCAAAATTGAGCTCAGGTGCATCCTGTTTCCCCTGATCATCCTTGAGATGTTTCTGCAGCTTCATTGGAGTCCACCTGTGGTAAATTCAGTTGACTGGACATGATTAGGAAAGGCACACACCTGTCTATATAAGGTCCCACAGTTGACAGTTCATGTCAGAGCACAAACCAAGAATGAAGTCAAAGGAATTGTCTGTAGACCTCCGAGACAGGATTGTCTCGAGGCACAAATCTGGGGAAGGTTATAGAAAAATTTCTGCTGCTTTGAAGGTCCCAATGAGCACAGTGGCCTCCATCATCCGTAAGTGGAAGAAGTTTGAAACCACCAGGACTCTTCCAAGAGCTGGCCGGCCATCTAAACTGAGTGATCGGGGGAGAAGGGCCTTAGTCAGGGAGGTGACCAAGAACCTGATGGTCACTCTGTCAGAGACTCCAGAGGTCCTCTGTGGAGAGAGGAGAACCTTCCAGAAGGACAACCATCTCTGCAGCAATCCACCAATTAGGCCTGTATGGTAGAGTGGTCAAACGGAAGCCACTCCTTAGTAAAAGGCACATGGCAGCCCGGCTGGAGTTTGCCAAAAGGCACCTGAAGGACTCTCAGACCATGAGAAAGAAAATTCTCTGGTCTGATGAGACAAAGATTGAACTCTTTGGTGTGAATGCCAGGCGTCACATTTGGAGGAAACCAGGCACCGCTCATCACCAGGCCAATACCATCCCTACAGTGAAGCATGGTGGTGGCAGCATCATGCTGTGGGGATGTTTTTCAGCGGCAGGAACTGGGAGACTAGTCAGGATAAAGGGAAAGATGACTGCAGCAATGTACAGAGACATCCTGGATGAAAACCTGCTCCAGAGCGCTCTTGACCGCAGACTGGGGCGATGGTTCATCTTTCAGCAGGACAACGACCCTAAGCACACAGCCAAGATATCAAAGGAGTGGCTTCAGGACAACTCTGTGAATGTCCTTGAGTGGCCCAGCCAGAGCCCAAGACTTGAATCCGATTGAACATCTCTGGAGAGATCTTAAAATGGCTGTGCACCGACGCTTCCCATCCAACCTGATGGAGCTTTGAGAGGTGCTGCAAAGAGGAATGGGCGAAACTGGCCAAGGATAGGTGTGCCAAGCTTGTGGCATCATATTCAACAAGACCTGAGGCTGTAATTGCTGCCAAAGGTGCATCGACAAAGTATTGAGCAAAGGCTGTGAATACTTATGTACATCGGATTTCTCAGTTTTTTTATTTTTAATAAATTTGCAAAAACTTCAAGTAATCTTTTTTCATGTTGTCATTATGGGGTGTTGTGTGTAGAATTCTGAGGAAAAAAATGAATTGAATCCATTTTGGAATAAGGCTGTAACATAACAAAATGTGGAAAAAGTGATGCGCTGTGAATACTTTCTGGATGCACTGTAGATGTTTGGCAGTGAGCAATGAAAACTGTGTGCAAGGGTGCAGGATGAAACTTGCTCAAAAGTGTATAATCTACTTCCCATACAACCTTATATAATGTTTGAGTTTACCAACATTTTAAAATATTTAATTATGTAAGTATTATGAATAGTTAAAGATAGCCCGTTCATACATTTTTTTCAACTCCATAAGTCAGTTTGGCCTAAACTGACATATTGGGGTGTTAGTCTGTCAACCAGAGATGGGGCAGAAATTTATCACAGCGTACATATACAGTATACATAATGACAAGCACACTTAAAATTGGTAGTTTACAGGAAGCTTTTATCCTCAAAGGAATCATAAGGAAATTGGGAGAACACATACTCCATGCAAAAGGTTCTACTGTCTGCAGTCAAGCTCAGCTACTCAGTTAACAATTAATGCTTCTCCACTGTTCCATTCTGTTTTAGAAACCAAAGACCAAAAAATATCTTTTTCTATCACAGATTCAGGTAAAATTTGTGTTGTACTTATTGAAAAATCACCCAACCAGTCTTATGAAGGTTTATTGTGTGTTGATATAGTTGTGCACCAGACAGTGAAGGAGAAATGCAAAAGCACCTTTTGTTTCCTACCTGGGCAGGTTGTAGAGTGGCGTCATCCTAAAACAGGCAACTACAGCCCGACGGCGCTGTTTAGAAAGCAGCTTATGCCAGACAGCCTTCTTTGACTTGAATGGGTGTTCAGTCTAATAGGGGAAAAAAACAATATAAAGAACAGCGGGTGGAAAAATATTAAAGTGGTGAATGAAAAACTGCTTGTATTCGATTGTTGAATAAAATAATAAGATGTTTAATCCCCAGGGTCTCATAATATTTTACACTATTTACTGTAGAAACATTACTGTTGAAATTGAATTAATTTAGTTGTTCACCAATAGCTTTGCTGTGTCTTTTTTTTAAAGTACCTCCATTATTGAAATGAACAATATTGTGCAATTTTCTGTAAAAAATATAAAATACACAAATACAAACAGCTTTAACATACTAGTTTATCCATCTAGTAGTTACTCAAAAACCATTTAAGTAAACAAGCACTGGCATTCATAAATATCAAAATACAAAGCAAGGCTTGAATTTTAATGTGTGGAAGAGGTGGGAATCCCCCCAGTTTAACAGCAAATGAGGGGTTTATAATCTTAGGGATATTTCATCAAAGGGTTTATAAAGAATGATATATAATTAAGTACAATTAACTATAATTAAGTAGCATTCTAAATGTATTCTGCAAAATTTTCTGCCCAGTAAGTGAAAAATACTACTTTAAACCAACACAAAATATACATATACAAACATTATTATATCTGTACTGTTGCGTTATTGAATTCCCAGATCAAACCAAGCATTTTTATTTAAACAGACTCATTAAAGATATTTTTCTAACAACATGCTTTTAAAGTCTGGTTTGTCAGTTAACCAATCTGTTATGCTTGTAACATTTGTTATTGTAAAATTTATATTTGCATTATTAGCTAGTTAAAAATGATTACTAAAATGCATTATTTAACAGATGAGTCAAATTAATTCAAATGTCAAATGCCACAAGTTTACAACTTTCTGTGTCAAGACGGATTTGTCTGTTTTACATTAATCTTTTATTTCAGAACACCTGCATATCATTCTTTGTTTTGCTGTTTTCAAAGATTTTCTGTGAGTAATCAGACTTTTGTTACTGCTTATGCCTGTGTAAAATCCAGAATTAGAAAATTACTTGGACTGCCATTACCTGTACTCAATAAATTTGTAACTGAGAGACAGCATTACATTGTTCAGTGTACCATTCAAATATATGATGTGTGTGCTTTTATTCATTTGTTATAATAATGAACATTAGCTTGCCTTCAAAAGCCAAATGAACAACACAAATTGAGTGTCTACAGATTCCAATTTAGCAATGAAGTAATCTGTTTTGCTTGTCCTACTAACTGTGTGTTTCAGCAATTACGTATCTTCATTGCATTATGTGCCACTGATGATTGTTAACTAAATTAGGACTAGGGCTAACATGTGCAATAGAATAACAAGTGGTCCTAATAAACAACTGTTTTTAGAAAGCAGTAGAGAAAAAGGTCTCTCTTTAGCAGACTAGCAGGAGGATAGTGAGAGTGATTTATCACAGTTAGTAAATAGAAATTGTTCTTGAAATTGTTTAAAATCTTTAACATGTTACTATGACAAACAATTGTTCTGCATAGATTGTTATTCTGCTTTTCCATGAACTAAGACTGTCACAAAAGGTTTCTGTATGTTTAGTCAATGACATGCCGACAAAACATAGCACACTCGTACATGTCACATTGCTGGCAATGCTCCATCTTCTTCCACAAAATGCCTTAATTTGCTGAAGATATCTACACTTGTAACGAAGCATTATCACACAATGTCAATGTGATAATGAGACCAATATAACAATAAGAAATCAAAACAGCAAGAAATAAAATTTAATAGCAGATCAGCACAAAATGAAAACCATCAAAAATATATGTGACAAGGTAAAACTGAGCAGGCTGGTGTGCCATTTACTGTTGTTGAGTCATCTTCAACAGAAAGGTCCTGCTTCTCCCTCCAGGCTGATGACAACCAAATGGAGAAAAAACAGGCAACAGTGCAATCCTGATAAAATATCAAACACATTACACATATCTACATAGTAGATATATTTGAAGCTTGTTAATTACAGTTAATCCACACACTGATACTGTATGGCAAGATGATTTTGTCACCTGTAACATCACTTTCATGGCAATTCTGCCTGGTGCCATTTTGCAAAACTCCAGGCTCCAAAAATACACAGCTGGGAATAAGAGCGTGGTCTGAGCAGCCCTTCTTGTTTCAGACAGAGCATGAATGCCACATTCTGAGATGCCAACTGCAGTCTGTTGCACAGCCAGAACTTTCCTTCTGCAGAAGACATTCTAAAGTTCTTAGCTGAAATTGGAGACTCTGGTAACTCTCTCAGGATAACTCTCTCAGCTGCTGTATTATAATGCTCCACATCAGGAAAGGTCCTCTATGTATGGGACCATTTGAACATTGGCAAAAATTTGAGAAAAAGACGAGAAAGTGGTAGAAGTTGGGGAACAAACATGGGTCAGGATACTAGGAGACAATTGTTCAAACCCAAAAATGTGGAACTACTCATAAATAGCCACTTACTAACTCAATGTGGTACAGAACAGCTGACACCTCCTGCACTCTCTTCACCACCTTCTCCGGATCTTCAGAGTCCTCTGCTTTCCCAGACAATTCTTTGTAGAGAGCCATCTGCCAACGGATGGATGAATCTTCTACCTGGTAGATAAATAAAAAAAAGATGAATAAAGAGTATAGCTTGGGCAGTTTACTATCAAAAAATTATTTAAAAAAAGTAAGCAGACAAAATTAAAAATATACACCTCTTTTATTTCAACATTATGAATATTCTAATATTTATATACATTCATTATCAGAATATTGTGTTTTACTTAGGATATATAGAAATACAGAGCATTACCTAGTAGAACTGTCCAAACTGTAGGACCCACACCCAGGAAGGGTTATGCCAATCAATTGCTGGGCATAATCGAATTGCAAAAACTCAGATATTGCAAAATTAACAATTAACCAGTTTCAACGTCCATGATTAATTTTAACTAGACAAGCCAAAATTAATGTGCCTTTATACCCTCTGTAACATCAAGCTGCCTTTATATTGACTTTGGGTGTTTCTTTACTGAGTTGGACTACTGTGAGAGGCACACTGCAGGAAGCATCAAGAAACAAAATTAAAAACCTGACAGAGATCATAGGGGGTTGACCAGGATCATATGATATACACACAATTATGTGGATCACATTTTTTCAAGAAAACTCTTTTTGGTCATACTCTCATGCTACCATTCAGTCTACCCTCCATGTCCGAAAAACTCACCTTGCCTTGTAAGTGCAGGTTATTTGTTAAAAACTCCCTCACCTCTTCATCTGTATCTTTCTGTAAGAGAGATGTTAAGAAATCAAATCAAAGTCTAGGGCAGAAATGTTACAAAAGCTGTAGCATATTCTAATACATTATATAGAAAGGTTGACCAATAACTCTTCAGCAAGAAAAGGAAAAGGACTTGCACAGAAGCAGCTTTAAAGTGGGGGCTCGGTGGTCTCGTGGCCTCAGAACCCCTATGGAGTTTTTTTGTTTTTCTGTCCTCCTAGCCATCAGACCTTACTTTATTCTTTGTTATTTAGTATTGCTTAACCTTATTTATATATTTTCATTTTTTTTTAATAAATGTTTCTTTCTTCATCTTGTAAAGCACTTTGAGCTACATCATTTGTATGAAAACATGCTATATAAATGAATGTTTTTGTTTAAACCCTCTCTATTTTTCTTCTTGTTTTTTCTGCTTCTTCTCCTTCTGCTTCTTCTGCTTTATTCAGTTCAAGGACATTCATTTTCCAAATCTGTTTTCTCATTTACAAGATACCAAGAGGCAATATTCTACTGTACACTTTCACCATGATGTACAAGGCAAGAACTAATCCTGTGTGAGGTGCTTGCATATCACTGGGTACACATATAGTTATTATATACTGTATCATCTCAATCTGAAAAGACCAATTAGACTGACATATCTGTTATATGGAATATGGTTTAGAAACTCAGACCCTGCACAAAGACTGGGATTGGCACAGTAATTAAGGGTTAGGTACGAACATTTGAAAGGGTTGCAATCAGCTGCATAATTATACCTCCTATATCATATGTACTTGTGCATATTATAAATACTGCTTAGTGTTTTGTGTTTTACTGAATGATACTCTTTTAACGACAAATATGGAAGGTAAAATTTAGCTAAATTGACGTGAATCTGGGGCGGCATGGTGGCGCAGTGGTAGCGCTGCTGCCTCGCAGTTAGGAGACCCAGTTTTGCTTCCCGGGTCCTCCCTGCATGTTTGCATGTTCTCCCCGTGTCTGCGTGGGTTTCCTCCGGGCGCTCCGGTTTCCTCCCACAGTCCAAAGACATGCAGGGTAGGTGGATTGGTGATTCTAAATTGGCCCTAATGTGGGTGTGTTTGTGTGTGTCCTGCGGTGGGTTGGCACCCTGCCCGGGATTGGTTCATGCCTTGTGCCCTGTGATGGCTGGGATTGGCTCCAGCAGACCCCCGTGACCCTGTGTTTGGATTCAGCGGGTTGGAAAATGGATGGATGGATGGACTTGAATCTGATCCCTTGGAATATTCACTGTTGTTTCAGCGTTCCTCATCCTAATTAGCCAACAAATCAAACGCTTGATCTGTTATTTATCTTAGCATACAACATAAAATAACATTCACAAATCTGTTTTATTCAGTTGAGGGACATGGGCATTGGTACAAAAGCACAAGGAAAACAGAGAAACCACACAATTTAAAGTAACTAGGGTCTGTGGCAATTCAGAGTTAAAAAAGAAAAATGCTAAGTGTGACTTGGTCTCCAATTTCAGGAACTTTTGACCCAAAAGTTGACTTGGCTCAACCAAGGAGTTATTTGTCAACTTATATTAAGTTTAAGCACCATGCTTTCATTATTTAGCACTGAGTAAAACTAAAAACTAAAAATTACCGAAATGAATGAAACTTCATAGGAAAGTAAGCAGGTACAAATGATTAAATGTAACACTAAATACACATTTTAAAAATTGGTTTTAAGCTGAGAACCCGTACATATACTTACCTAATTGCCATAAACAATTACTTGTATATCTTCATAGGGGTGAATAATGAACTCCAAGAAAAGCTCATGGGAAACGTAAGAAATGAAATATAGTCCCTAAGGAAAAACTAACATAAGGACTTGATAGATTGATGGGTTTTTCACCTCACTGTGTGATTTTTGACAACCCTTCTAGGGCACTGGGCTAAATATACTAGGATCAAATTGGTTTAAACACAGCGTTTTCACTCACACAACCATATAAATATACTCTAGTATATTCAGAGTTGAGAGTAGTGTGCACACATCCATTATATAGCACAAATACAGTATCTAATCTCTTTTTAAAAAATGCCTTTTTGGCCTTTTGACATGTAGCAGATTAGTTAGTATATTGCACAACTAGGTGGGGCATCTCACCAAAGAGTACCGAATCTTGGCCAGGCTGATCAGTTCCTGGTCAGCTGGAGAGCACATATTTAAGCCAATAGGAAGCAATTTCTTCAGGGCTGCCACGATAAGGGAGGTCTGTACTGAGTAGCGATCTCCCCTCCGCTTCTTCTTGGTGCGCTCCTGGTCTGAGCCACCCGACTGTAAAGATAAACATTAAGAAACACAGTAAGAAACAATTGAGAAACTCCTCTGCAGTTCATCATCAAGAGGGTCAAAAGAGCTTGGAAAAAGCAGGGTGCTATTCTAAAAAGCAAAACATGCAAGATTTAGCTGAAATTGCCTCAGTCGAGCTACAGGCCAAGATTCCAAGTCACTGTAACATCTTTGAGCTACTTAGAGGGATTTATCATTGTGAAGCTCTCTTTACAAACACATTTTTCTTCCAAACATACATTTTATATTTGTCAAATGAAATTCTTCTCTTCATCCACAAAGATGTGTATGGTAGAGAGATTGGTTCAAAGCATGAATTCATTCAAAAGATTAGTATGTTTTGCCTCATCGTGCTGAAATTGTGAAGCAACATGATGTGGAAATTGGATAATGTTCTTTTTTGGCCATATTCTTCTTACGTATTTAAGAGCACTCCTTAGGTGTTTACTCACTATGAGATTGACACAGTACAGAATGAAGTATGGTTATGGAGTGGTGGTGCAAATAACTGTGTTAACCCACTGGCATACACTGTTTTCCAGTTAAAATGATTTCAATTGTTTTAATATTTACCCTGATTTAATTCTGTTGATATAAGTATTTAGTTAAAACTAATACCATCCTAAAACAAAATTAATATATAATGGATTAAAAAAAGGCTTCTTTGAGGATATTTTAGACAGGATCATTCTGTTTAAAGATGAAGGGAAGGTGGACTCAGGGTCTATAGCTTATTAGGGTGAAGAGAATAACACAGGCATGTGGGTCTGGGCTCTGTAGTATAGAATCTAGTATTACACAAAGGTTATTTTACAGGCAGATGACCCCTTCTTTTTGCACCACTTGTATGCCAGGGTGAGACTGATTGAGCACACATTAGTTTACATCTCACTCCTATGCAAAACTGTTATTGTGAGAAACAGAGAGTGATGTGTCACACATCTCACTCATTCTCATGCCACCTCACGCTGTAGTGAGCATATTGTAACAAGTGTACATTGAATTCTTCTCATACTGGATGACAGGGAGCAAACGTATAGATAGATAGATAGATAGATAGATAGATAGATAGATAGATAGATAGATAGATAGATAGATAGATAGATAGATAGATAGATAGATAGATAGATAGATAGATAGATAGATAGATAGATAGATAGATAGATAGATAGATAGATAGATAGATAGATAGATAGATAGATAGATAGATACTTTATTAATCCCAATGGGAAATTCACATATAGGAGAAATTCATGCTATAGTGACTATGAGGCACATCAATAACATGAGAGGCCCCCATTATAGTAAAAAAAAAAAGCAGATCACTCTGAGCTACGCTCTTGCACTCTTTTACCCGGGTTATTTTAATATTCTACTCTTCCTTCATGTAAAGTTGAATTTCTGTAAGTAAAATTTACATAAGTTGAATTTCTACTGTAATTATATAGGATACTTTGAAAGGTTGGTGGGATAAGTTTTATGACCACAAGGCCATCTCATGGTTTGACTAAACTTCTATTGAATTAAAAGATGCCAGTTGGCATTTCTGACCCCAGAATTAATCACTCCAGGAGCTTAAAAACAAATAAAGTACACTGGGGGATTGAAAGCAAAACAAAGGAAAAATTACCCCAGTTCAGTGACTTGGTGAGTGTCTGGACTTTAAATAGAAGTAGGAGTACAAAAACTTAGCTGCTGAGAGGGAAGTAGGCCAGGGACAAAGGAGAGGGAGTAGACAATATTTATAGGAAAAGTGAGTCAGCTACCATAGCACAGAAGAAAAGGTGACAACCTATAGTATATTAGGAAGGCACAGAAGAAACAAAGGGGTTTGTTTGTTTATCTCTACATTATCTGAAACGTTTGACAGAAACAAACTGTACCCTTCTCTTTGTTACTATACTATTTTTGGTATAATTTAGCAGTTTTTGCCTTCCTGGTCTTATTTGGATTCAGTGATAGCTTAAGTGTGTTTCCTGTTGATCTGAGTGCACAGGGATATTTGAAACACAACATTTTAAAAATACACTTGATCTGGCTAGTGTTGAGTTACAGTAAATAATTGCAAACACACATGTTTAGCTTTGGGTTATTAAAAAATGGGATACACAACATCCAACTCACATGCTGATGTGTGATGCCACTGAAAGGAATGAACTAGGATGTTAAATAACTAAAGGCAAAAAACAAAAACAAAAAATCATAAAAAAAAAAAACCTTATCTGCAGAAAAGTTGGCCCACTAGAGTTTCAACTTTTTTAACATGCCCTGATGTCCAGAAACTGTAGGTAAAATTCGACTTATGGAGGTGGCATAGACTTTGCTGAGCTGGAGTGATTACTTCCTTTTAAATTGAAGAAATGCTTGGCAAAACTTCAAGCACATTCTCAAATAAGCAGTGCTTTAGATTTCTTGTACTGCGCTGCATCCAGTTGGTAAAGACTGTATATATGCTAACAAATTAAGATCCAATTACCTACCCATCTTGAGCAGATCGTTTCAACAAAACAGTCATTTGCTTGCTAGACCAAAAAAGCATAACTTATTACAACAGTTCAAAGGCCTGATAAAGCATGCCCCTCTTTAGATCTGCAGTAGCTGTGTTGTTTTATCAAAGATGTTCTAGACAAGTTATAGTACACGACACAGAACTGAAGAGCCCCACATAGCAGATAGTCACTGATTTTGGGAGGGTTGAGAAAAGCAGCCCACATTTGAGCATCCAGCATGGCACACAAATTCCTAGCAAGGATTAGAGGCGAGGGTTAAGAAGATAAATAGAAAAGTTTTTGGGATAAAGATCACCCTGTAGTCGGGCTTAAGATAGTCCATTCCCTGAAAAAAAACACTCAATTAAAATAAGTTTCTAAAAGATCTCTGCTCTGCATCACACAAGAGGCTGATCGCACTGGACACCGTTAATAATTTTTTCTCACATGTCAGATGCCAATTTGAGATTCTCAGTGGGAACATGGAGGTGTTCAATGCCATGAGCCTAAGAGAGACAGATAAAGTATGTTCATCAACCTCCTTCCTGACTTTCTCAGCCACATTTTTTCTGAAGTGTCAAAGAGGTGTAACTGTAAAAAATAAATGATTGATATGTCATTAAAAGGCATAATTGCCTTTGTATGTTTCATTTTACCACTTTGAGTTCCTTGAAACAATGCGTTTTTCTAAGAGCTAGTGATTGCTCCAAAATGTAATCGAGTTTAAGGCATTAATGTTTCAGTTTTATAGCCTTCGTCAGGTGTGCTGAAACATTCTATATTTTACCTTTTTTCCTGTTCAATATGAAAATAACTTTTAATGTTTTAATTTTCCTTTGCAGATGCATGCCAACACTGCTCTACACTAATTCTAATTTTATTGGCTAATTAAACTTGACTGGCCTATCATGATGTTGGGATGTGTGGCTTATTGTTTCATTGTTTGTCTTTGATGATTTTATTTTTATTTAAATCTTTTCCTCGAACCTTTGTTAATGTCATTCTATTCTGGCATCATGCTGGCTGCAATGGATGCCTTCCGGGAACATAACATGCCTCAACTGGGTGATGATGTACCAGATGTCAATTTACCTCAGAATGAAGGGCTCTGTAATTATTTCTGACATGAAATGATTCTATTGTATCAATTTATCTTTACTTTATAAAGCATTTTTCACAGTAAATATTAACAAAGGACATTTCACTATATAACTAAACATGAATACAATTTATAACAAATGATGAAAATGGAATAAAATAATTAAAATATGTATTCAATAACAATGAAATGAACAGTAGAAAGAGTTGACAAAATATTCAGACATGAGGTAAAATGAGTAAGTAAGTAGAAAAATAATATTAATGTTCGAACAATACTACATTTCTGAAATGAACACTGTGCTTAATGGATTCTTTATCAGATAAGAGCATGTAAATAATCTGACAGCCTAAGAAATTTAATTGCATTAGTCTTGAACAGAGAAAATATAGTGGGAATCAAAATGCGTTATTAAAATTCTCAGGGGTGTTTGAATGTGGCATTATTTTGCTCTCTCCCGTTAGTGTTTTATATTTATAAATTTATTTAATAATAATAAAAATAATGAATTACCTTTATATAGCAATTTTCTAATCTACTGAATCTGCTCAGCCTGTTCTTCAGAAAAAGCACTACCTAAGTACAGACTGAAGGTAGTTAATAAAGCTGTTGGTGAAAAATGATTCCAGCTACAGCGAAAAGCCTTCTCGAGTACATTTGCAGAAAATATGAGAACTTGCTTAAAAAGAAAATTTGTTGCAGTAATCTGGAAGGATATATTTGTAGGTGATAGAGATACCATGGTAAACAAAATGCTAAGATATTAGAGTAACAAGATAACTGACTTTGATTATTTAAAAAACACATGCTATTTAAAACTTTTTATGCATACAGTATGCCAGGAAAAAACTTAAAAAATTAGGTCTGTCCAAATCACTTACATAATTACACCTTTTATAATTTAAATTTTCAACTAGCAATACTTTCCATTGCATTTTTACTGAGACTCAGAGGCGATTGTATTGTACTGTTCCTTCTTCGTTTCTATTAATTTTGTAGGCTCTTCTAGTGATACTTTCTCAGTGACTAATCAATCATATAAGAGTTATCTACTGTGGAAATAGTTTTAGTATTGCGTACAAACAATGTAAATTCACTTTTGTGACATATTCATGAATTTAAAATATCAAAAATATCAGTTTAGTTATCCTACTTAAACAACCGAAAGGCTGTTTGTATAATCATTAACTGGGGTAATCCATATTTTAATTAGGACATCTTATCACCCAACACATGTAAAGACATGTAAATGTTACTGATTTGTTTATATTCTCTCAGAAGACATGATTCACAGAAATAATTCACAGGCTGATGAATGCATCATTTGGTCTGCAATGGTACCGCATACATTTTATTATGCTTTTACTCATGTGTGTATTTAAAAGTACTGAAAATAATGAAAAAAACAGAACATTCAGGATGTTGCAGAAGTGGCACTGCTGAGAGAAAACACATAAAAGCATGAGGAGAACATGCAGACTCCACAGATATGGTGCTTCAACTGGTATTTAACCGTAGGGACGTGGAGCTGTGATGCAACGCGACTAACCACTGTACCATCACTATAAATATGTATTAAGATATAATGAATGATAATATTCTGTCAAAACACTTCTTATTTTCAATAATGAGTACAGTGATATCACATTTTCTTATTGCATTACTCCTTTGTTTTACCATAAAAATTCAATGGTCAGACTTTTTAAACTCTGTCAGTCTCCTTAATACATATGCAGACCAATTCCTGTATTGTTTTTAAATAAATTTTACTTGTAACTCTGAACGTACAAGGATTAAATCACTTTGACAGCTGGCAACTTTTTGATGGGGTTTCTTACATATAGTATATAGCGCATAATAATTTATCTGCCATTGACATAATGTTCTTCACAACAGAGATTATTTAATGATTTCAAATAAAATAAACCATATCTTCAAAAACAAAAATATGCTATGAATTGGAAAAAAGGCTTTAGAAAAAATAAATTTCTATTCAGTTTCTGTAAGCTTGTACTACTAAATGTGGTATCTCTCTGATTGTGCCTCTGTCTGAGGATGTCAGTTCTAAAAGATACTGTACACATCAGGTAAATTGTTAAGAGCTGCAGAGCCTGGAAATCCAGTTCAAGTGTAGGATCCAAGCCAGGTTTTAACAGGTGTGGCGAAACATGCAGTTCTGGTAACATCACTTAATTTAAGCTCTAACATTAAAATCTGGACTAGATCTGCATTTCACCAAATTAGACTTAAGTGTCCAAAGAAGATATAATAAAATGATACAGATGTATGGATTAAACATATGGAGACTTTATCATTAGCTGTTATTCTTAGAATAAGGAATAAGTAAGACTTGTGTTTGCCTACTGGCTTAGTGTGAATGAGGCATCAAATCAATCAGTATGTGGCTAAATCAGGGAGGTTGATGAAGAGACGCAAATAAGAGGCGCCATGCCAGCCGCACAACTGAGTGCAGTATTCAGTCAGATCTGGTGCATCTAACCTGTCCGTCCCCAGCCTAGATACATGGCATCACCCCATAACATCAAGAGACAAAGAAAAGAGACACATGAGTTATACAGATATCACAATTGTTATAATGAAAATTCCTGGAGGCAGCTTTTAATTGATCACACTTCACCTAGAAATTACCATTCCCCATTTTTAAAATCCTTTGTAAATGAAGTTTTGTAACAGTAAGTTGCAAGTTCTAGAAAACACTCGGCCATTCAGCAATCAAAATGAAAATTACTGACAACCAATGGTCCTTACAAGCCAGTGGCATATTTTCATCACTTTGTGAACCTGCATCTGAGCCTGAATGCACAAAATATCTGTCTACTATGAGAAGGACACTAATTGATGATATTAAGTCCCCAATACTGCTAAAAGTACCAAAACTAACAAATTCGGCAACATTACAAAAAATATTGTATGCATTGTATTTTGTTCCGTTTGCCAATTTCCTTAACATGGTTTTCAATTACTGGGCCTTGGAGATTCAGAGCCAGTACCAGCATATAATTCTTATCAATTGCAGGGTACATATTTGAATCATTTAAAAATATACTACAAAGAAATCATATAAAAAGCTACTTGGACTCCTCCAATCAGAAGAATAAATTCTGATCAAAACCTTTCTTTTCAAAACTTTAAAATATATTTGAAATATGTTTTCTTTTGTTGCAAATGATTTCCATTTTAACAACTATTATGTACTGAATGCATATTCAGAATATTTTTATTCCATAAAGCAAAATCTATATATACATAAGATGCAAAATTGACTCACTCATCACCAAAAACACTATTTCCCCATTTAGTTAAAAAGCTAAAATTTGGCAGAATTGTACATCTAGGCCTGTAGACATCTGCTAAGAAAGTATATGTTAATAAATTGATATTTAGGGGTAGAAAACAGAAAACAAAACTAATTACCCAAAAATCTCAAAAATGTTTTGACTGATTTTATTGACATTGGCTGATGTTATAGATAAAAGAAAATTAACCGACACTTGCTATTAATTTGTTGATATTTGCTGATAATAATAGCGAGAGGGCTATTCTTGGGCACGGTGACCTTTTCTTGCTGAGTGCAGTACAGTAATTACACACAAAGAAATGGGGCTGGCACTTCATGCAAATGCAGGCCAAAACTGAAGTTCCACAAAGCTCAAAGAAGACATGCTTACCAAGTTGTGTACTTGGGTGCACACAGTACTTCCTAATCTGTTGGCTTCTTCTTATTCCTCACAATGCAGAATGAAATAAATGCAAAATTGGATGGTGGGGGAATATGCCTGTCCCCCTTAGAATTATTGATATACATATATTTTGAACAACAGGATGGGTGACGGGGACCCTTGCTGGTGTAATACATGCAATATTGTGGAGATCTAGGGTGTCTCCTTGAAGGTCTGACTGTAATGTGTCACTACTCTCTGGTTCGTAAAGCAGAAACAACTTAGGGGCCCAATTCTAGCTCGGGGTACAACAAAGGCCAGGAACAGCGGCATACCTTGTTAAATTTTAATGTTTACGCAGCTCAGTAAAGGGATTCCACAAGGACTCAACACAGAGAAGTTAAATTTTATTTATATTCAAAATTCCCATTTACTAAATACCTGTTTAAAATTTAAAGGAATACAGTTTCCTATAAAATTGTGTTTTGCAGTGACCATCAACAAAAGTCAAGGTTATTCACTTGCCTGTTGACTACTAATTAGAATAATCCCATGTTATCAGTGCTTCAGAATTTTAATGCACCAATGGACAAAAGACTTTTCAATCATACTATAGCATGAGATTCCTTATTTTAGATGGTACTGTTAGGTCTCTTGGTACTGTGAGGTCTCTTATGAGAGCTGAATGCCATTTTAAGGCAAGATATGACAGCATCTTAATTGTAAAAAATTATGCAAAAATATAATGAATTATGATCTTGCAAGCATTAGCCAAATACATATTAATAAGTGGGGCCTATTTATGATCAGAGGAAAGCAAACACAATTTTTTATTTTGATTTTCAAAAACCCGCTGAGTATGTAGACTGGTGCAAAATTAAGTCACACACAAAAAGCAACATTTTCAAAATTGGAGGATGTTGCTGGTTCCACTGATCTTTCTAATACATATCATTTAATAATTTGTAACTAACAAGATGGTAATATTTGTAGATGGTACTAAACTAGGTATAATGTCATAAACCCTATAGTCCTTATAATCATTATGAATGGTGTCATGCAGGCATGCCTGGGGATCATCTTCCTGGCACTGCTAAGGTAAGCAGTACTACTTCAAGAAGACAGGGGGCACTGTCACTAACTATATCATCTCCTCTACCTGCAGTACTGAGAAACAGTCTTAGGAAGACACCTAACCCTGCCCACCATGCTCACAGCTAGCTCAGCCTTTTCCAGCCAAACACCATAAAGCCAGACAAGCCTCGGAAGGTGGCATCTCATTATGACCCAGCAATCACAAAAGGCCAGAGCTCCAGTGTGGCAAGAAACTTTTACTCCTACTTGGAGAATCCTTTGTTT
The DNA here is from genome assembly GCF_900747795.2 of Erpetoichthys calabaricus. Lineage (NCBI taxonomy): Eukaryota > Metazoa > Chordata > Cladistia > Polypteriformes > Polypteridae > Erpetoichthys > Erpetoichthys calabaricus. The sequence goes on along the minus strand of NC_041394.2, from coordinate 27,597,973 downwards.
TTGGACTGCTATAGCTAATGTTTACATTGTGCCTTTGTGCACCCTTTGGTTTTCAAACACAATATTAAACGGCATTGTCCAGTTAGGACTCCAATTCCCTTTCTCAGCAATCTGTCTACCCAGTTACACTGGATATGGACCGAATTCAGACTACAGCACATATGTAACAGATTAAAAATTCAGTGCATAATAATTTAATGTAAAGCATTGCATTTAGGAAATAAAATGTTAGATGCGCATACACAATGTGGTGGTCTGAAACTTGAAGAAGGCTTATGAAATGGCCAAAGTGGAGTCAAAGTGGAATTGTCACTGCCTACATTCAGACTATGTACAAAATTGATTACAAAGTTTAATGTGGTGTTATATTACATTGAACAAATGTGTCAAGTATAAATCAAGGGAAGTTATTCTTAATATATAGTATGTTTAAGTATATATCACAAGAGGTTATTCTTAAGATACTCAATGTGATCTGTAAAACTGTGTGCAGTTCTGATCTCCCTTTAACAAAAAAAGATGTAACTGCACTATGGAGGGTGCACAAGGTATGAGCTTGGAGGACAGATTAAAAGAGCTGAATCATCTCAGTTTAAGCAGATATTAAATGGAGCACAGGGCACAGAGGGAATTTAGATAAAGGTACATTTCTCAAAAATGTTAAATTGTTTGTTTTCATACAGAGAACCATAAATATGTAGAATAAATTCCCAAGTGGTGTTGTGGATATTATTATTCTAGTAACCTTCGTATCTTGACTTAATGGTATTTTGCAAACCTTTAATGAAAGACTAAATGGTTATTTTGGGCTCAATGGCCTGATCTTATCAAAACTGATCTCACATTATAATAGACCAAACTTTGTGGGCATGCATCTGTCTCTTCTTCACCTTAAAGAAAATATTTAGGGACAATTTCAAAACAGATAGAAGTGAGTCTGTGGCCATGCATGAAGTGCTTATGCTGAGATGCTACGGGAGAAATGTAAAGTGAAAAAAAAAATAAACATAGCATATACAATAGCTATGATTTTTATTCTGAAAGTAAAATAAAAATAAAAAAAACTGAACAATACCATTAATCATTGATATTTTGTGCATACAGGTTCTGCAGTTAAATGATGTCAGGGGTTTAATGCTCCTAGTTAACTCTTATATAAATATACCTGGAAACTGTGAGAATATTTCTTCTCATCCCCCCTCCAAGAACACAACTCAAAGTTACTACAGGCACTAACAGCTGTGACCCTTTACTGAATCATATACAAGAAATGACATTTCAGTAAATTTTAACTGGAGTTAGCAAAAAAGCAGTTAATGAAAAATACTGTATTATAATAAAATGTTACCTTTCACCACCTAATCCTAAAAAGGTTAGCTTCCTCACCTTTTACACTTTCAAAAATCATTTTTTGTCACTCCCACTGTCCAAAATGTAATGAATGTTCTAGATTGCATAACAGTGCCTTCTTCACCAGTTATAAAAGCTATGGTCATAAAAACTGCTGGTATACTTAGACAGTATAACTAATATTATGTTTAACCTAAAACCAATCATCTTTCAAAACCAAGCTGAATAAGACCAAAAGTACTGAATCATGAAACACTGCCCTCCTAACCTTTCTTTTCTTATCACAGAAAGGAATATTGAGCAAAGAATCCAAGCTACCTCACCTTGCTCATTTTGCTTTTACTGTCAGCCGTAAGAAATGACATGTTGTTAATCTCATTCATAACCACAAAGTTCTGTTCCTCACGTTTGAAATTCTGTAAAAAATAGAAGCTGGTTACTAATTAACACATCGATGGTGCTGCTATGTAGTAACTTTAAAGATGATGACTTCATACTAACATGAGATTTTGACCAGAAAATGAAGACCTCTCCAACCATCCTAAATAGATCTTCAGCATCAGGGTCAGGGTAGGTTAACCATTTTGCTCTGTGAATTTAAAAAAACAACACACAAAAAATGACGTTGACTGAAAATCATACATTTAGATCTCTGATCACAATGCATTTTGATCCATAGCTAAACTCTGTATTACCTGTTATTGTCAACATAGCGGATTAGCAGTGGGTAGAGAGCATATAAATCCCTGCAGAGCACAGAGAACTCATCACGAATCATCATCTCAGCCTCTGCTGACTCAGATTTGGACTCTAGCCTTAACTGGTCTTCCTCTGCCACCACCTTCCCAGAACGTTTCTTAAGTTTCTCCATGGTAGGAATGAAATGAGACTTCAGCATCTCAGGTTTGGCACGACTCACAATAGGCTGGGCAAAGACTGAGAAAGAAGAGAGCAAAATTGTTATCTACTCCAGAATGTGAGCACATGGCTTTAAAATATATATGGAACAAAATGTAAACAGAGACACATCTGTGCCAATACTTTTGCTTGGCTGCCAGACATCAAGATAAGGCTACAATAGACTAAGACACTGCTCTTTACCTTACCAAGAAAAGACATTGGCAGCCTAAGAAGGTGATATTTTACAATGGTGCAGAGGAAGACATAAGCAATGATCACAGTAAAAACACTGTCATTAAGATTGAAGAAGCTAAAACTTTTGTCAATGTTTGAGTCTGTGCTTTCCAACTTAAGAATAGGAGATATAGGAAAACAAAACAAAACAAAAAAAAAATATAAATAGGTTCCCAATAGAATCTATCAATGAGGACTCATACGTATAGTTGCAAATAGCTGAGACCAAAGCTTGCAGCCTCATTTAGCAGCTTTTCACTATGCATTTGCTCTTAGTCCCTTCCACAACACACCACCACACAGTAATTGAGAAACAACCAACAGACTTTTAGCCTCACTGCACACCACAGACACGTGACTGGACTTCAGTTTTCCACAAACTCTACATGACATTTTGATCAATTTGCAGTGTGCTTTCAAGGCAAGTTTGATTCTACCATAGTGCTCTGGGTAGTATTACCATAGGTGGTTTTTAGCAGTTTTCTAGAAGCCTTTACAAATCATCTTCAGGATAAACTACCTGTTCACTACTAGTCAACTGGACTTCTAGTTCCAATGCATACATTTTTTCAGTACTCCATATCTGACACAAGTGACACTATTAAAGAATTACATATTAATACTAAATACAACTGACAATCTATGTTCTAATTTACCAAATATTTACATACTGTAAAAGGCGCTATATAGCGCCCGACCCGGCACAGACTCAGGCAGAGGCACGTACTTAAATAAATACTTTTTTATTTCTCTTCAGCCATGGGGCACGCCTTCCCCGTGTCCCACAGGCCCAACACAGTCCCAAATACACTCCCAATTAGCACAACAAACCACACTTCTTCTCTCCCACCACTCCACCACAAGCTTCGTCCTCCTTCCTCCCAACTCTTATATCCCACCCGGAAGCGGTCCAGGTGCTTGGCCACCTGGTCCTAATTGCCCTTCCGGGTGGGGCTGAAGGTATGACCAGCCAGGCTGCTGACTCCACGCAGCTCCCCCTGGCGGCCATCCAAGCCCCCAACCAGGCTGTGGAGGACTCCATTTCCCATGGAGCCATGCGCCGGGTTGGGGAATCATTGGCTGCCAGGGAGGCTGCCACCAAGCGTCCCGGGGGAGGTATTGAACAGTCCATGGCTGCTCCCCCGGAACAGATGTAGCAGAGGCGTCCCTGCCGGGCATGGGACCCAGCTGTCCTTTACAATACTATGAGTCGGAATACTAATATATAAAACTAGCCATGTGCGCCCAACTACGTTGCGTGTGTTAAAGTTGTCTGTGAAGGGCTCCCTATTTAAACGTGGCTGCCAGTCGTGAACTGGGCCCTTCGTCGCATAGCATTATGATTTTTTATAAGGGAAACAAAATTACAAAACAAAACCCTTGGACATTGATTCGATAGGAACGGCCTACTCGGAATCACTGTCCGAATAGTAATTATGTGGTGGTGGAGGAGCATTTCTGCTTTTCTCCGTTCACAGTCCGTCTCGTTTTCATGACGCTGTCGTTTCCTCTGATGATCTGTTCTCAACCTTTCTCCAATCTCGCAGGTTGCTGTGTGGCAATCCAAAGAGTAAGGAAGAACCAATGCTTCTTTCTTGAACTCCAAACGCCGACTGATGGAAAATCACAGAAGTGTGTCCGACTTATATACTCTGACTGCCGACTCCAAGAAGTGGGTGAACATTCGATTTGGACGAAGTGCTGCCAACGACGGTCGATAGAAACACAAAAAACCACAGTCTCGACAACGAAGCAGGTGTCGATGCCAGATCTAAACACAAAGCACGGTGTCGACGCCAGATCTAAACACAAAGAGTGGTGTCGATGCCAGATCTAAACACAAAGGGTGGTATCGACAGTGTTTGTAAACAAAAGTAACAACCAAGGTGTTGTGTATTCAGCCAGTACAAACAGCACGTAGTCTCCTTTAGTTCAATCCTCTTTAATCACCACAATCCAACCTCATCCAACGATCCTCCCCCTCACTTTCTCTCCTCCTCCATCACTACTGCCCTCTACTGAACACAGCAGGAACACCACATGAATTCGCGGACAAACAAAGATCAAGATCCAAATGAAGATTATATATAAAGATGTTAATAGCTTATGAACATATTTAGTTTACTGTTTGTCTACAGTACATTCTGTACTAGTGTTGCTATTGGCTATTACTGCTTAAAATAAGTAAATTTTAATTTATCACTCATATATGACAGCAAAACCCCATTTTCAGTGGCCCTTTCCTCAGTGCCCTAATGGTTAATACCCTTAGCGTATCCTTAAATAATAATTTTAAATGTTAATTGGTTGTTAGTGAAAGTTTTGTAATTGCATTAGCACTGCTGAAACTTGCTATTCTGTTCACTTGGATTGCAAGGTATTAGTTATTGTTGGATCGGTACTAAAATTTTGACTTTGGTATCGATACCAGCTTCTGGATGTTGGTACTGGTGCCAAAATGATTCCAAAGCAAAACAAATACTTCACTGTCTCCCAGCTGTTTCATTCCCCAGGCCTGGAAATACATGTGTGCATCCCTGCTACATAGCAATCCAGAAATTATTAATAGGAGCCGGTTGAGGTTTTGCATGGTCGCTTTTTGGTAGTCTCCAGAACATTAATATAAAGGGTTGTCCTACTTGGAGCTCAGATTATACTAATAAATGACAATCGTAAGGTGATTGAAAATTACCATTTACTTCCAGTAGCAGAATTTAATAATAGTACCATAGTATTTTTTTGGTACTTTTTTAGTACCAGTATCCTGCTCAATCCTAATACTGTACTGGCATTCCTAAAGTTCAGTTCTGAGTTCAAAAATGGTCAAAATTAAATAGTTTTCTTAAGAAACATGTCACTGTGTTGTTTTTTGAAGATCAATCTTTCATAAACTGCCTTTGACATCTACCTATTCATCTATTCTCGTACCACAATTACACTATAGTAAGGAACTACATAAAATAAAGGTTTACATATTGGTAAAAGATTACAATTAAATAGATTAGGATTCCATATTTAAGACAATGCTCTGTCTCTAGAGGGGGATTTATCTACCCAATATGCTGACTATAGTTGAACTGTGTTATGTGTGTTGCCTACAGGAGAACATATCAAAAAATACAAGAATCAGAAGATTAGAAATGTGATTTCTTGTAGAGTGTAGAAGGATACAAGGTTGTATAAGCAATAGTCTTAACTGATGATTCAAACAAGTACCAAACAAGAGTAACTGAGAAAAAAATTATAATTAAAAGTAAGTGAAATTTCTTAAAACATAGACTGAGCTAAACCAAGAGCAACATACCATATTCAACAATACAGATCAAGATCAAGAAGTGAAAGAAATAAGTTTATGTTATTAGTCTCAGCCAAACTCAAAAACTTAGAAACGATAAACAAATTGATTGCAAACATTCAATTTTTAAAAAACAAGGTATGCATCGCCTTCTTGACCTTTGTATGCTTCTTTACCTTTGCCTACTTACCAGCTAAACGCTTCATCCAGCTTGCTTCATCGATACCAAGGTTATTTACTACAATCTTCATGATATTGCCAAGCAGCAGGTTGAGGTGTTCCGAAGTGACATCAGTGCAGCAACTATCCTCCATTTCAGGGCAGTTCTCTGGGCCTCGCTCCCACCATCGTGGAAGATAGTTGCACAACATTGGCAGAGTAATTTCAATAACATGAGGCATTTCAGTGTAACGAGCCCCAGACTCTGCCAGGTCAGCTATTTCTTTCATTAGAATGCTGAGCTCTGGAATATCGGAGCACATCTCCTCCACATTATTTGGCAATCCGAGGACTGTAAAAATAATTAGGAAAGATCACCAAATGATAGTACATATATTATTTAAAATCTAAGGGACAAAAATAACCCAGCTGAAATGATTTGATGTCTGAACTGCTCTTCCAAAACAATCAAATTAATAAGATTTTATTTTTTTAAATGATCTAACAGAAATACATAATGACTTGTCAACAAAAATGATCATGCCAGTAGACTTTACTGATAACATATATAGTTTTAGACGAGTAGGTGCTGAATTCAAACTGCTTACTAATACTTTTAGAAATACAGAAATGTGAATGATAATTTCAATAAAAATAAAGATAATACTCTATAGGAGATACTTTAACCTTTTCAGGTGATAGGCCTTAAGCTTGAAAGTCTTGTGAGGCCAACAAGGAGGGCAGTGTATTCTAGGAAAGCTGAATGGCAAAAAAAGATTCATATCATTTTCCTTAGTTAGAAGGTGCAGCTTTTGATTTCCATGGCAAAATAACCATGAGCTTAGCAATAATGCTTTAGTAACATTTTCTGTGTGCTTTGAGAAACAGCAACAATGTTACTGCACCCTGTTTAAGAGAATGAAAAAAGTATATTAGGTGTTTTGTGTGTCGAGAAGTGAAGAGAACAGTGGCTACCTTTTTATTAGACATTTTTCAAAAAGAGATTTCTCAGTTCAATTACCAAGGTGCAATAATGGACACTCAGCTGAAACAGACACTTTCATGGAGCTTTGTATCTGCACTGTTAAAAATCCAAGCTCTAATTTTCCTTTTAATTTCCAAAAAAGAAAATTACCTTTATCCAGATGAACTGAATCAATATTCATTCATTTTACAGTTGATGAACTGAGATTGCAGTTCTTTAGTTAGTTATTCACATTCATGTAACAAGCAGGTATAAAATATTTAAAATGTGACTTACCCAAAGGGTTATAATATGGTTGTTTTTTGGGTTAATTATATTAGACAATGAGAAGAGCATGGCAATCCTGCTCCTTGTCATAGCCATATGTAAATTCAGCATAAGTTAAAATGTACTGCTGCCACATCAGAGAGAACAAATGAAAACAATACTAGGCAGAATAGAATACTATAAACTTTTTGTATATTCCCCTGAACCAATAATATACAAAAAAATGTACATCATTCAAGTTTTGGCTTGCAACCAACACAATGCAGATAGATAGATAGATAGATAGATAGATAGATAGATAGATAGATAGATAGATAGATAGATAGATAGATAGATAGATAGATAGATAGATAGATAGATAGATAGATAGATAGATAGATAGATAGATAGATAGATAGATAGATAGATAGATAGATAGATAGATAGATAGATAGATAGATAGATAGATAGATACTTTATTAATCCTCAAGGGGAAAATCACAATTCTAAGTTACGACTTTATTGCAAAGTCAAAGAAAATGGTAAAAACACTTAACTGTTGAAATTCAATGCATGTGTTGATAAAGCTTGGGCATTAGCTTTTACTAATGAACAGTGAATAACTGCATGAAGAATGAGATGTAGGCCGACAAAATTATGCTGCAAAAGATGATCTCCTGTTATTAATGGACTTTGTTTGAAAACTAATTACTCAGCATTGATCATGGTCAAGGTCAATCCTTTATTTTAAGAGGTCAGCAAGTTCTTATCATAGAAATGAGTGAGTCTATCATTAACTTTGATTGTGTGCGTGTGTTTTTATTTTACAACTGTATGATGCAGCTTTAAGAAAATTACACCCACAGCACCTACCAGGTAATTGTTTCTCTTCCCTAAACTCTTCCAATTATCAGAAAGTTAAAAATTGAATAGTAAAGAATTTATTTTCACCAAATAAATAATGATTAAAGAATTGGAAAAATAAATTGTACTTACTTGCCCGTTCCCTAGGAGTCTTTGTGTTGTACACAGAAAATACATTGTATTCATTCAGGTGAGGTTCAAGGAAGGCAACAGGCATTGCAGCAGCCAAGCGTGCCAGACACTCCCCTAATGCTGGCCTCAGCCTGTGGAAACAGAACTGAGTGTCACTTGAAAAAAACTGGCTTGTCTTTAGATGGTTCTACACTTTCTCTCTCATATTCACTTACTTCTCAACATAAGGGTTCCTGGTAGTGCCAAGAGAATAGATGCTGCACATGGTACGGTAGCAGGACACCTGCAGATCATCCACTGCAAAGAGAGAAACATTACAACCATCTAGACAAGAAGAGACCATTCAGCCCAAAAAATCTCACCAGTTCTATCCACTTAAATCTTTCTAAAAAACATCTAGTTTTGAAAGTCTCTAAAGTCTTAATGTCTATAATGCTACTTGGTAGCTTTTTCCAAGTGTCTATGGTTCTCTCTGTAAAGAAAAACTTCCTAATGTTTTTGTAATCAATTTTACATCTTGCCTGAATTACATCTGGCCTGAAGAAGGGGCCTGAGTTGCCTCGAAAGCTTGCATATTGTAATCTTTTTAGTTAGCCAATAAAAGGTGTCATTTTGCTTGGCTTTTCTCTACATTCATAATGGCTAACACGGTACAACACCCTAGTACTAATGTTTTTGTGAAATTTATCCTTAACAGGTTTTCAACTCTGTCCCTGTGTTCTTGAACTTATTTTAAAATAACAGTCTCGATCCACTGGACTAATTCCTTTCATAATTTTAAACACTTCACTCAGGTCTCCTCTTAATCTTCTTTTGCTTAAACTGAAAGGCTCATCTTCTTTTAATCTTTCTTCATATTTCATCCCCTGTAGCCCTGGAATCAATCTAGTCGCTCTTCTCTGGACCTTTTCTAGCGCTGCTATATCCTTTTTGTAGCCTGGAGACCAGAACTGCACACAGGGATCAAGAAGAGGCATTAAAAACCTTGAGCATAACTTTATTGGACTTACACTTCACACATTGTGCTATATAACCTGTGCGAGTAGGGGGACGTTGTGTGGACCAAGTAAAGTAACTCCACGCCAGGCCAGGGCTTCGTATTAACCGGAAAAAGTGTTACTTTGGGTTGGTTGAAGCCAAATATTTAGGCTATCTAGTGGGCTGGGGTATGGTGAGACCACAGTGTTCTAAAATAAATGCCATTTTGAATTGGCCCCGTCCGATAAACAAGAGGGAGGTTCAGGCCTTTCTCGGCTTAGCGGGTTACTATCGTCAGTTTGTACCCGGTTTTTCTGAGAGAGCAAAGCCCTCGACAAACCTTACAAAGAAAGGAAGACCTAATCACATGGTATGGGATGAAACATCAGAGGCTGCATTCAGTGACCTGAAAATGGCCCTTACGTCAGCTCCTATATTAAAGGCACCTGATTTTTCCTTGCCTTTCATTCTCCAGACGGATGCTTCGGACACATGTCTTGGAGCCGTGCTGAGCCAAAGTGTCGATGGAGTTGAACTCCCCATTATGCACCTGAGCCGGAAACTGTTGGATCGTGAAACTAGGTATGCGGCAGTGGAGCAGTGTGGCTATTAAATGAGCGATTACTCAGCTGAGATATTACCTCCTGGGGCGTGAATTCACTCTTGTGACAGACCATGCGCCATTACAGTGGATGGCCTGGCACAGGGAGTCCAATCAACGTGTCACGAGGTGGTTTTTGGATCTGCAGCCATATACAGTAAGTATTCAGTTGTTTATCGCCGGGGTGTTCTACAAGCCAATGCCAATGCCCTTTCTAGGTGTCACAACTTCTCGGACAGTTAGGCCTGACCCGATGGGTCTGTGCTGAGAGGGGGGCCATGTCACACATGTGCGAGTAGGGGAACGTTGTGTAGATCAAGTAAAGGTAATTCCACGCCAGGCCAGGGGACGGCGGGGTGCACTAAACCTTTTCCTGTTGTCTCTACAGGCAAGCTGCGGGAAAACCTATCTGAGTCAGTGATGACACTTCCGGTTCCGGTGCCCAGAAGAACATCACTTCTGGTTCCGGCACCCAGAAGAATGCTACTTCTAGTTGTGGCGCCCAGAAGAACATCACTTCCGGTTCCAGCGCACAGAGTGATGTCAGAAGGACACCACTTCCAGTTACCCCACATCATTTCTGGTCTGATCCCTTAAAGCTGCCATCTTTCCCAATCTTAGTCAGTTCTATCTTGGACTCAGTACTGTCAACAGCTCTGTATCATTCAAAACACCATTTGCAGCCAGGAATATTGTACGGGTGGCTGCCCCAAACCTTTTTATGTGTGTCGAGTCTGTTCCTTTTCACACCTAACATTTCTTTTTGCCATTTCTGAACACTTTTGGGAAGTTTGATAGTGTAGACTAGAGTCCACTACGACTCCTAAATCCTTCCACTCTTGATTTTCCAGCCTCCTATTGTGTATTCAGACCTAACATTTTTACTTCATATGAGTAATACTTCTGCCACAAATCTGCCTAAGCCTGTATGCTGTCCAAGTCCTTCTGTAATGATTTCATGGATTCCAAATTATCTGCTAATCCACCTATCTTGGTATCATCTGCAAACTTAACCAGCTTGTTACTTATATTCCTATCTAAATCATTTATAGATATTAAAAATTAGCAGTGGCCCTAGCACTGACCCTTGTGGAACAGCACTCTTAACATCAGCCAGTTCAGATAAGGTCCCTCACACCATTACCCTTTGCTTCCTGTGTCTGAGCCAATTCTGCACACATCTAAAAACATCACCGTGAACTCTCTTTTTGTTTGACAAAGAAAAAAACAAAAAGAGAAACAATTCTCAAAGCTTAGAATTTCAAACAGAAAAATTATAAAAAGTCATTTTCATATAACGCTATTTGAAACCACATGCCATTTTAAAATTTTCATAAGTACACTGTTTTATTGAAATTTTCTGAAATTAAATACCCAGTGCCTATGTGAATAGACCATCCTGCATTCAGAAACACTTTCCTACATGTACTGTACCCATATATTTCCCTTCGGATAATGAGTGCAGTTGTTTTTAACAGCTAACAGTTTGGAGCGTGTAGAAAAAGGGAGCATTTAAAGAAAAGACAGGAGTTCCCAGATTTAAAGATCAAAAACATAACTGACTGGAAGTGGAAAAAACAGCATGAGAAATCTATCTATCTATCTATCTATCTATCTATCTATCTATCTATCTATCTATCTATCTATCTATCTATCTATCTATCTATCTATCTATCTATCTATCTATCTATCTATCTATCTATCATCCATCCATCCATCCATCCATCCATCCATCCATCCATCCATCCATCCATCCATCCATCCATCCATCCATCCATCTATCTATCTATCTATCTATCTATCTATCTATCTATCTATCTATCTATCTATCTATCTAAATGTGTAGCTGAAAGTGAATTTAGGCCATCATGTTGCAACAAACTGGTCAAATGTACGGTAGATAAGTCAGATAAAAAGAAAGCGCAAAGTTTCCTCGATACTTCAATTGCTTGCCAGATATTTGCTCTTATGAAGATTTACTAGTCTGCATATCTAATAATATGTATGAATAAAGACCATTAACTGACTATTTATATTTCATGAGTTTGCATATCTAATAATATGTATGAATAAAGACCATTAACCGACTATTTATGTTTCATGTTTAAGACAAGATATAAGCGACTTAGAAATGCAGAACTAAAATGAAGCTTCAGAAACTGAACTCAAAATGACAATAAAGCTGTCTATACTAAGTAATTAATAATGTTCCATAACAGCTGTTTCTCACTGGAATAAATGGATTCTAAAATGAAAAATAGGAATAATACTTACAAATCACATCATCCCCAAACTGGTGCTGAGCAATGTGCTCAAAGAGGGAAGTGAGGACTGGCAGGAGGGCCACTGTAGTGTAGTTGATATTCTGGGACACACCTTTGACCTGAGTTCGACTTTGTGATACCTTGCCCAGTTTCAGGTTTTCTCCCATTTTTTCTATATCCTCTGCAGCACTTTCAAAGAAGGAACGCAATCCTGCCTTCACAATCTCTGGACCAGATTTCATGACAGTCCTTAACATCACATAGACAAGAGAAATAGACACACCATGTTAGGTCACTGATCAATATTCACTTAAAGTTTAGAAAAATAGATACTTTAAACATTTAGGTGGTATATGTTAAGTGTTTTTTTTATTTATCTTCATTTAAACCTACCACTACACCTTTATTATTTTTATACTCATCTTTTACTGTATTTTTGTATATACTCATTATACCCAGTATAAAAGAATGGCAGGACTGAAATTGTAAATAAAATGAGACAAGGAAGGGGAAGGTATCAAAAGGAAGCATAGCTTTAATTTATATACATATATGAAAGTATTTTAGCTTCTACAAAAAATATTAAACTCTACTGTAGTTAAACAGTGAGGAAAGGTTCCTTGAATTGTAAATATCCTGAAATAAGACCAAGCTGAAGGACAAGAACAAAATTTTTTATGTAACCTAACCAGTAAGCTGCAAGAATATTCTACTTACAGAGAATAAAGGTGCGTGTGTGTGTGATTTAAGAGAGAGGCATCAATGATAACTAAATATTGGACAACATTTTGTGAATAACATTTGATAAATATGATAAAAGAGTAGTCAGCACATCCTGCTTGTTTTTGTCTGTCTTTTTCTATGTTTTACATTGAACTGAAAATGAGAACATTTTTAGCCGGCCTTTAGGCATCAGTCACCTGATCACAGTCGAAGAGCCAGAGACTCAGCAAAAGAGCTTACCCATGTTAAATTAAAAGTTAAAAGTCAATCTCTAATCTGTATCTATTTTGAAATATGTCTGTACAGGCTTGCAAATGGGAAGAACTTTAAACAATGTATTTTTTTTTAGAAACAACGTATCCCCTTCAAAATGTAACCAAAAGAAAGAATAATGTTGTTTTAGTAGAGAACTGAATTATTCTGGAAATATAAATGTTGGTTTGCACCTCAAAGTTATGTAAGAGATCTTCTAGACTACTGGAACACATGCCAATGTCAAATCTTGGCTGTCTGTTCTAAAAATAAATAAAGAGTTAAAATGAAACTATCAAAATCAAAACTGAGTGTTGTGATGTGAGATTTTGCATATAAGTTGATAAATATTTTGTATGTCTTTATTTGTAACTTAGGCAAAACTAAGTCAGGAACGTGAATTTTACGACAGAGTTTGGGGAAGTGCTTGAAACAAATATTTCTCTCCTAAAGTCTTTCTCTCACCCCTGCAAGAAAGCCAGGCTGCCTAACTGCCAAACTGTACCTTAACATATGGTTTTGGGGGATGGCAGGTGTTAAGATGTTCTTTGCCCCATTGGTCTGAAGTATGGCTGTTTGGAACTGGCTTGAATCAAAAGCCTTTAAGTACCATGACGCCCTATTGGCTCTAGGGGTTGGACAGAAAATCTATTAATTTGCTTGCTTTACCTCACTCTCTTTCTTTTACCAAACTGCTAAAGGACCATCTCTTACCAAACTGATGAATGGACAACACAATGAAGAACACAGCTCGGCAGCCATATTGAAACAGGCAATGCGGCCTGTTCTGAAGAAAGCTGACCATAAATGATGCCTTAACTAGAGACATTTTAAGTAACTAACAAGTCTGTGTGCCGCCTGAAACTACGCATCACCATTTATCAGGTTTTATGGTTGCCAATATTCAAATGTACTTTGCATATTGTTATTATTTATGAATATTACCAATAATACATTGTTTAAATTGTAACTTAACTCCTGCTTGTCTTTTACTACACCTAATTGCCTGAGGTTATAGAAGTTGAAGGGAAGGTGGGGAGATGTTATATACTATAATACCTTATAAACAGTGGTAAGTCTGTGATACCTGAGGCATTCCAACGAAGGCTACATATTAATAATACAATAGGGGAAAGTAGAGTAAAATATTACTCTACCAAGACAAAACACTGAGAAAGAGGACTTCTTCAGTGCCAGGCTAGACAGAGTGCCAGACAGAGTGGATAAAGTGGTTAAACACTTGGCACAAAACCTTAGTGTAGAATAAGACACTAGGGTGTCTTTTGAAACAAATAGAACTTACAAACGTCCACTGCTGTAGCAAGAACACTCACAGGCTAGTTAAGGACTTTTAACATAAGGAATGGCGGGTAGGGACCTTAGAGCTGGTTTGAAAGTTCAAATAATGTACTTGAGCAGAATACAGAATTAATGCAAAAACTGTAATCTACAAACAACATGGTAAAATGCTGAAATTACTAATCAAATTGTTAATAGCCTAAAATCACATGTATTAATGCTATACTGAGTTAAAACTGTCACATACTGTATGAGATTGTGCTCTGTCTCCGGACTTTAGCTAACAAAAACATCCTATCCAATACTGGACGGTATATGGGAGATGCTTTACCTTTTTTAACAGAGAGATTTCAGGTAAACGGACAACATTTAAAACTCTTGTCGAACTGAATGGAAGTGCAATGTATTCTCGAAAAGCTGAAGGCAAATTAATGTTTTGTAGCATTGACTAGCTTGTGATTCCAATGGTAATCGATCTTGAACTTGTGTGACCATTGTCAGTGCTTTGAGAAAGTGCCTGCTCTTCTAGCACAAAAAAAGCCAGGTGCTCACTTTGGGCAGGAAGGGAGGAGAGAGTCATTTGCTTTTATTAGATTTTTCCCAAAAGATTTTTCTAAGTTTAGTTGCTGGGGTAATTTGCTACTTTGCTGAAGAAATGGAGTTTTTAGCTCAGCTGCATCCTTTGGTAAAGAACTCAGCATAATTTCAAAATTTGTCACTTGCCATCTGCTGTTTAACTCCTGGGCACTAGGAAAATGAGTTCTCTCTCTAGCAAGAAATCTTTTTTTTTATTTTTCAATTAAGTATATATAACTTTCACCTAAAATATGGAAACCATCTGAGGAACGCCATCTTGCCAAGAGCTACAACTGTTCATTCCTTTTCTAGTTGCGGTCTCTTAAGGGTATGGTAGTTGCTTTGCAAAGTCTTGTATTGGTGGTAAAGTATTATGAAGTAAAGGAATGAAATTAAAAGACAGCCCCAGCCAGTGAGCAGCCTGCCATTAGATAGATAGATAGATAGATAGATAGATAGATAGATAGATAGATAGATAGATAGATAGATAGATAGATAGATAGATAGATAGATAGATAGATAGATAGATAGATAGATAGATAGATAGATAGATAGATAGATAGATAGATAGATACTTTATTAATCCCAGGGGGAAATTCACATATTCCAGCAGCAAAAAATATTAAATTAAAGAGTAATAAAAAAAAAATAAAAAATGCAGGTAAAAAAAAAACAGACAATAACTTGAATAATATTCAACATTTACCCCCTCTGGTGGAATTGAAGAGTCGCATAGTTTGGGGGAGGAATGATCTTCTCAGTCTGTCAGTGGAGCAGGACAGTGACAGCAGTCTGTCACTGAAACTGCTCCTCTGTCTGGAGATGACACTGTTTAATGGATGTAGTGGATTCTCCATAATTGATAGGAGCCTGCTGAGCGCCCTTCGCTCTGCCACAGATGTTAAACTGTCCAGCTCTATGCCAACAATAGAGCCTGCCTTCCTCACCAGTTTGTCCAGGCGTGAGGCATCCTTCTTCTTAATGCTGCCTCCCCAGCACACCACTGCGTAGAAGAGGGCACTCGCCACAACCATCTGATAGAACATCTGCAGCATCTTACTGCAGATGTTGAAGGATGCCAGTCTTCTAAGGAAGTACAGGCGGCTCTGTCCTTTCTTGCACAGAGAATCACTATTGGCAGTCCAGTCTAATTTATCGTCCAGCTGCACTCCCAGGTATTTATAGGTCTGCACCCTCTGCACACAGTCACCTCTGATGATCACGGGGTCCATGAGGGGCCTGGGTCTCCTAAAATCCACCACCAGTTCCTTGGTTTTGCTGGTGTTCAGTTGTAGGTGGTTTAAGTCGCACCATTTAACAAAGTCCTTGATTAGGTTCCTATACTCCTCCTCCTACCCACTCCTGATGCAGCCCACGATAGCAGTGTCGTCAGCAAACTTTTGCACGTGGCAGGACTCTGAGTTATATTGGAAGTCCGATGTATATAGGCTGAATAGGACCGGAGAAAGTACAGTCCCCTGCGGCGCTCCTGTGTTGCTGACCACAGCAGATCAGATCTGCAATTCCCGAGACGCACATACTGAAATCCCTAAGGCTGAATATGTATGGTACATTATGAACAGTGAGACAGGTTACAGTTTACTGGCACATAGCCGCTTTGACATTTTTTCTATACCTTATTAAGAAAAGAATTTAAGAGTTTATTAGGCATTTTTTGTGGTAGGTGCAGTTTAAAAGTGAACTAATAACACAATAAAACAGAGAACTGCTAAATTTCCATTGTACTGCTGTTGTGCAATGTATGCTGTGGTATCTATATATATAAAATCCCTATGTGCGTCCAGGTGTCCGTGTGTGGGTGTCTTCTGATGAAGTGCGCATGCGCAGGGCACGGTGAGTATTACTGTCAGAGAAAGTTAGAGGCATTTTACGGAAATACAAACCATTATTACTGCGAGAGGAAATTAAAGGTACACAATACAGTGACGCATATTACAGCCACATACAAGCCAGTATTACTGTCAGAGGAGATTAAAGGCATATTACCGACGCGCACGCCTGTATTACCGCCAGAGAAAATTAAAGGTATATTACGGACGTACAAGCCAGCAGACGTACAAGATGGTATCCTTCAATAAGGGTGCGCACAGGCATCCTTCAATAAGGGCGCGCCGCGCTCAATTGAGGTCGCCCTTTTGAAGCTCGCCTTTTTGTGCGCGCCCTTATTGAAAAGAGCCGTACAAGACAGTATTACTGTTACAGAAAAGACACACAATACACGGCGGCAGCCCACAAAGGACGGTCAGCTCAGCAAGTAAACATCAACAAAAGAAAGGCTGAAAGAAAGAAAAATAAGATAAACAAAATGAATGAGGTCAAAGTCCCTTGCCATTTAATATAGACTGTTCCTACTAATGTTTATGCACTACTGTTCTAGCGCCCATTATTGTAACGGGCTAAATGACTAGTTAATTATATATATCTATTATATAAAAAAATCTTGGGTCGTGACGTGATCACCTCGGAAAGACCCTTTGAAGTCCCGCGAGACTACTTGCACATCATCCCATACTTACAAACAATTTCTCGGAGACACTTTAACGTCCCACGATACAAGGAAGTGAGACAAAAGGACAGCTGCTGTTCAGGCTTTTAAATGATCCTTGCTCAGCGCGACATGCAGAACACACAGCATGGCAGCAGCAGCTGCTGTACAGGCTTTTAAAATGATTGACGTGCAGTGCGACATGCAGAACACGCAGCTTGGTAGCAGTAGCTGATCCGTCCGCATCTCCTTAGCATGCCTTCAGCACCCCCATTCACAATGTGAGCGGCAGAGATGCGAAGTGGCAAGCATGAAGCCTGGGGGGGGGGTGGGCGAGCAAAGCAAGTAGGGGGGCAAAGCCCCCTAGTATATATATATATATCTATATATATATATATATATATATATATATATATAGTGGCAGACGACCAGGGACTTTGCTCCACCGGGATCAGGGAAGGAATGGGAAAGGGGAAATGTCTCCCCTGGGTGCAACAGGGAAGCCCCCCGGATTTCCACCAAGGACCACGGATACGGAGCTGGGAAGCTCAACCCTGTGGGGGTCTGTGGCCAAACCCAGGGGGTGCCTGGATGGTTCCTGAGCCCTGGAGGACAGCACTACCGCCACACCACGAAGTGCTGCCAGAAGACCATCAACGACCACCTGGAGCACATCCGGGGCGTGATAAAAGGGGCCGCCTCACTCCCTTCGAGGAGCCGGAGTCGGAAGGAGGAAGACGGAGCTTGCAAGAGAGGAGTGGAGGTGGCCTTAGAGAGACAAAGGACTGGAGGAGTCGTGTGTGAGTCACTGGAACCTGTTGTAAATAGTGTTGTAAAAAAACATGTGTGTTGTGGACATTGGTGTTGTGTCTATCTGTGGCTGGGCCATCTATTACAATATATTACATGTTTGCTTATATTACTGACTGCAAATTCAAGAATGCATCCTCTTCTCTTTTGGACATGCTTTAAGTAGAGGATTAGTATTGCCTACATTCAGGTGAATGTAGACAGATATTACATTTTTCATTGGATTGGTGACAGTAACTGCTCTGACAAAGCAAAATGAAAAGCCTTAAAGGTAAGAAAAATGCAGTCTTTATAATCCACGTGATCATTTTTTTCAATGTGTTTTTCAAATAATCACAATAGCACATATCTAGGATGTCATTAATTTCCACAGAAGTACTGGATATGGGTTATATGCAAATATGCTTATATTAAAAGAAAAATTAGAATTTTGCTTTTAGACCTGGGGTATAAAATGCAACCTTACTTAACAACAACTGGTGCAACAGCAGGTACATAACTTTTTTTATTATGCTATTGCTCACCCTATCAGGATGTTTAACTTCCTGGCAGACAGATTACAGGGTGTTAAAGTGGGTGGCCATAATTCATCATCCCTCACTCTCAACACAGGCACTCCACAGGTATGCGTTCTGAGCCCTCTGCTGTTCTCTCTCTACAATTACCTGACTACATGGCTGCACGTGACTCTGACATCATTGTCAAGTTTGCAGATGATTCAGCTGTGGTAGACTTGATATCTGACAACAATGAGCAGGTTTACTCGGATGAAATGCAGAGTCTGTCACACTGGTGTCAGGACAATAGTCTATTCCTGAATACCAGCAAAGGAAATGATTTTAGACTTTGGGAAACTGCAGAGGCACTACCTTCAACATTGACAAAACTTAGGTTCAGAGGGTGGACAGTTTCAGATATCTAGGTGTCCACTTCACAGAGGACCTAACCTCTTCCAAGCAGACCAACATCTTGGTAAAGAAGGCACAACAACATCTTTACTACCATGCTGCCCTCCCAATTACTAAAGAACTTCTATAAACCAACAATCACAAGTATCATGAAAGGAAGTATTACTGCCAGATTTGGGAACAGCAGTCAGAAGAAACGCAAAGCTCTGCAGGGAGTGGGCACAGTCAGCTGAACACATCACTAGGTATGCACTCTCAAACTCCCATGACAGTGAAACCAAGGAAAAATAAAAAAAAGGTGTATTATCTTTACTAAAACTCACCTTGCATCCAGTGATCGGGCAAGGATGTGCAGGCAGTTCACTACCGCAGGTGCATCAGTTCCTGCATGATATAGAAGTGTGAATAAAAATCGGATTACATTAATTCAAAATATGGAGCAATGACAAACAAAATAATCCAGAATGAACAATATTCATTAATAGCAATCATTAGCCAGTGCTTTCCAGCAGAAGAAAACTTCAAGTTTTTTCACTGTCTCTGTATGTGTGTCTCTTCTCACTAAAACACATGCAGTATATTTCGTACACAGGGCTTAAATTCAAATGGAACTGTTCAGAATAAGTTCTGTTAAATAAGTTGTTAACCTGACAAATCTTCAAATAACACTGTTTTGTAAGTCAGCGACAGTTTATAACTTTCTAATTCTGTGTTTGTAAATGAATATACTTAAAAATCAAAAGTTAAAATATAAAAGTATATTCATACAGATTACATCACAACTGCCTACACCTGTAGGTCACTGATGACAATGCACAGCAAATATACATTACAGTTTGTTGGATATTTTAATTGCACAATTATTGCTGTTGCACAGACTTTGGCTCTTATTTTTTTTTTAACTTTCTGATCCATTCTGGTACATTCTATTATATCAAAAGACAATTATCATTTTGGTACGTAATCATCTATGAGTTCACCGTTCTTATTAAAATCATGCTGCTTTTCAGTGGTTCATGTTAAAGATGGTGCACAATGTTTGTGACTCAAAGAATGAATGCTTAAGACTAAATCTAACAAAACATCACAAAATGTACAGATCAATGTGTAAATGTTTAGAAAGGAAGCACAAGGGCATTGTGGATTTTCTTTTCTCTAGACTTATGTGCTACTGCATAAGAAAGTTGTACAATGGAACACTAGTTAGTGTTAGTGCAGCACAAAGATCTAAAGATTAATAGGTTTGTGACTCAGATTTGGCCTGGCACTTGTACAGTACAGGGTTAGTTTTTGCTTTCTAAAGTGATCAGTCTAAGCTGATTTTATCTTCTTAAACAAAACAAAAATAAAACTAATATGAAGTACTTTATTTCATATTAGACAAAACACATAACAATCTAAAATTTCACTTCTTATACTGTGACAATATACATAAGTACGCATCTTGGTGTGAAAAGAGATGCCATAGAACCCAAAGAAAAACTCATAAAGAGCAAAGAGAATTCAAACTATGACCAAGTCTGGATTTGAATCCAATTTGTTCATAACAATGCGCCAACCAGCCAAAAATCATCATTTAATTTAAACAAAGAATTAACTCAATAAATGTACAGAAATACACTCGTAATACAAATCCGTAATGTAAACATATATCTTGTCCCTTCTCTGATTATAAGAATCATAACAAATGTTCACAGAGAATCCTAAATGAACATTAACTAAAATCAAATATTAAATACCAAGCAGAAAGAAAAAAATAAATAAACAGCAGAGGCTAAGTAGAAATGTCTTTTTTATGAAATGCTAAAGATAGCAAAAAATTAACTAGTAATGTTCTGATTCTGCCTAAGCAATTTCTTAATGTGGCAGGCAAATTTTCTCATCCTGTGGTGGTCACAAAAGATACATTTTCACAAGCTTATAGTTTTAGAAGGGATTTCAAATTTGTATAAAAAGAACATGTGACAGAGTTACTGTAGAACTCATAACCACATGTAGCCACTGGCATCCACAATGGAAAATATGCAATATGATTTAAACCTCATTTACATGTTAAGAAATATTTTTGATGTAAGTTTCAAATCAAAGTAATTGAAAAACAAGTTGATACTTCAAATTCTGTAGAATCTTCATTAATTTTAAACAAAGGCTTCTACTTTTACTTTATTATTATATTTTAAATTTCATTTTGAGTCCTTGGCATACATCCAATCCTAAATACTTCCAGTGTGCTGTTGGCACATTATGCCCTTGGCCTCACAGGTTTTCTCTGGGTACTTTGGTTTCTTCCCACATTCTAATGACATGCAGGTTAAGTTACATAACAATTCTAAACTGACCTGCTTCAGGTGGGTTGAGGATGTATATGTGTAAGCAACTCCAGTGGTGAACTGTGGTCTAGGGTTGGGTCCTGCCTTGTGCACAATTTTTGAGGAAAGGTTGTGCTTCCAGAAATGTTTAGATGGAATGAGTGAGTTAGGTAGTGAATGGATGGATGGGTGATGTAAGCTGAAGTTGTGTAGCAGTTAATGGGATATATGTTGAATTAAGAAACAGTGTTTACAAAAATCAGATATGTTCTTCCCATTTATAGAAAACAAACAAGAAATCAGCTGTTAAATACACAAATATGTTGCTTAGCATAAACATTTTAAAAGATTATCTTCTTTTCTAAATAAATTTTAGCGAACATTTGTCTTATTACATAAGAACACAAGAAATATGAAAAATAAGGGGAGACCAGTCCACCAACACCTTTGATTAGCCTATAACTAAATTCTTCCAATATCTCTTCCTGATACTTAATAAAAAGTTTTTAAGATCTCCTCTTCAACTCCATGACCTAATTGTTTGCACCATATTTTCAAAACTTTTTCAATGAAGAAGTACTTTTTGGCTGCAGTTATAAAAATATTACCTTTATTTTCCCTGGTGTTTTTCAGTAAGTGATTATTTTTGTAATACACAGAATTCTGCTGGATAAACTCTACTGATGCCTAGAATTCTGAAGACATAGGTAAGTTGCCTATACAGACTTCTTTGCTAAAGAAAGAACAGGCACATTCCTTTTGTTTTGCCAGACTAGCACATTTAACGCATGGTTGCTCTTCTCAGCACAGCTTCTAGTTTTGGATTGTCTTTTGAGCATCAAGGTGACCAGAACGCCACACAACATTCCATATATGGTAATGCATTATGTAAAGTTCCTTGATTTATATTGAAAAGGTTTTTGTGAGGCAACCTGACATTATATTTGCCACTTTAATTGCTTCTGAACACTGTCTAGACAAGGAAAATGTTATATTAATATAAACCTCCCAATCGTTTCCAGAAATTGATCCTTGTGGGTCAATGTTGCCCATCTTATATTTATAATTAATGTTCATTCACACATACCCATGTTCAAAAGAAGTCAATGTAACATAAAAAACAGTAACACAAAAACTTTTAGAATGTGGGAGAAAAAAAACTACAGTACCCAAAAATAAAGATTGGGCAGGCATAGGCAGAACATAAAAAAACTCCACACAAACAAAGACTGGCCTTTAATCTATTTAAATATTATAAACTGAATTAAAAAGTGCAATTAATCACTATAACAACATTTTTGCTAAGCTATGCTGCATACTAAGAATGTTATTAACAAATTTTAATTACCAAAGAAAGAAAAGGACTTTGTGTTGAATAGGTGTGTACAACTTATAGTCTGATTAGACTATAACTTAACTGACTTGCCAACTCTCTCTTGGCAAATTACATGCTAAAACTAAATAGATGATTGTTTTTCAGTGTAAAGTACTCAAAAGCAGAAAATTACTCTGAATAAATCTGTCGATGGTGTGTACCTGTCAAGCAACTTCTGACTATACAACAATAGTAGACATATTTTAATAAAACAAAATAAGCTGAACATCATTGTCTTTTTCAAGTGTTGAATGTTAATATCTTAACCTTAGACTCTGATATGTGTTTACTGCAAACCAATGGATAAATTGTGCACGGATTAAGCACATTAGAAGTGAATTTAAGCCCTGTATTAATTTAAAACACTGTAGCTTAACCATAAAAAATGAACACATAAAATTATACAAGACCTATATTGCATTTAACAGAACATGTTCTTTTATAAAATGAAAATGTTAGTCTACACATTTATATATCATGCCAATAATGCACCTTTGGACCCCAACATTTTTTCTTCAACTGTTACATAAAGTTAGATAAAGCAGCAAAGATCATGCAGAGCTCCATTTGCTCTGTGTTCCTCACATTCCCATAGTACTTTGTCTGCACTATATTCACATGTCTTCAGCTATAATGTACTGGGCATGCAAAGTGGTTGATAAAGTGCTCCAAGCCAAGCCTTATTGTATGCCTGAAGGGAAAGTCATGAAAAAAGCCAAGCGAAGCAAAGAGGGCAGAGTAAAACATATGGAGAGCAGCCAAAGTAACAATGAGGGTCGCTCTCTGTGATTCCATAGCCTACAAGGAACTATAAAGATTTAACTATAAAGTCTGCTGTTGGCAAAAAAAGGAAGATATATGTTTAACAATATTGTATATGATAAATTAATCTGAATATTCCCTTGAATGTGTCATTCAGTTTTCACATTGCTGGTGCAGTGGGGCCAAGAGTATTATAATTTATTTTTTTGGAATATTTTTCTGGTAAATGCACAATAATGATAGTAATACGCTTTTGTATTTCTTTAAAAATCCCAAATGTTTCCAAAATAGCACCTATTTAAAAACTTGGTGAACCATCAGGAAGAGTTCCCAAGATAATTTTGTATTATCTGGTGTACTTTCAGTACCACAAAGTTCCCAAACTACAGTCTAGTTTATTAAGTGTAAATTTGAAATAATCTAAAGGTAGGGGAAGCAGCTAAGGAAGTATATTTCGATCCAAAGGGCTACCTGTTTAATTTCTACCTATGAACCGCTGCAACCCTAAGCAACTAATATAACTAGTGATCTGTGATTCTTGCAGTAACAAAAACAAGGACCTGAATTCTCATTTTTTTGTTTTTTTCTAACTAAAATATTGTTTGCCTGGTTAATAACACCTTGTTGTAATAAAAAGGCCTGACATTACTTGTCTTGTTTACAGCATTTGACTAAACAAGGCACTTGAGCAGGTTTTTGACATCAACTCTGTATACACAGTACACTGTACTTAAATAGCTCGTATATGTATATACGGGATTTATAAAAGTATTAAATTTAAGTTTTAAAAATAATATAATAAATAATATTTTAGGATAAAAAATTATACTCTGTTGTTGTTCTTTAAGAGTAAAACATTTAAGTGTGGTGTTCACTACAGGAAGACAATACGTCAGATAACATTTCTAATTGTTACTGGTTTTCATACAAAATTACGCTCAAATTCCTGTTATCCTATATTTACATGTCATTGTAGACAAGGAACAAACATGAAATGCATGTGTTCCAAATAATGATACTGTATATTATTCACACTGTAGATAGATAGATAGATAGATAGATACTTTATTAATCCCAATGTACAATACCAGACCTACCTCACACCTAGATAACAGACTTGAACTGGCAGAACCTTTTGTCCGACTTGAGCTGTGTCGGTGGGTGATGGGATAGCAGGCTGCCTGCTGCCTGTGCTGACTGACACATTTGCAAAACAAACACACTGATGAGGAGGTGCGAGGGAATTTAAGGTGGCCCGGCATTACAACTTTTTTTGTAGGCTTTAGAGATTCAAGTGTTAAAAACTTGTATTTTAGAGTCAAAAATTAATATGCTGAGACTTCAAGAGTTGTGACAGATGACAGAGGCACTATTAGGATAAAAGTCAACAGTTTCCATGTATTTTATTAATATACAATTCTGGATGTTACTGAATACAATTTTATGTCACTAAAGAGATATAAAACCTAGGGGTTTTGTGAAGGTTCCAATAATATATTTCTTTTAAACTATATGTTACTAGAGATATGATCAAGAAATGGTTTCAAAGAAGATTTAAATTCAGGCCTTCCTTTAACACAACCACATCAGTGTACTCAGCAAATGGACAGACAACTGTTATGAAACACTGGGTGCCTGTCCCTCTAAACAGTTTAAGACTGGAAATAGGTTGTCTTCTGTTTTTTCTGGGTAAATCTGTTTCTTTTCACATCCTAAAAACATGCATGTTTTGGCCTAGTGTGAGCATAAATGTTCACTATAGTAACTAGGCAGATTGTGTTATTGCACCTAGAGCTGCAGGGGTAGGTTCAAGCTGCCATTGACTATGAAGAAGAAAAACCAAGCATAGAAAGTGAATGGAGAGATATTTTTGCCCAGGTCAACATTTAACATTTCAGCTACTGTCTAAAGCAGAAAACTGATTTGTACAGTTTAACAGCTTCCCTTTTAAAGTGCGTTTAACTGAAGTTGTGTTTGAGTATAAAAATGCACTGTAGTTATTAATATATGCAAGCACACTGAGAGCCTGTATTCACAGATGATTATTATACAAAATGAAAATAAATGTATATCCAAGATTCCTTGTTAATTATTAGGGAAAGGCTCCTTAAAAAAATGATAAGTACAGAGTTACAAAAAAGGGACTGATTTTTGTATTTAGGCATCACAGAGAGCGACCACCCATGTACAGTAGGCAAGGGAGCATGACTGTTTGAGTGCCTATGTCTGTGGGGGTGTGAGGGCTGGCTGCAGCACACCATGCAGGGTCCTTACCAAACAGAGAGACTCGGTGCCGCACCAGAGCTGCCAACTTACAGAAGATACTAAAAGCAGAGAGGGGAGAAAACAGATGAAAAGCAAATGTAGGAAAGAAATAAACAAAAAGACAAAACAGAAAGGTCTGAGCATTTTTGGTAACAGTGAGCTGTGTATTATTAGGTGTGTTCAGAACAAAGCTGTCAGGTGCTACATTCCCAATGTCACTTTCTAGAAAGAGCTGAGCTGGCCAGGTTGGATTCGGAATACACCTCTTGTTTTATGCCTGTCTGATTTACTTAAATTCTGACTATTAATTACATTACAAATGAAAAAAAAAAAAAGTAAACAAAAACCCAGAGATTTTTTACACTGTATTTTGGTGTAGTGAAGAAGATTTGCAGGCCTTGATTTGTGATTTTCTTTTCCATCAGTTATTATGAAAGCACAGAAAACAATGGGTTCTAAACCTACCAAAAATGTTTCTGGAGAGGAAGATTCATAAGAAATTCTACTGGAACATCTTTAATAAGAGAAATTGCATTTTTTTATTTCTTCTTTGCAAAACAGTCTTTTAAGACAATTGAGATCACTGATGGATTTTCCACCTCTGCCTTACATTTTGATTTGTTGAAATAAAGTCTTTTTGTCTAAATTTGAAGTGAATTTTCAAGTGTATGATTTTTAATGTCATTGTGCTGAAGTATTTGGCACTGCTGCCCCTTGGATTCAGCATTCTGGGTTCAAATTCCCCTTCAACTAATTTGCCTGTGTGGAGAGTTTGCACCATCTCCCTGGTTCTGCCTAGGTTTGCCACCAGATACTCTTCTTTCCTTCCCACATTTCCATGATGTGAGTGACAGGTTGAGAGATGATTCCAAATTTGCCAGGTATGAGAGATGAACTGTGCATGATTGGGCCATTTAATGGATTGTAGTCCAGTGCAGGGCTGGATTCTGTCTTCCACCCAGCGCTGCTAGGAACATTTTTGGTTCCTCATGACCTTGAATTGGATTAAGAGTGGGTTTGAGAATTTTAAATTGTTCTGCACACTTACATTTTGCTTTTGTTAATCCAAACAAAAACATTATTGGCTATTTTACAAGTCAGTATGAATACAGGGGAAAAAAGGGATTTTTTTTAGCTTGCAGATTCATAAATGGCGGCATTCCTACTGTGAAATAAGTGGATCCTTATACTATGTTTATATTTCATCATCTTCTAATAATAAATTAATCACAAAGTGAGTGAGTATCTATGGCTTCCAAAACTAAGAAGGTGTCAATTCAAAAGTCTGAGTAAGCATTTTAAAAATGCAGCAAAATAAATGTCAGTAACATTTCATGTACATACATATAAAAACATACACACACAGAGAAACACTACCGGTCAAATGTAATTTTCACAGTCCTTGTTCTGGGAACAAGTAATGGATTCACAACTTACAGCTTTTCTGCAGCAAAAGCAGTTAATTAATCCTTGATACCCCTTGATGCAAACAATTCTTATAAGTGTCACTACATTTTTTGATTACTTACAAACCCTCTCTGTCTGTATAAAAACAGTGCTGAAACAAACTATGTTGCTATACCCACTGAAGCATTATTCGGACAATATGATACTATGAGAAGTAGTATATCGCTATTATATTTTTGCAAGGAAAAAGGCAATTAACAGATGATGAAAGACAGACAATTATAACTTCACAGGTGGCGCAGTGGTAGTGCTGCTGCTTTGCAGCAAGGAGACTGTGGAAGATTGTGGGTTCGCTTCCCGGTTCCTCCCTGTGTGGATAGCGCTTTGAGTACTGAGAAAAGCGCTATATAAATGTAATGAATTATTATTAACCCTTCAAAGTGTGCATCTTTTCTTTAGGGAAATTGCAAAGAAAGCCAATGTGTCAGCAAGTATAGTTTCCTATACCGTCAAAAGGAATTTAGAAACTAGAGGAGGGCCTGACAGGAACCAGTCTGGCAGTCCCAAAGCCACAAAAGAATCGGATGGCAAATTTCTCAGAATCATCAGCATGCATGATAGATGCAAACTATTGTTCTGCAACTTTTGACCGGTAGTATGATTGTGTGTGTGTGTGTATAAAAATAATCAGACACACAAACTCAGGAAGTGCTTGACAGGTCTTAAAGCAGTGGAACTTGAGGGTGAGGGTGAGGGTGCAACACACTCCTTAATCTCCTTTCCCTCTTTGCCTGTAGAATGGAGGTGCCAGACACAGAGGACCACTGATATCACTTTCGCACCATGCATGGAATTCACACCTTTTCCAATCATTCTACTACGTATATAATGAAGAAAAATGCTGAAAGTTCCCATTTACTTTAGAATTAGATTCAGACAATGATGGACCTCTCCTATATAAAGAAGCTTCTTTAAGATGCCAATAGCCCTTTTTCAGTCTGAGGTCTTAGTGATTAGAGATTCATATATTTTTGTTTATCATGTAGTGAACTGACTTCCATTAAAAGAGGTTTTACCAAACGAAAGCCTAACTCTCTTTCTGATCCCACTCCTTTTATTACAATAATTGCTCTGTATACTTTTTTCTTGCATGTATGTCTTGTGTGTGCCTTTGTTAGTACTAGATTACTGTTAATCATTCTAAAGAAGTCATGCAATTAAGAATGTCACTGTGACATTTACACCATATACTATGTATACAGGATAGTAAACTTGAAATTGAATTTATACAAAATATCAGGAACAATAGGCAGAGAACAAAGACATCACAGAGGAGGGTTAGATGATTCATTACATATTCAATACCACTTAATGCATATATTCTTGAGAGTTCTGTGCTGTTCCATTTAAGAAAACTATTAATTTCAATAACCAGATTTTCAGTCATATTTACTGAGGACCTGAGTCTTGTGATGTTAACTTTCTCATTTTCCCCAAGATTTAATGTACAGCTCGCAGGCAGTGTTCATTTACCTTTGTGACTCCTAGACTCTTCTTACTGTATGTCTGTCATGTTGAAATTAATGGTAACATTCAAAACACACTTTCCTGTCCCTTACACTTTATTTAACAAAAACAGTAACCGTGTTCTCTCTCTGAATCAATCATATTGTCAGCTTTTTCTGAAAAATCTATTCCCAGTTCCCCTGCAATTTCTCACATATAAAATGCGGCAATGTGCTATCATTGCATGCTCACAACCAAATAATTTTGCATTTTTCCATGTTTACTTTGAATAGCACTCGTATCTGCTTTTTAAATCAAGTTATGATGGTGTCATTTGTGAAATTTGCTATATGAAACAAAAACTGAATCTCAAAGTTTCTTCAAATAGGATATAGGAATTTATCCAAATAGAAAGTGAACCTTCCCCTAGGTTTTCTTGGCTGCAATTTACTTGTGCTTTCTTTTATCAATATTGATTTCTCTTTTCACATGTTTTTCAGGACTTCATATTAAAAGCATACTCAAAGCATGTTTTAACTACTATCTGGCTTTTTGTGTCTCAAGGATAATATGCAATATTAGGATTTTGCAAAGCATATCACATAGTGCAGAACTTAAACAGGTTAGTTCTGATCTTGTTACCATAGGTTCTTTCAGTTAGTTTCAGAGTCTCTATGATGTTGTCTGGCAAACTAATGGGAGACTAGTGTCATTTTTTTCCCAACAGTGGTTAAGTTTTGACACTATTCTATGAAACATTCTTATTCACATTTTGGCTAAGGACTATTTTTTATTACTTTATACCAGTCTTATGCCTCTTTTTGTTCCTTCTGATTAGTTCCCTTATTATCCAAATACTGTTCCATGTTTTGTCTATTTATGCAGATATTCACAACTGTGAAAAATCTTAGTTTCTTCATAACAGACAATGCTTTCTTTCTTTCTTTTTTTTTCTCCATATATAGTATGAGAGTCTGGCATATGAAGGATTGGTACCCAATCCATGGTTGTTGCTATCCATGTCCACAGTTCTACCTGGATAGGCTCTGACCCCTGCAACCTGAATTTAAAAAAGGATATAGATAGTGGATGAATAGATGGTATTTTTATTTCTCTGATGTTAGTTCAGCTCTGCTTCAGATATTCTGGAGTATACTTTATCGGGATTGGAAATTTCTAAAAAACATTTTTTTTAATCATAAAATGACATTACTCACACCACTTTAGGGTAATAGGGAAATAGAGCATCTATTTCAGCAGCATAAGGCAAAATGAACACAACCCATCAATATAAAATCACTAATCAGGACAATATGCACTTCTTTGTGAAAATCATACAGACACTAGCATAACATGGAAAACTAAACAATCCCAAGAAACAGATGTGGGAATTGAAGCTGGAATCTTGGATCCATTACGAAAAGGTTTTAAGGACTGAACCAGCATGCAGTACATGTTTATTTTAACATGAATGCAAATTACCTATTAATTAACCCGCTATACCCTAACTACAAGGTCACGGGAGTCTGCTGGGGCCAATTCCAGCCAACATAGGGCGCAAGGTAGGAAACAAACCCTGGGCAGGGCGCCAGCCCACCGCAGGACACACACACACTCCCTTACCCACACACCAGGGACAATTTAGAATCGCCAATACATCTAACCTGCATGTCTTTGGGAGGAAACCCACAGGGAGAATATGCAAACTCCATGCAGGGAGGACCTGGGAAGTGAACCCAGGTCTCCTTACTGCGAGGCAGCAGCGCTACCACTGCGCCACCATGCCACCCTTAATTTAATCACTCGACTTTTAAAAACAGTTCATTTTATGACAGTATTTTCAATGATGCTATATATGTTATAGGAAAGGTACTGATTACTTAGGAACCCATTGTTTTCTCTTTTTACATCATCTGTAAATGCAGCATTTTAATGCTTTAGCATTACAGATTTTTAGATTAATTAACAGCTAAAAATGTAACTACTTATAGCACGACAAAACTGAGTTCTAAGGAGGTAAGTGAAGATCTGTTCTGGGTTTTGATATTCAGTTTCCTATTACATGAGAAATGTTGAGTGACACAGTTTTATATGGATTATAGGAACTTTATAGATCTGAAAAAATAGACAACATATATGATATTTTTCACAAGCACTCTGGCCTTTTCAGGAAATTAGAGATAAAACTGTTTGAATCAGGTATATTGCATATGCAAGTCTCCTGGAATGACAAGCCTTCTAAATTAGTTATACCTCAGATGAAGTAGGCACCTTGCCATAGGTGGAAATGGCCCTATCACTAGAAATATATTTTAGATAGGCGGCCTTCTGCTGTTGTGCACCTAAAATCTGGAATAGCCTGCCAATAGGAATTCGCCAGGCTGACAAGGTGGAGCACTTTAAAAAACTGCTAAAAACACATTGGCTTTCTCATAACTTCATTTTAATTTAATCCTGATGCTCTGCATATTCAGTTAATTATCATTACTATTCATGGTGGCTCCAAAATCCGTACTAACCCCTACTCTCTCTTCTGTTCTTTTTCCGGTTTTCTGTGGCGGCGACCAGCGCCACCACCACCAAATCAAAGCACCATGATGTCCCTACATTGATGGATTAAAGGCCAGAAGTCCACATGACCGTCATCATCAAGTCCTTCCATGAGAGCCCTGAAAACAATGAAGACTGATCATTTATGTTAGGTAGAATGCCTAGAGGGGGCTGGGTGGTCCCGTGGCCTGGAACCCCTGCAGATTTTATTTTTACTCCAGCCGTCTGGAGTTTTTTTTTTTGTTTTTTCTGTCCTCACTGGCCATCGGACCTCACTTATATTCTATGTTAATTAGTGTTCTCTGATTTTAATTCTTACGTTGTCTTTTTTCTCTTTCTTCATCATGTAAAGCACCTTGAGCTACATTATTTGTATGAAAATGTGCTATATAAATAAATGTTGCTGTTGTGGTTGTTGTAGATGCAGACATGAAGGCTGGTTATGTCAGCTTATAAAGCAAATCAGTGGGGGCATCACAAAGATCTTTGGATATTCGTTTCTCATTTGCTGTCTGGACTATAGTTATAAAAATATGTGGAAACTTTTTCTGGTTACCCACAAGCAGGACTGTGAGCTAGTCAGTTATTTATAACTAATAATCAATGCTAGAAATAACTTTTAGCTACTTCTTAACTAATCTGACCAGTGAAAAGTGAAAACACATTTATACGCAAGATGAATTAAATATATTAGCTATGCAGTTAACAAACTCCTGTAGAAAGAACTTCCAATTATACCTCCGAAAAGACTGGCCAATCCTGGTAAACATTAGTTAAACATACATATAGCTATGACTAACATGTTTCTTGTTTAATTGTTCAAGCCATGGAAATATTTCATGGCTACAACTAAAGAAACAACCCTCATCTTGTCTATCTGTTATGCATCTTCATCGTTTTTGTAGTTTAGGAATTGGGGTAGCAGGATAGTAAAGTGAGAATGAGCGCACTGTTTATATATGAAGCAAATTAAAAAGGTGATGACTCAAAGGAAGAAAGGTCACACATTCTGTTAGCAACAAATCCCAATTGAAAATTATGAACTACCCATGTAGTTTCACAGCTATATGTTTTATTTATTTTTTTACATACATTTGCATCCACTTCTAAAGCGTTACATACTGCTATGAAAAGCAAAAAGAAAATGTAACATTAGAACATGATGGGCTTAATTTTATTTTTATTTCTGGCCTGTAAAATGCAATCTGAACACAACACCTTCTGAAATGTCTTCACTCTGTTTTCCAAATAATTTTGTTAAGCTACACTATACTAAAGATACGATACATTGGGATATGTCTGCACCAACACTTTATACAAGTAAAGCTTATGGTTTCCCCTGAAATCATAATTGTTTATGATCTATGAGATGCTTATGTGTAAATGCATTTTCTTACCTTGCAATCATCTCTTTTTCTTTGTTGGATGAATGACCGCCACTACCCAGAACCTTGGCGGGAGTGGACAGGAAGTAGAGACAGTGGTTCTTGAAGTATTGGTTAATAACTGGTAGCAAGATCTAAAGAGATATTTTTTTCAAAAAATATTGGGTTAGATAAATCATAAAGTTTGCTTTGAGTAACTGGCTTCAATAAATTGCAATCACAGAAAAGGAAGCGACCTTTGCAAAGAACTTAATTTCCTGCTCATGTGGTGATTTTTCAACCCTCCCGCTGCTCACAACGGCTTCTGTAAGGAGAAAGAAAAATATAAAATAAGAGTTTGTATTGTGGTTAAAAAAGAGAAATCAGGAGATTTCAAATTCTGCAAAAGGCTAATTACAATGCTTCAAACTGTTTCCTCATGTTGTAGTTATTTCCTTTTCTTGTTGCACAGATGCTCAAATGCATGGCTTAACCAGCAACTTTTCCATTCATAGACTCTACTTGAAATCTTCCCTCATTCCATTGTAGACACCAGCATCTAATATTGTACTAGATTAAACCCATTATTCAGAGACACTGGATCTCTCAATTCATATTATCAATCCAAATATACTGATTGATTTCTAAAAATCAGGTAGTAAATCTGTAAATAACATTGTATGCCTGAGGTCAGTGTGGATGATAAATATAGATATTTAAGAGGCAATAAATATACAACTGTTTTCAATGTTAAAAAATTGCAAAAACAAGGTATTTTTAGTTAATTTAAATATCTATCTACTCTATAATAAAGCAATAAAGTCTGTGTGTCCAGTCCCTCTAAGCAACCTGATTGATAAGTTTGGCCTGGTGTGATTGGTCAGTTTGGCTTTGGTGATAAAACAAAAGAGGAAGTGAGAGACATACAAGGAGAAACAACACTGGAGGCACTCGGAGAGTCACCTTCAAACATGGCAAGTATAAAACCAGAGGGGATGTGTAAAAGCCACCCCGAAAATAATGACACAGTCTGAGAAGCAAGCTTTATGGGAATGTGCTTGAGAAAGGGAATGCCAGTGAAGAAACCTTCACACACACACACACACTATACCGAGGAAGGTAGCTGAAAGTGCACATATGGCAAAAGATAGCAAATACTTTAACATTATTTTATTACATGTCTTTGACAGATAGCATTGCTAGTATCTAATACATCAGTAAGAATTTTTTTTATTTTCAAAGATGTATTTAAGAGTTTGCATGATGGCACAATGGGTAGTGATGCAACCTCAATGCCCCCTGAACTTGTGCTGGATTCCTAGCCTCTTCTTATGCATATTCTTATATGTTCAAAAGGTTTTCTCCACCAGCTTTAATTTTCTACTAAATATGTTCAGGTTATTTTACTTGGCATTGTAT
Organism: Erpetoichthys calabaricus; assembly: GCF_900747795.2. Taxonomy (NCBI): domain Eukaryota; kingdom Metazoa; phylum Chordata; class Cladistia; order Polypteriformes; family Polypteridae; genus Erpetoichthys; species Erpetoichthys calabaricus. The sequence continues at coordinate 27,563,934 of NC_041394.2, read as the reverse complement.
AAGCATGGCCTATGATGGCTTGGAGTTCCTTCCAATTTTAAATCTATTGGGCAAAGGATACTGCTGCTGACATGGGCTCAGCCCTCACAATCTTCAGTTGGACAAAGCAGGTATAGGTAATTGATGGATAAACAGTATTTTTAAATGCCTTAAAAATTGTAATTACTCTATGATCTTACAAACAATTTCTTTTATTTTTACTTTTTTATAGGAATGTAAAACAGGCTAAAAACAGGCTTATATAAATTATAACCTGTTATAGACTGTTCATGCATTACCACTCATTGCCATTGGCATATGTATGGACTTTTTTATGACATTATGAAATAAAATTTGGGTTCAAAAGAGGAATTAATGTAATTAAGTAATCATCAAGAAAAAAAACAGATCTTTTCTATTAGAGTTACTGACTAAATGAACAATTGGAGTATGTGTGGAAAACTAAAGTAGCTTGAGAGAAACTCATTGAGATATGACAATATATGCTAATTCCTCGTATACAATGATGGCATTATAATCCAGGAATTACGTTTGCTACACTGAACCTATCCAGACTTGTATGTCGGGATTTGGTCTGATTTATTTTTCAGTTCTTAGACATGGAAAAGTCCTCTATTAGTGGACAAGCCACAACAATAGGTAAATCCTCAAGGTACTTTTTTTTCATGAGAGTAGATATCATATTTAGGATCCTCTTAAAAATGGTGCTATTGTCTAAGATGTGCACACAAACCTTTCCAGCAGTAAATAAATCACTCACTAGGAATACCCACGGGCTAACCATACACAATGTGACAATAATGAAGGTTGTATGAGGAGTGTGGCATACATCCTTTTATAAGTTTGCAACTATCATTTCTAGAGTCAAACATTGCAAGACTCCATGGATGGAAAGGTGTAATTAGAGTCAAAAACACCTGATTTCCAAGGTTTTGCAAATATATGGAGTATAAGGACAAAATTACTCCAAAAAACACCTTTGGAAACAAAGTGTTTCCAAAGCGAAACATGAGGGTGATATGAGGTCACTGTTGCTAGTCCTATGAACTTACCAATGGCAGGTTTGTAAACTGGCACATACCCATCTCTTAGGTGCCCACTTATGGGCTGACAAGACGTTGGAGTGGATTATGCTCCGCTTTTATTGGCCAGGAATAAATGAGGAGATCTGCCTTTTCTGTACTTCCTGTCCGGAATATCAGTCATGGAAGATTCCCAGGAGGGACCAAGCTCTTTTAATTCCTCTTCCCCTAATTGATGTTCCCTTTGAAAGAGTCAGTATCGACCTTGTAGGTCCTTTAGAACCCTCTGCCCGAGGACACAAGTATATTTTAGTCATCATTAATTACGCTACCCTGAAGCCATTCCCTTGCATACATCGACATCAAAACACACTGCACAAGAATAAGTCTTTGTGCGAGTCGGGATCCCTAAAGAAGTCTTAACAGACAAGGGGACACACTTACCTAAGAGACATTTAGGGAGGTTGCTAAGTTATTCCTCTCCTGGAAAGCCCTGTTACTTCTTTATTCAAAAACGTCACCTCAACCTCGGTCCTAATTTGTCTGCTTCTCAACAACAGAAACTGGAAACAGTGATCCTGTTTGTTCCCGAAGGCAGTCTGTAAACAATCCAGGTCGAACCTCGATTGAACATGACATAATCACCAAGCCGGGGGTAATCATTTGGGAACATCCTTATTGACTCCCAGAAAAAAAAAGTAGAAGTAGATCTGGAAATCAAGTGTATGTTGGAACTGGGTGTGACTGAAGAAAGCCACAGCCCATGGTCCAGCCCTATTGTCTTGGTCTCTAAGCCTGATGGGACTTGGTTGTTCTGTAATGACTTCTGACATCTCAATTAGGTCTCTAAATTCAATGCTTATCCAATGCCCCAAGTAGACAAGCTCCTCGAGTGGCTAGGTAATGCTCAATTGTTGATCACCCTAGACATGACAAAAGGGTACTGGCAAAAAAGACTGAGTTTAGCAGCCCAAGTGGGCACTGGCAGTATAGGGTCCTCCCATTTGGTCTGCACGGGTCTCCAGCAATGTTCCAGCATCTGGTGAATGGAGTGCTTCGACCCCACAGTTCCTATTGTGCCACCTAACTGGATGACATTGGAGGATCACTCACTCCAGGCCTGAGCTGTCCTCCTAACACTCAGTAAAGCTGGCCTTAAAATAAACCTCAAGAAATGTTTGTTTGGATTATCTGAGGAAAAATATTTAGGCTTCCTAGTGGGTTGGGGTTAGGGCACAGTGCTCAAAATTTGATGTCATTTGGAAGTGGCCCCATCCGGTAAACAAGAAAAAGGCCCAAGCCTTTCTTGGACTGGCAAGCTACTACCACTGGTTTATTCCTCCGTTTTCTGAAAGAGCGGCACCCTTATCCGAATTGACAAAGAAACAGGCTCCTTATAATGTGGTATGGGATGATACGACTGAGGCTCCATTTAGTGACTTGAAACAGGCCTTTTTGTTAGTGCCTCAGTTTGAAAACTCCTAACTTTTCTCTACTCGTTATCTATCAGACCAACACTTCTTACACAGGACTTGGTGCCGTGTTGAGCCAGAGAATCAATGGTACTGAACACCCTCTGATGTTGCTGAGCCGGAAACTGCTAGACCGGGAGACATGGTATGCGGTGGTGGAACGAGAAGCCTTTGCGATTAAATGGGTACTGGCACATGGACTCGAACTCATAGGTCACACAGTGGTTTTTAGACCTTTAGCTCTATTGATTCAAGGTCATTTATCATCGGCATTCCCTTAAAGCCAATGCCAATGACCCTTCTCGTGTTTATGACCTCATGGTTCAGACTGCCTTACCCAATGGGTTTGGGCTGAGGGGTTTCATATCACACACCTGCACTTAGGGGTCAGCCAAAGGGTTCAATGTAGGGTGATCAAATGGGAGAAAATGGTTGGTAATGAGTATTAATGCTTTTTTCTTCTCCCTACAAACCTACAGAAGAATAGCCCATTCTGTCTAAACACTTACATTCCACCCTGATGACCTCAGTTCCGCCCAACCCTGATGATGTCACTTCCGTCCCGCCTGATGGCTTCACTTCCTACTTCCTGCCACCTTCCTATAAAAAGCATCCATTAACTCATTTTCTTGTCTTGTGTTGTTTACAGCAAATTAAAGACCAGTATCAGTCTTTTAAGATAACTCCTGACTTTACAATATATGGGGAGGATCCCTAAACCTTTTTTGTGTATGTTTTGCCTTATTACACTGGTTATTGGCTATGTTAACTACATTCTTTTCTTACCCATGTGCGTTTTCTCCTACTACTTCCAAAATTTAAAGACAAGTAAATTAGGTTAATTAAATTGGTTATGTCCTTAAAGGTGTTTTAAGGTCGATTGCTATGTCATCCAGATATTTTTACTTCATTCTACCCCATGCAGACTGCACAAAGTCATGTATCAGAAAAATTCTGTATGGAAAATAGTTGCATGAAAATTAATGCAGATCATTGAAAACAGACTATAAACAGAAAACCTGCAAAGTAAAAATTACTCCACCAAAATGCACTTTACCCAGGACTTAAGACGCAGCAGGAGTTAGTTGTTCAAACCTTACAGGACTGGCAAAGATCAAGTATAATTTGTTAAAGAATACAGTTGCTCTAAATGTTATTTCCCCCAATCTTATTTCTCACCTAGATGGGCAATAAATTCTTGTGCTATATCCATCCACTTAAGCAGTTTTTGCAGGAAACCATAAGCGAAACGCTTCTCAATAGAAGAGGTATCCAGTTCCATATCCTTTAAGCCCCTTGTAAAGAGATACATTAAAAAATTAAATAAGATCTAGATACTAATGTTTTAGATTACTAAGTATTGTTATTAGACAGTTTACCTAGTTACAGCATAGCCATGCAACTGCAAAAACTTTAGAAGTTCGTGGGCCTTCTCCCGATCTCGAGCTTTCTCTTTAGCTGTCAGGGTGTCATAGGGTACAAGCAATGGGTGTGTACCTCCACCTAAAAGAAGATCAGATTACACATCAATCAAAGTAAATACAAAGCCCCTCACAAAACTTAGATGGACTGAAGATATGGTTGCATGAAAGCAAGACTGAACAAGCCTAAAAATTTGGTATAAATGACCGAAGCTGTTTGTAAAACTTCAAGGAGGCCAATACAAAACACACTACTTTTTCACACCATATGAACAAAGCTTTAGTGCTAAAATAGTTTTGCACGAGAAATGAGAATTTCATAGATGGTTGTACTACTGCTATCATTACACTTTGAAATATAATGTTACAATACAGCTGAATAAATACATATACTCGTTTGCATTTTTAGAATGAAAACTCAGGCTGCTCCATACAGCCCTTGGAGAGAGATGCTGTCAGAATTGGTGGAGCCATCCTGAGAAGTCGTGCAGAATGTGCCTGTATGTATGTGAGAGAGAGGGAGAAATACAGATGATTGAGTACTTAAAGAACAGTGGCAATAAGCCATATTCTGCTGCTTACATGGCCACCAATGAGTCTCAGGGAGAATCCCAGCTTGGATTTGCTGACAGAGTTAAGGAAAGTGAGTACAGTTGGAGCTGGAAGAATGAATGTGCAGGCACAGAAATGATCACTGAAGCGACATAGAAAGAGTCATGAAGATCAGAATAGCAGCAACCAAGAAACAAGGTGGGCCCCAGTAAACCTTGTGTGAGGGTGCAAAGAAGAAACACTTTGTTTCACTATTTATTATCAACAGCAGTGATAATAAAATGTCAGCCAAATAATACTATAAAAATATCACACAAAATGAAGATCTATCAAAATTATTTTGTTAAACAGTAAAATCACCAAAGGATGGTATTAAAAGATATCTCAGTATCAAACTCAAAAAACATTGCAAGGAGAAACACAAATTAATACATTTCTGATTTTTGTTTAGCCTCTTAGTGTTATATTTACCCCTGGAAAAACAAGTCAAAAATCATTATTTTTTTTTCAACAAGAAAAAAATGTTATTACATGTAACAGAAACATGTAAGTACCAAACCACCAACATAAATGCAGTAGGAAAGGTCTGTCTATGCAGATTAAGTACACGTTCTTCGTGTGATATATTTTGAGACCAACACACAACCTGATGATGTAATTGGGACAGTAGAAGTGTGTTTCTCTGTGCACTTTTCTTATAATATTTTTTCTGTTGCATGATTGATACACTCTTTGTGTTACTGTAGACTAGCACAGTGCAAGGCTCAGTGACTTGCCCATTTCCCCTGACGTGAATTGTAATTGCTACATTGTGAACGGTGCCCAGGGGGCTAATGTTTTTCGTGTCCTTCCACTTGATTATAATCATTTTGACTTTTTGCCATGCACCAGGGTGAACCTTCAGATGATAGGAATCACCAGGCATATGCATCAGTTTCATTATCCGTGTCAACATTTGATTACTAATTTACATTGTCGTCACTATTGTTTGATTCAACTAATGGTTCAGTTTCAGTTTGTTTTAAAATAGGTTTTACTGCTTATCATTTACATACTGTACCATTCTGTTTTGGTTGAAGGCTTTGCCCCACTCATGAATGTTGATGAGTTACAGTACCTTAGTGTTACCTTGAAGTGTCAGAACATATAGAAGTATTCATGATTTTTTTGCAGCATGATGTTATTTCATCTACTAGATGGCAGCAGAATACTGACCCTATAGTTATGTGGGCTTAACACTGTAAAGCAGATAAATGTAAAGAATTATTATTATTATTATCTCATATCTGTGTTGGGCTTATCTCTATTTACATAGAATTCCAAGCCCGAGCTATGTTTGGGGTTAATGACAAGGAGGTTAATGTGTAAAGAGCTAAATGTATTGTACTTGTAATACTTGTAATTGATGTGATTCATGATAATAATAATGACTATTACAAAATTGCTACATGTTCAAGTCCACACACACTGAACACTAGAACCCATGAAGCCTACAAAAAAACTCGTAATCCCGGGCCACCTTAAATTCCTTCTCACCTCTCCATTAGTGTCTTTTGTTTTGTAAATGTGTCAATCAGATCAAGCAGCAAGCAGCCTGCTATTCCATCCCTCCCACCACCGCAGTTTGATTTGGGCAAAAAGTTCTCCCAGCTCAAGTCTTGTTTATCTGGGTGTGAGGTGCCTGGAGTAGTATAGGGTAAATAATATATTGTTATTTGGAACACATGCATTTCATGTGTGTTCTGCATCTGCAATGATCTATGTAAATGTAGGATGACAGGAAATGCGAGAAATGCAAGAAGTGTTGAACACATACCTAAAACAGAAACTTTTTTCATGTTATAGCAGTACCAACAAAATTTTGACATGAAATGTATAATGTGTGAAGATTAAAGTCCAAATATGAAATAAACATTCATAAAAGGTACACATATAACAAAACAAGTGCGCAAGGTGGCCGGGATTATGAGTTTTTTCGTAGGCTTCAGGGATTCTAGTGTTAAAAAACACACAAAAGAATGGGTCTCTAAAAAGAACTCAAAGAAGAGATAATTACATTGTCTTCTCTCACTCTCTCTGACTTTCTCCCTCTCAGTATATATATATATATATATATATATATATATATATATATATATATATATATATATATATATATAAACACAGTAACGGCGTACTGCACGATAACGTGGAGCGAATACATCTGACTTGAGCATTCATAGTTTTCATACTCTTTCTCTGTCTCTGTTTAGCATTCATTTGCTCAGAGGTTGATGCACTTACTCCTTCCTGAGCAGCTCTTCTTTTCCCCACCCTAGCGACCTGCTGCTTCTCTTCTTTCGTTGACATCTTTTCGCGTTAAAACTGATTAAGTCAATGTATTTAAAGAAATTAAAAACAAACAAATCCACAGAAACTGAAACTATTACTCCCACCAAACCCTAAAAATTCCAGGAATAATTACAGAAAACAAAGCGAAAAGCTTACCTTTGGCCTGCAATTCAAGTTTCTTTTTCCGACCCCAGGTGTTATGATAATTCTCCGCAAGCTGCTCTGCCATGGCCTGAGTTAGTGGAAAAATGATAATGATTACTCGACATTCAGTGTATAAAAGAAACCTAGAATGAGGTGTAACAAAAGGAATACAATGTTGTTTCACAAATCAAAATTTCTTCCTGAAGCTTTCTGCATATTGTAATCTTTTTAGTTAGCCAATAAAAGGTGTCATTTTACATGACTTTTCTCTACATTCATAAAGGCTAACACGGTACAACACCCTAGTATTCCTATCTCTCAGAAAAATATAATCTTACACCTTAGTAATAAATGTTAACACTCCTTTAAGAAGCACTTAATCTTTCAGCTTCATGATTGATTCCCATCACTTTGTGGGGGTGGAGATGGGTGTTTGATCATGTGGGCAGAATAATAAGTGAAGCATGATCAATAATGAAACAGAGCCAGCAAAAGCATGGTATTGAAATGCTATTAACCAAGGACATTGAATTGCACTTTTTCTTCAGACAGAAGAAACATAGTTTGTCTATTACATTCTACCACAATATAACTAAGAAACTGTATCTCTGCTGATCCCCTAAAATTTGTCTTCATTAAGGTACAGGGTAATAGGGTAAGCATTTGATTTTAAATTTAAGATAACCTTATGTGAAATATTTATGTCAAACTTGTTTCTTATTCTATTTCAGGGTCAGGATGGCAAGCTATGATGGTGTGGGATCCTGGTTAGTCTAGACCTGTGACTTTATCACATATTAATGATAGAATTTACTGAATAGAATCCTTACCTGAAGTTCCCTTGACAGGGTCATACCAGAGATGTCAATTGGCTGTGGATTATAGCCATGGCTGGGATCATAGGTTGCCTACACATGAAAGAAGATGTCAATTTAAGGTTCGTTACTTAAAAATAAGCTCCCTCTTGGTGTATATGGCCACCATTTACAATTAAGCTGCACTGCACTTTAAACACATAGTAACAATCCAAATCCCTTGTTCAGAAACAAGTTCCTATGGGTTATTATAGACTGACCTGTGCAGTCTGAGAAATCTTGCGAGTTTTGGTCTTTTTTTCTGTTTTCTCTTCATCACCTTCACGGGCTTTTTCAATTGTCCATTCCCATGCAATCATAGCCTTGATAGACTCTTTAATAGGCCAACGATAAATCTCTTTATCCTTAAGGTAAGGGAAGTTTAAAAGAGTAAAACACATGATATGGATGGTGAGCCATTGCGATTTAATATTTTAAACTGGAAATATTATCATAGCATGAAGACAAAACTAATCCAGTTCAATTAAAACATTAAAATAGCAATGCAGTCTCTCTAATAAAAGAGTATTGTGTCCATTTAAGATTTATGAATTCTTAAACCAAACAGAACTGGTACTCACTATTAATACTATATACTTTCAAAGCCATTTTTCTCAACAGCTCTGCAGGACCATTGCTCAATTTAGGGATATAGCTACTTGTTTAAAATTATTTCCTTCCTCCTTTCAAAAATTTAGCTAGCAATCGACCTATTTAAACAATATATCAACAATTATACCACAGTAATATCCTGACCTAGAGATCAGCTAAAATTATACTCTGACAGCTTCACCAACTTTTTTTTTCTTATCTTAATCCTGGTGTTTGTTTCCTTGGCGTGCCCAATTCTTAATGAAAGTTTGAAAAAGGCTAAAAATGTTTATTAGAAAATTACTTAAATTCACATTATACTGTGTCATACTGAGAATTGCTGGTAATTGCCTTTTTTATAAAATGTGTGATATGTGGCTGGCTTTTCATTCCGGCCAATACCCCCAGGCCGCCAGGTGGAGCCTTCCCTGCAGCAATGACGTGCCCCGAGTTCCAGCAGGGACTCATGGACTATGTAGTTTTTATGCACAGCCCTGCTGGATGCCTTGGGGACGACCAGGAGTCGCTGTAGGGAAGCTCGTGGACTCTTACATGCCCCATAACCCGGAAGTGCGTCATAATCCCATGACAGGAAGAAACGGCGTGCTTCCAGGTTGAAGAAAAGGACTGTTTACCCTGACCCGGGAGGAATAAGGACTTGTGGGTTGCGGGTCAGGGTGTATAAAGGACCATGGTAAAGCCCAGTACGCTGAGTTGAGCTGAGTGGAAGTGTGGCAATGCGTCTGGGAGAGGAGGATTGATTATTGTATTGATTATTGATTTATTTATATGAGTATTGGGGAGTGTAGGGTGCTTTGTGCACTGTTTATAGATAAAATAAAGTCATATTGGACTTTTATATGGTGTCTGACGTCTGATCAGAGGGTTCAAGGGGTCACGGAAACCTCAAACTATCACAAATGCTAACACTGAACTTCTCCTGTAGTCTAAAGTCCACAGAAAAACACACCACCATTATTCATTATCTAAGTTACAAATTCTTTCCCTGATCTCTGTGAACGTCAGCCATTTCCCACATGCTGCTTCTACACATCTGTCTGCATTTGCATTTATCATGTCATGTGGTTTGGTAGCAAATCATACATATGAATACTGACTCCCTTCCTTTACTCCACTTTAACTGGCAGAACTGACCAGGATGACACAATTTGTTTACATAAAGCAAAGAATGAATAAAGTCTAGTGAAAGCGTAGAGTGAGCAGACAACAGCTTTAGAGTTTGACTACAACAATGGAATCCAAAGTAAAAACACGAAGACTCACCTTCTCTGAGAATGTTTTATAAGGCCTGAGCATTGGATGAGTTTTGGCATTCTCATCAATGGCTTCCCCATATGTCCAGTTAGTTTGAATCTAAAAAAAAAAGGTTTTTGAAACATTGGGCATGTTTTGAAGTACAAAGCTTGGAGAGTTCTAAGATTCTTACGTACCTTTTCAAATGCCCACCTATCATGGGTATATTCAGCATATTTATTTATAAATGCATCCAGCTTCTCTGGAATTATAGTGCTGCAAAAGCAATAAAGAAAATGTAAGATTCTCTGGAGAAGCAGAATAAGCATACCAGACACTTACATAATAAATAGATGATGGACAAAGTGTGAACGATGGATGGTTTACAACATCGAGAAACTGATTATTCTGTACTCTGCAACAGTATGTAAATTAGGGTTAATTACTTTGTGTTGTGACTACTGCTGTTTTCATTAACGTAGGCCATTAAACAAAGATTCCTTAATGGTTTTACAGATTTTAACTTCTTCAAGAGTTAAATTACAAAAAATAATGCATTACTTATGTTTGCCATTTAAAATTCTACATAAAAATAGGTGTAGCTTAAAACATTATCTAAAGTATTTTGAGGTACAGTACAACTTAGTAGCTTTTATGTAGGAGGTAAGGGGGTGACATTAACTTTTTTATGTATAGGAAGCATTTCATTGGAATACAGTGATCCCTCGCTATATCACGCTTCAACTTTCGCGGCTTCACTCTATCGCGATTTTTTCTCATACACGCTTACGTCACTACGCATGCGCTTTCTGAGAACTTTTATCTAAGCCCCACAATGGCTCCTAAACGTGTTGCTACAAAAGCCTCTTCACGCATATGAAAAGACAGTGCCAGCAACTGCCTATCAAGATGTTCTTCAGCCGCGCACCCAGACACCCACTGCCTACTCCTAGTACTCCTTCAGCGGAAGAAGACAACGACGCACCTGCTGAAGATACTGCACCACCTGAAGACTCTCCTACCAAGCTCGTGCCTTCATAGGTTAGTGGTTGTGTGTAAGAACTGTGTGTGTGTGTAATTAAATGTACAGTACAATAATAATAATATGATATTTGTAACATTTAGTATGTCTTATTTTCTCTTATTTTGTCTAATATATTGGGTAATACGAGTGTAATGGTGACTAAAGGGTGTTATTTCATGTCTAGAGGGCTCTAATAATGTTAAAAAACATATTTAGAAGGTCGTAAACAGGTTTTCTATACTCTAACTGCGAAAATATTCGATTTATAAATAAAGAATCCTACGTCGCGAAAATTCATTTATCACAGTAGAGTCTTGAACAGATTAACCGTGATAAATGAGGGTTCACTGTAGAATTATTGTTTTGACCAAAATAACATTTAAAGTGCAAGTAAATTGTAATAAACACCTACAGACAATTAGTTGCTCCTACTAAGGAAAAAATGCAGTTTTATAAAGGACTTTTAACAAAACTAATGTATGTTAATAAAGGTCTTTCAAAAAATCATAAGTCAATTTATGATACAATATTATATGAGAATGCCTTAAAACCATAATTTTTTCCACTCAAATGAAAAGTTTACATCACTAAGTGTCCCCTAGAAAGTTTGTTACAGCAACATAAAATAAATGGAAGCTACAAGCACATTGGTTGATATCAAATACAGTAATCCCTCGCTATATCGCGCTTCGCCTTTCGCGGCTTCACTCCATCGCGGATTTTATATGTAAGCATATTTAAATATATATCGCGGATTTTTTGCTGGTTCACGGATTTCTGCGGACAATGGGTCTTTTAATTTCTGGTACATGCTTCCTCAGTTGGTTTGCCCAGTTGATTTCATACAAGGGACGCTATTGGCAGATGGCTGAGAAGCTACCCGGCTTACTTTTCTCTCTCTCTTGCGCTGACTTTCTTTGATCCTGACGTAGGGGAATTGAGCAGGGGGGCTGTTCGCACACCTAGACGATACGGACGCTCGTCTAAAAATGCTGAAAGATTATCTTCACGTTGCTATCTTTTGTGCAGCTTCTTCCTGAAACGACATGCTGCACGGTGCTTCGCATACTTAAAAGCTCGAAGGGCACGTATTGATTTTTGATTGAAAAACAAACTCTGTCTCTCTCTCTCTCTTCCTGCTCCTGACGGAGGGGGTGTGAGCTGCCGCCTTCAACAGCTTTGTGCCGCGGTGCTTCGCATACTTAAAAGCCAAACAGCCCTATTGATTTGTTTGCTTTTCTCTCTATCTCTGTGACAGTCACTGCTCCTGATGCGCACTCCTTTGAAGAGGAAGATATGTTTGCATTCTTTTAATTGTGAGACGGAACTGTCATCTCTGTCTTGTCATGGAGCACAGTTTAAACTTTTGAAAAAGAGACAAATGTTTGTTTGCAGTGTTTGAATAACGTTCCTGTCTCTCTACAACCTCCTGTGTTTCTGCACAAATCTGTGACCCAAGCATGACAATATAAAAATAACCATATAAACATATGGTTTCTACTTCGCGGATTTTCTTATTTCGCGGGTGGCTCTGGAACGCAACCCCCGCGATGGAGGAGGGATTACTGTATACACAAAAACTGTCATGCATGTGCATCAGTGACTCACTCTCCAGACTCATCTGAGGTACATACTACCACCCCTGACCAGTCCCAACCTATAATTCCCGAGACTGATGGAGCTCCTACCTGTTGACTGACAGAACTCATTACAAAGCTTGACAGCTCCTTTGTTTGGTTTTTGGACTGCTGTGTTTTGTTTTGCACCTAGAGCGCTTACTTTTGTTTGAATTATTTTCATTTGATTAAATAGGGACAACGTCAATGGGCTAACGTCCCAACATTTCTTCATGGGACTTGCTATTCTTCCCTCAACCACAGAACCTAACAATTCTGATAAATGAAAGAAGACCATTTAATTTATCAGGCTTGTTTGTTTAGTTAATACTAATCTGTCCCAATTTCTACTCCAGAATCTTAAGGTTGTGAAGGTTTCTGCTTCAACTATATGTTTTGTTTGTTTGTTCCAAATGGTTTGTTACCCAGAAGCAAGAGTAGAACAACAGATGGATTGGCTGGTGAGACAAGTAAACAACTTTGTGCCCAGCTGGTATAAAACAGAAAGAAACCAGCAGAAACTGAGAGTCAGGAGCTGTTATATTCCCCATATGCCTGTGGCAGTGGTCCTCGTATGGTAACCCAGTTGAGACACCTGCAGTGGTACATGGGTGCTGATGTCTGGAAGTACAACCCTGTTGTGGTCCCTAGGTACCGATAGAGGGCACTGTCGGGGGAAGGCCTACATACTTTCTGTAAGGACCAGAAATGCTTCCAAGAAGACATGGCGTGACACCAGTGGCATTCCCAGGTCTGGCTTAAGATGAGCCCACTGTCTCACACTGGGGAGTCAGTCGGGAGGCAGCAGGCAACACTCAACAGGAGGAAGGAAGGAAGGAGGAAGAATTGATCTATTTATTGTGTATTTTGTGTATTTTGGCTTACCTTTCGGGGGTGATTATTGCATAGATGTTGTGTTTAAATAAATATCTTATATTTGAACTTAAAGGTGTGCTGGGTATTGCTGTGTCTGAGTTGATTACACTGCCTACTCAGTGCCTGCCATTCCTCCAATTTTAGTATTATCTATTAAATTCACAAGGTTACTAACAACACCAAAATCTTTGTCATTACTAATAATCAGAACAAGTAACAGTCCCAGAATAGACCCCTGAGGAACTTCACTAATGACCTCACCACATGTGGATCATTCTTTTCTTAACTGTACTTTTTGTTTTCTGTTGGTTAACCAACTTGAGATCGAGTTTTACATGTTGCTTTTGATACCTACAACTTCTAGTTTCCAAATTATTTTTCAATGTACATTACATGTTTGCTTTTATCAAATATTACAATTGCATGTTCAAAAAAAATCAAAAAAATTGGTTTGGCATAATCTCATGCTGTTATTTAGTACATTATTATCATACTAGGAGGCTCTACACACTGCTCGCTTTGCTATCCCACAGCTGAGCCGCTCCGTTAGAGAAAGTGATTGTATTTAAAGATATGGTACAAGCCCCCCTGGCGCCTTTGTCGCCTAACCCCCAGTTGCGGCTTAGTAGGCCGTCCCATGACTTTTCTTGATATTTTAGCTTATAATTTAAAAACAGAATAAGAATCTGAAAATCTAATAACATCACATTAAAGTTCGATAAATTCTGAAAAGAATGATACCAAACATTTTCAAATAAGCCAGATTTAAAGCATGACAAAAAACGTGACATAAAAAGACACATAAAATGCACTTTTAGGCTTAGGATATTATATATAGAGAGTAGATACATACTTTTCAAATTTATTTTAATATATCCATTCATCAACCAATTTTCAAACCAGTTTATCTGGTTTAGGGTCACAGGATTCTGGTGCTAGTCCTTGTTGAATCTGGGCACAAGGCAAGAACCAGCTCTGACCATCACACATCACATTCACGCACATACATATTTAACAGCAGTAGGGCAATTAATATTTGTTATTAGATATGTAAAATGTCATTGTTATTGTATCATTCCTTAACCAGTCATGTTATGCTCATTGTGACTTTATTTTCTATTTAATTGTGGTATGATAAATAAATAAACATGTGCCCTTTTAGAAAACATGCTTTCTTACTTTGTTGCGTCTATTGGTTTTGGGTCAAAATTCCCTTCTGCATCGACAGATGCCTTCTTTTCAGTCTTGGAGGAGTAACTTGCATCCACATAATCAGGCGGGATGGCACCAGCAATGGCACAGAGGCAAGGCATTGCCATCTTGAATAATTCTGCATCAAATTTCTAAAATGAAAAGATCACTTTATTAAACAGTATGTGATAAAGAAGGAGAACTAACAATATCTGTGATGAAGTCTAGTTGAGTGTAGACATCTTGGTTTTCAACATTATCTAATACTAAAAACTAGAACACCTGTACAAGAACTCCTCTAAAGCTCATCAACAGCACCCATATTATTACAGTTTTTAAGCCTGAGTATGTGTAATAGCCCTGATTTTGTGTTCCTGTCAGATTTTAATGTGTTTATAGTCCATTAGCTTTCTATTTATAACAGATAGAGGATCAAAATGAAGAGAAGCTATATAAACCTATGTGCATCATTAACATATCATACACCTGGCATATTCCTAAATATCAATCTATGTTTTTCCAGATAGATTCACATTGAATATGAATATTCTCATTTATGCAGTCTCATGACAAGAGAGAAACAGAGAGCATGAGGGAGAAAATGGCTAACTCCTGCAGCCATGAAAATTCACTATCCTAATTAGAAATAGTCAATGACAAGGAACAGAACAAATTTGGAAAAACACAGTTGATAAGAACACCACAGAACTCTGCTACTGTAAATGTATTATGAAGTCTAAATGCAGAGAAAAAAAAAGCTTGGTGATAATTTAATGAACCCAGTGTATTTTGTATATTGCCCTGCTACCTACCTTATGTGCCAAGGACTCAAATATGCCCCAAAACAGTTTTCGTGATAAATGCAACTCTTCCTCTGAGGTCACACCAAAATTGGCCCAGCCATTGGGAAGACAGTAGTACTTCCAGCAGCGCTCATAGTGATTTGTGAGAAGCTGATAAAAGGAAAAAGAAAAAAAAAAAGCATTATTTAATATAAGGCATTTGAAGGTCATAAGTATCAAATGCACAAGGCAAATAACACCTCAAAAAATGTAACTATGACTTACCTTCAGAGGCATCTTGGCATACTCATTGAGAATAGGTACATCAAACACTAGACGCCTTAGGAGATGCTGTAGCATGGATGGCAGTAAGAATCTAAAATAAAAAGATTTTATATTTAATAGTCACAAAGACATACTGAAAAAAATTGAGCATCTGCAACTGATGGTCATTGTTTAAACTTTGATGCATTAAGCAGCCTTAAATAACTTTTAAATACCATCAAATCATTCTTAAAGATAATGTTTGTCCTCATTATTTAAATAGCTACATGTAACACTCTTCTCAAGACTTGCAAAAATATAGTCTGAAGCATATCATATCCTTAAGACATACTTGCAAAGTGACATCAGGCAGTCCTCAATAACATCACGCTGTGCTTTAGTAAGAGACCGCCCCCTAGATAGACGATAGATGGTGTGCAACATGGAGTCAATCATAATGGCTCGATGTTCTGTTCCAGCAAAATGTGGAGCACACTTGGTCAGAAGTGGCAGCACTGCAGAACACAGGTAGCGGTTTAGAGCAAGAGCCATCTCAGTGGTGCTGAATGCAGCCTATGTAACAAAAAAATAGAAGCAGTTAGTCAACACAAGAACTTGAGGGAACTTGGATAACATAATAAGCCTGAAAGTCAGGGTACACAATAATCTAACATCTATCAAGGAAGATTACACTATTGGTAAAACCTTAAAATGTTTACTATATAAAAACTGTGAGTGCACATCAGGTAATATTTATCTACTACAGTTTTATCTAGTATTTTTATCTTACCATTTATAACAAAACGCAAATTCAAGATTCTTCATTTGCCCTTTCTACAAATGCACATACAAAATGTTACTCTATCTGGTACATGAAACATATTATAATACAATACAAATATAATATAGAATACTTACATGACTAAGTGGTATGTTGATGGATGTTTAATGTACAGCTCATTTATTCTAGCTTTGATGCACATTATTCAGAATACGGACTGTGAAGGGATAAAACCAGATCTTCATCCCAGAGGTGCTAGCTTTAATACTAGCACACTTATGGCTTGACTTCAGTTTGGAAAATAGACTGTCCCCAGGGTGAGTATGGTTGCACAGAATTGCACCAGTCCTATTTATACAGCATTTGATACACATAGACTTTAATGTGGGAAGATCAGAGCCAGTGATATACCCTGCCTGTGGTGTTCGTATTCCATACTGTGATCCCTCCCGTCAGTATACTCTAAACAGAACTGTGGTAGAAGCTCACCAGTATTTGTTCTCACACACCACACTTACCCAACCATCTGAACAAGTAATTTTTTGATTATGGAAGTGGTACTTTTTGACCAGTTTAGTTTCTCTGAGAAATTATAAACTACCTACTGTCTCCACTACTGCTCCTTCAGTGCACACTGGTGAGTTCTTCACCTCTCCCTTCCTGAAGTCTACAATCATTTCCTTAGGTTTGTGTATGTTCAAGGTGAGGCATGTGACATTTGGCTGTTAATCTCTTGACGATATGCAGTCTCATCATTTTTCTTAATGACACTGATTTCTGTAGTGTCGTCAGCAACTGTAATCATATGATTAGTGTCATATCTGGCTTCACATTCATAAGGTAACACTGTGTACAGCTTTGGGCACAGGCAGCAGCATTCTGAAGTTCTAGTCTTCAGCATCACTGGAAATGATGTTTAATTGACAAACATAACTACCTGAATTTTACCTATTAAACATCCAGTATCCAGACAAAGATGGACCTGGGCAGGGACAGTTACCTGAGTTTTGCAACCTGTTTTGCAGAGATGATGTTATTACAGGCTGAGCTGCAGTCAATACACAGCATATGTGTTCTGACTATCCAGGTGATGAAGGGTAGTGTGGAGGGTCTATAATACAGCATCATCCACAGATCTGTTTGGCTGGTAAGTAAAAGCAGGAATAATTCTATTGATACATAACAGAACAAACTTTTCTAAACAATCCATGGTCCCTGAAGTGAGGGCAAATGGGTGGTAATCATTCAGACATTTAATTCTGGGCATTTTGGGCACAGGAACAATGGTGCTTTTTTTGAAAACCTGTGTAGTGGTTGTCTATTCACTTGGACACTTAACACTACACAGCTGGTCAAGAGGGCCCAGCAGCGTTTGTACTTTCTGAGGAGGCTGAGGATGTTGGGTATGTCGACTAAGATCCTCGGTAACTTTTACAGCTGCATTGTTGATCACCAGGACCCCACTGCCCTCTCTGCAGAGCATCTACAACTGCAGAGTCTGCAGGAGAACTGCCTCGATCCTCAGGGACCCCACCCACCCCCAACATTAACTGTTCACACTTCTACCCTCAGGCAGGAGGTATAGAAGTATGAAATGCAGGAGTTCCAGGCTAAAGAACTCCCTTTCCCAAGGCCATTAGACTCCTAAATAACTGACTGGAGTTTATAACCATGGTTCACCTCATTCTATCTACCTCACACAGCTGTAACTGTATTTGACTTGTCCACCACACACCTACCTGCACATTGCACTTTATACTTCTACTCTGTTTTTATACTTTATGCTGCCTCCGTTACTTATTATCTATCTGCTACTTATTATTTATGTTTATCGTTATACGTTGGTTTTGTCATTTGGTGTGGACAGCAAAAAAAGAATTTCATTGTACAGGGAAAAATGTTTCCTTACTGTGCACATGACAATAAACTTTGAACTTGAACTATTTTAGGGATGAGTTGAAGATTTTAGTGAAAACTCCAGACATCTTTGAGGCAGATATTTAGCACCCATGGTTGTAATCTGTCTGATTCTGCAACACTGTGAGGGTTAACCCTCTGGAATGCTTTACAAACCTCTCACTCAGTGATTTAAAAAGAGTCAATATACAGTACCTGCTCAATTTCGAGACTGG
This sequence comes from Erpetoichthys calabaricus, assembly GCF_900747795.2. Taxonomy (NCBI): domain Eukaryota; kingdom Metazoa; phylum Chordata; class Cladistia; order Polypteriformes; family Polypteridae; genus Erpetoichthys; species Erpetoichthys calabaricus. The sequence goes on along the minus strand of NC_041394.2, from coordinate 27,545,627 downwards.
ATAGCTTTTGCCATTGTTTGGCTTTCAAAGGGAGCATGGAATACAATATGTTGAGATTGTCAGGGAATAAGAAAATGAAAGCGTCTGTCAAAGAGCATTTATAATGTGTGAAAGTCAGGCAAAAATTACATGTGCCTTGGACTGCCTTTTTTAAGTAAAATTCTAGAAAAGGCAGTCATTACGCAGGTATATGATTACTTGAATAAACATTCTAGCATTGACAAGTTTTAGTCAGCTTTTAGAACAAATCACAGTACAGAAACTGCACTCGTTAAAATAGTAAATGACTTGCAGATTAATTCAGACAGAGGCCGTGTATCTGTTCTTGTTCTCTTAGACTTGACAGCAGTATTTGACACAATTGATCAGAGTATTTTTATAAATTGCCTTAGTCAATGGGTGGGCCTCTCTGGCAATGTCTTAAACTGGTTTCGGTCTTACTTAACAGGTAGAAAATTCTTTGTTAGTTGTGGTAATTATAATTTGGAGCCCCATGGTATTTTATATGGTGCACCACAAGGATCTATTCTGGGTCCACTGCTCTTTTCAATCTATAGTCTTCCATTAGGTCAGATTATCTCAAAGCACAAGGTCAGCTATTACATCTATGCAGATGAAAAACAGCTGTATTTACTGATAGCACATGACCCTGATGTTCTTGGCTCTCTGATCCTGTGCCTTATTTGTATTTCAAAATGAATGAATATTAACTTTCTCAAACTAAATAAGGAGAAAACAGAAATCTTAGTTATTGGCAAAAACGGATATAGTGGTGGTATTAGAAATACACTTGATCCCGTAGGTTTAAAAGTCAACTCGGAGGTAAAGAATTTAGGAGTAACTACTGACTCTGACCTAAATTTTAATTCACATATTAATCAGATTACTAAGACTGCTTTTACTTAAGAATATAGCTAAAGTTAGACCGCTTATAACTTTACAAAACACTGAAAAATTAGTTCACGATTTTGTTTTCAGTTCACTAGATTACAGCAATGCACTCTTTACAGGACTACCTAAGAAAGACATCAATTGGTTACATTTACCGGAGAATGCAGCAGCAAGAACCTTAACTAGAAAAAAGAAAATCCAAGCACATTTCACTAGTTTTAGCGCTGTTACATTGGTTACCCGTGTCATTTAGAATTGACTTTAAAATACTACTGACGGTTTACAAAACCTTAAATAATCTCGCCTCATCGTATATTTCGGCTGTCCCCTTGCACCCCTGGTTGTAACCTCAGATCTTCAAATGTAGGTCTGCTTATAATTCCAAGAGCCAAACTAAAAAGATAGATAGATAGATAGATAGATAGATAGATAGATAGATAGATAGATAGATAGATAGATAGATAGATAGATAGATAGATAGATAGATAGATAGATAGATAGATAGATAGATAGATAGATAGATAGATAGATAGATAGATAGATAGATAGATACTTTATTAATCCCAAGGGGAAATTCACAAGAAGTAGTGAGGCAGCCTTTTGCTGTTATACACCTAAAATTTGGAATACTTTAACATTCGAAATTCACCACTCTAATACTGTAGAACAATTTTAAAAAACTTTTTATAACCCATTATTTTAAAATGACTTTTTTGTGGCTACATTTTAGTTGTATCTCTATTAGTCTACATGGGCATTGAATTATTATTTTCCTCTGGGTTCTACAATTCCGTACTACTTTGTACTATTCTCTGCTGTCTTTTCTGGTTCTTCTGCGGTGACAATCTGTGCCACCAAAACCTGATCAAGGTACCATGCTGCTCCCTTCGTTTACGGATTGAATGGCAGGTGTTCCATATGTCCGCATGACCATCATCATCAAATTCTTCCATGTGAAGCATGAAAATCATGGTCCTCCTATTCATTCAACCATAGCTTTTTTTTGATACATACTGTATAATATCATTGCCTGATCTTGTTTGTTTATGTTTTATACATTCCTTTTTATTTAACCTTGTAAAACACTTTGAGCTACATTGTTCGTATGAAAATGAGCTATATAAAAATGTTGTCACTGTTGCTGCTTGAGTTTGGCATTATAGCCCCTTTTAGCTTGCTTATTAGCCTTTTCAAGTGTTTATCTTTCTAATTTATACAGTAATTTATCACTGGAGATTCCCAGGTTATACTTTGTTGAACGATTTATGTGGAAGAATAATTTCAGGGTAACATGGCTTTCAACTTAAAGAAATAGCATAAAGATTTAATAAATGTCAGAAACCTGTTCAGGCACACCAGGAAACCAGATAAAGGTCAAGTCAACAACAAAATGTACACTGAAATATAAGAATTTGTTTAGGAAAAATACTGAGATGGTTAAGTAAATAATGTGCCAGAAGAAAGGTTGATGTACAGTAATATACGAAATGTACTGAAAGATGACTAAGAAATCAGCAGAATGGATAGTTGTTATATGCACAGAAATTTCAAGGGTGGTGGCGCAACTCAAAGGTATAACAAGAACTAAAATATAATATAACAGACTTTTATTTTATATAATTATTTGGGTGTAAACCAAGGAACCAACCAGAGTAAAATGTAGGCATTGATTGACCTGTATATAAATTCAGTAGTTTATAAAATGAACCTCTACTCTTTGTTTCTCTGATCATTCTGACCAGGCTGTAACAGACTGCCTTTGAAGAACACTCCCTCCAAAGGATTTTGCAGAGGAGTAATTAAAAGATACCATGAACAGCTTTTCTCCTGCCTGATTACTGAATTTTCCTGTTAGAGAATGTTTCTTTCCTTATTTAGATGTTAAATTTCTACCACATTTGAAAACACTGAGTATTCAACACTGAATATTCAAGCTAAAGATAAATACTTTCCTACTGTCTTAAGGTCGAGACATTCTGGCCTACATCACAATCAAACACTTTTTTCCTGAACGTCTGTAATCCACAAGGTTAAAATACTAATACAAACCTGAATACATGCTGAGATGTTAGGGCAAATATAACAGCATAACAACACCAGGTGGTGGCATTAATATAGAATTATAGTTGACACCTTTCTGTTAGTTATAAAGAATAACTTTTAAGGAAAGGAATACAGCTAATGGATTACTTTTAGTATGAAAATCAAAAGGTAAAAATACTCCTTTTGTTTTTAAAATTTGACTTAATATTGCAGGTTTCATCCAAGAAAAAATATAATAATACTAACAGTGTACTGGTGTTTTCCATAATGAATTGTTTATCTCTCTCTTTTCTCTCTGACACTGCAGCAGCCAATTTTTAGTAGATGCTAAAAATCCATGCACATCTTCTAGAACAATTAATGCCCTTCATCCTCTCCTCTAATAGGAAAAGATTCACATATTTGTCCATCACTATTATGGAAAAGTATTCCTTGATGTCACGAAGGTAAAATTAGCTACTTGGAAATATCAAACTCATATTCCATCATGAGTTAAGCCAGGTGTGTAAGAACACTATGGTATTACTACTGTGTTGCCAAAAAGTGCTCGTGTATCACAGCCTCAAAACAGATAGACAGCTAATGGGTCAGTATCTAAAACATTGTTTTTAACTTCATTTTAATTATAATTTTACTTATTTTATGTTTATTTTACCATCTATTCTAAAGTGAGCCTAAAGTACCCCACTAAGCCAGCTCTGATTTCTCCTTTAAAGTCAGAATCATGCAATCTGTCAAAAGAAACATAAAATACCACACTTAAAACCATCCAATAATATCTTGTTTTTGCATCCTTAATGATTTAAGTAAAATAGATGACTAATTAAGAGAAAAGAAAGGATTAGTAAAGTGTGAGAAAGATGTAAATAAAGTTTGATAGATTTTGACTTGTGCGCCAAAGCATTCTGAGGAAAAGAAAGAAAGCTTAAACACAGTGAAGGAACAATTTTGCCTGAAGTTATTTTTTAGGATTTCTTTGTGAAAGAAGTGACTGAATCTTACCGTATCAAGAGATGCTGCTGCCCTCATATCTGGCAGAAAACCGACTTCCAGCACATGTAGGAGGAAATCCTGGTTGTCAATACCATAAACACGATCCAGAAACAGTACCATTGGAGCTTTGTGGTCTGGTACAAAGCTGGCTGACATCTTGGGCTCAATGGTGTTTCCATCTGGAGAGGTTAATCCACATTTAGCACAATGTAAAAGTTACAAATACCACTTACAGCGTCTGTTACTGCTGCCTTTGTATTATCAAGATGATAAACAAAAAGGAAATAGTGGTTGATAAGAATAATCTTTGGTAAACATTAACTGATAATTATCATGGAGCAACTTAAAAATATATTTGCAAATAGCTTCTTACTCTCTAACTTAGCTGGAGATAATTACCTTTCCCAAAGGCTGGAATTTGTACAGGAAGGCTAATTACTCCCACAAGGTCCTCAATTGGAACAAGAGACCGAAGAATTGCCCGGATTCGAATAGCTTCACCCTTACCAGCTTCAATTAACTACAGTGTTAAAGACAAAAAGAGATCTGTTTTATTGTTTTCCAATAGTTTTCCTTTGGTATAAAAATAAACTGTCCCATATGCTATGAACATTTCAGAAAAGGCTAGGATTAAAGTCACCAGTGTTGAAACTGTTCCATCTAAACCACTCACATGCATCTCTGGAGCACAGCGCCCAAGCAGGTCAATCAGCGCAGAGTAGAAGGACATGATAGCATTCCCAAGGTGCACTCTGCTCTCTTCCAGGGCCTCTTCTCCTCCAAACCTGCTCAGTAAACGAAACAGAAAGGAGACAAATGAAAAATACAAGCTGTTCTGGTATTTCTGCTTGTGATAATGCCGTTATGAAAGCTTATCCTGCCATTTATTAATCACATCCTCTCAATTTTGAATTAAATAATAAATGAAATTTTAAATGAACAGATGAATTGTAATATCTTTAATGATTATCAGGTAATTGTATTAACTAACTGTAACCTGATAATGTAATATACAGAAATTATATTTAATTTCTGTCATAAATTCAAAAAGGTAGCTTACGGTCCAAACCGCCTGTCTTTTTTGACTGTTGGCCCATCGCGGGCAGGGTCTTCAGAGATTTTGATTGCCTCCTCAACGGCAGCAAGTAATCCATTACCCCCCTCTCCTCGAAGAGCAGGTCCAAAACATTCAGGACGGCGAATAAGTAAACGAACAACTACATTAGCATTCTCTTCAACACTCTCCCCTATACAATAAAAAAACACGGGCATAGTACATAAGCAAAAAAAATGCATAGGGGTTAAGATGCTTTGCAAAAAATTTTAAATATCTAAGAAATAAAAGATGAACCATGTTATTAGTGCAAGTGAATAAACGTACGTAATATGACTAACACAAATAGTTTTATTGTTATAAATGTTACAAATACTACTATAGTCATTACTGGGAGATTCTGATGGTCAAGGTATGGAAGGAAAAACGAAGGCCTATTCAGGGTTAATGGATGCAGTATAAAACTTTTAGAGGGCAGACTTGAAAAACTGCTCAAAAAGCCAGATATTTTTCATATTCTGTTTATGTTAATATCTCAGTGTAGGCAATTAAAGGCTTCTTGAGTCTCTGACCTCTGACACTCTTGACTCACTGACACAATGTTTCTGAATGGATGAATAGTAATTTTCTCAAACTAAATAAAGGAGAAAACAGAAATTTTAGTGATTGGCAGAAATTGATATAGTGAGGGTATTAGAAATAAACTTGATCCATTAGGAATAAAAGTCAAGATGGAAGTAAAGAATTTAGGGGTAACTATTGACTCTGACGTGAATTTTAAATCACATATTAATCAGATAACTAGGACCGCATTTTTTCACTTAATAAATATAGCAAAAGTTAGATCTCTTATAACACTGCAAGATGCTGAGAAATTAGTTCACAGTTTTGTTGTCTGTCGGCTAGATTACTGTAATGCACTCCTCTCAGGGCTACCCAAGAAACACTTCAATTGATTGCAACTCGTGCAGAATGCAGCTGCTAGAATCTTAACTAGGAAAAGACAATCCTAGCACATCACCCCAGTTTTGATGTCACTACACTGGTTACCGGTGTCATTTAGAATTGACTTTAAAATACTGCTTCTGGTTTATAAAGCCTTAAATAATCTCGCTCCATCCCATATTTCATAATGCTTTAGTTGCCTCACATTTTTATGCAATCGTTTTGTTCACCCCACTGAATTAAAGCTGAAAGTCTGCACTTCAACTGCATCTGAGTTGTTTCATTTAAAATTCATTGTGGTAATGTATAGAACCAAAATTAGAAAAAAGTTGTCTCTGTCCAAATATTTATGGACCTAACTGTAGCTTGCCAATAGGAATTCACCAGGCTAATACAGTGGAGCACTTTAAAAAACTGCTAAAACACACTATTTTAACATGGCTTTCTTATAGCTTTATTTAAGTTTTATCCTGATATTCTGTATATTCGATTAATTATCATTATTATTCATGGTGGCTCCGAAGTACGTACTAACCCCTACTTTCTCTGCTGTTCTTTTTCCGGTTTCCTGTGGTGGCAATGTGCACCACCACCACCTGATCAAAGCACCGTGATGTCCCTACATCCATCCATCCATCCATTTTCCAACCCGCTGAATCCGAACACAGGGTCACGGGGGTCTGCTGGAGCCAATCCCAGCCAACACAGGGCACAAGGCAGGAACCAATCCTGGGCAGGGTGCCAACCCACCGCAGTGTCCCTACATTGATGAGCTAAAAGCCAGAAGTCCACATGACCGTCATCATCAAGTTCTTCCATGTGAACCCTGAATACAATGAGGACTGATGGAGGTCATTTATGTTAGGTAGAATGCCTAGAGGGGGCTGGATGGTCTCGTGGCCTCGGAACCCCTGCAGACTTTTTTTTTTTTCCAGCCGTTTATAGAGTTTTTTCTTGTTTTTTCTGTCCTCCCTGGCCATCGGACCTTACTTTAATTCTATGTTAATTAGTATTGCCTAATTTTATTTTCTTATATATTTGGTCTTTTTTCTCTTTCTTCATCCTGTAAAGCACTTTGAGCTACATCATTTGTAGGTAAATTTGCTATAGAAATAAATGTTGTTGTTGTTCTTTAAAGCAAGTGTGAACAAAAGTGAGAAGCAATAATGGTTGGAAGGGATAGGTCTAAGATACGTTTTTTTCCTTGGATGATTAAGCATACCCAGCATTATATACAGTACATAATGTAATAAGGTGCAATACTTTGCTCAACTGTTTCTTGGGGGATAGGTGACTTTTTTTCTCTTTTTTGAATTATTTGTAGAAATATTTTACAAAATGACCAAGTGAGAAAATATTGGATCAAATATAAATGATCTTTAGAACAGGAGATAAATAAATTAAGTATTTAAGCAATTTTCCTGAAAAGTCACAGCAGAAACAACTTCTCAGTTCCCTGACCTTATTACTCTGATTGATTCCTCTGATGTAACCACCATATGAGCATATGACAGGAAGACGGCTTACCATTGACAAAGACAGCAAACCTAAGGAAGTCCAGGTAGCGTTCACCTCCACTAGGGTTCCAGCCAATGTCTGGGTAGCCCTTTGCTAGGAGCATAGGGCAGCTCTGTAGACCACATCCAGCCAAGTAGGTTACCACCTGAAACAGAAAGAAGAGCTATGTTAAAAGCCAAATAAAGCTTATCTTTCTATTTCTCTATCTGAGAGAACACATTACAGAATACAAACCGGCACCTAATAAAATATATTTCAATTACCAAAATTCCCACTTACTTTTATTGGTTTCTAACTTTCCTAGTATTTCCACTAATTAATAAAACTTATAGTTATTATTAGCAATGAGATTAAAAAGAATATATATATACGTTTTAACTATTTCAGCTTTGTCTTAATTCCAACACTTGCTCTTACTACCTCATTACCCACATCCTGGTCTATGACCAAGGTCAAACATCTCTCAGCTACCTCTTTGGTTAAGGCCTGGTGTCACATACAGTACACACATCAAAAGAGATGCCATTGTACTAAAACATAACTCCTGTCATCAAGACTGCTGATTGTGATCCATCTCTTCAAAAACATGTTGGAAACTGGGAACAAAGCATTTGATAAGGATAAACCCGAAATGAAAGGACACATCTTTACAAAGAGGTAACATCTCCCTACATGGAGAAATGCCAGTGAGCTAAACATATAACAATAGTGCATTTATTAGACAGGTAGAATGGTGTAGTGGCTAAAACATTAGACTGTAACCTCCAAACACAAATCTGCCTCCCTGTGTAACTCAAAGGAAATCACTTGAACAAGTGTAAAACAAACCTGAAAACTATTGTAAAATATCCCAATCTTAATAAAGACTTCAAAAAATGTCTAATAATAGCAACTAAACAAATAACATTAAAAACTGAGGGATATGTACAAGGGATAACAAAACATATCAGAATAATCATAGACTTGAAACACATACCAAGTGTCACAGCCCAACCCGGAGTGTTTGCTAGGATGAGGAATGGCTCTTCGTTGGCTGCAGGGATACAAAGCTAGAACCCTCCATAGTGGCTTTAAATGTTCCTGCATCAATGAACCCTCAGCAGTTGTACCGCTCAATTCTCTCAACTGGGATCTATATTCTGTTTTCCTTGTATGCCCTTACGTTTTCTATAAAGTAATCATCTTTCTAACAGTACACTTACAGGACCTGTTGAAGTCAAGTCAAGTTGGGGAGCATGCACTGGTACAGTGCGTTGCCGCACCCACTACACAACGAAACAATTCGGGATCCCAGTTTGCAACCCCCCAGGCAGACACGCGGTCCAGTCCCACCCTCCAGAAATGTCCCTCTATCTGTCACAGCCAGGTGTTACGTGGGCGACCCCTTGGCCTGGTCCAGCCTCTCGGGTCCCCATCAATGAGGATCTTACACCCTTGGGGAAATGCACCACATGGCCTTAGTGCCGTAACTGATGCTCCCTTACAATGCAGGTAATGTACCTCATTCGGGACTCCATGAGCAACCGCTCATTCAACACAAAGTCAAACCAATGGTACCCAAGGATTCTCCGAAGAGACACAGTACACAAAGGAGTCCAGTGTTCATCTCAGGTCACTAGCGTCCATGTCTCGCAACCATACAGCAAGACAGGAAGCACCAGGACTCTAAAGACTTGGACCTTCGTCCTTTTGTCACACACCCTTTTCCAGTGACCTCATGACCCCCCCATGCTCTCCCAATCCATCTACTGACTTCATAGGAAGAGTCACCAGAGACATGAATGTCACTGCCAAGGTAAGTAAACCTCTCAACAAGGTCGACACTCTCCGCAAACAGACACACTGCTGATGGCTGTGTCCAAGAGGTCATTAAAGGCCTGGATCTTGGTTTTTATCCAGGACACTCGCAAGTCCAGACACTCAGACTCTTCGCTCAGTCTCTCGAGCACCCCGATCAGAGCCTCCATTGACTCCGTGAAGATTACAGCATCATCAGCAAAGTCAAGATCCCTGAACCTTTCTTCACTAACAGATGTCCCACAGCTGCTGGACCCCACGACCTTGCGCAACACCCAGTCCATACAAGCATTAAACAGAGTAGGAGCAAGAACACACCCCTGACGAACCCCAGAATCAACTGGAAAAAACACAGAGGCCCTGCCTTCACTCTGCACAACACTCACAGTACCAGTGTACAAGACCTGTTGTCTCCATTAAATTTAATATTCAGTGCTCCCAACGTATAGACCAATATAGTAAAAGAGCTCTGTCTAATGTGGTTCTTCAAATGTCAGATGTACTAACTTTAGAATTGAATTAATACATTTTTGCCAAATTCACCTACCTTTTCAAGGTCCTGCTCCTGTAAAGCTAGTGCCAGCTCATTGTTATCAATCACGGAAGCAGCTGCAACATCAAGAGGAGTGGAACCTCTCATACCTGTCAAAAAAGGGCCACTTATGTCATCGGTACTAGACAGTCATATCAAGTTCTTCCACAAGAACTCAAGGACACACATTTCTAAATGTAAATTTAAAAGGGTTTTCTTAACACAAATAACCATAGATATATGAACTAAGTTACCGAGTGGTGTGGTAGATAGTTGTACTTTGTGGACCTTTGAAACTCACCTGGATGTTACTTTGGAGAAATTAAGTGAATAGGACTGACATATGATGGAATGAATGGCATGTTCTTGTCAAAATTGTTCTAATGTTCTAACATGCTTTTTTGATAACGTAAACAGCAACAAGGGAGGAGAGACCTACAGACACTTATTTATTGTTTTATGCAATAAACCGCAGTATTAGTCTTTACTTAATGATCAGCAACTGAAGTTATATAAAGAAGTAACCGTTACATTATCAAAGGATGTTGACAATGATAACATCAACCAAATTAGACTGATTAGGCTGTTTAACTGAATACTTCTCAACTACAGAAAGTGTTTTCACACCTTAGTGATGCAAATCACCAACAACTAAATGTCTTTTGACATACATGACTTCTATTTATTAACAATAAACTGTCAAATATTAGTGGCCTCATATACAAATGAGTTCCATTCCTGTGGACATTTATAGCCTGAGTATATAAGACATAATTTTGACAGACAAATACCCAATTAATGAAATAATAAGTAAAAAAAAACAATGTTTTGTCACTAATTTTACAGAAAAAGCTTTAAAATCAATAAAATGAAAGTGATGCAGGATTGATGGCCGAGGGAGACCTGTGCCCCCTGTGCAGAAAAGTCTGCATCACCCGCACAAATTCTTAAAGAACATATCTATGTTTATACATTTTAATGCATGTATTTTACATAATAAAAACGTACATCATAAAAATTAACTTCAGAAAAATTATTTTTCAAAAAGATGACAACTTTCTTAGACAGCAATGCACTGCAAATTTGATTGCATGACTATTGCAGAGATTCAACACAGGTAATAATGTGCTCAGTGGTTTCATTTCATTATATTCTATTGCTCTGAATTATATACAGTATTTGTGTGCTTACAAGTGGCACCTTATGTTTGTTTGACAGATACAGTCTCTCCATAGCTTTGGGCTTTTTGAGTTATCAGTGCAAGTCTGAAGCGTTGCATTGTGTACAATAAAGTTCTGTTTGCTCTAGTCTGTTGTGCATGCACTCTCAGGCATATATGTTGTAAATCAAAAATATTTGGGGTTTAATTTGTATTGTTATGATGCATTACCCCCACATGAAAACCCAATTCCACCCTTCTAAATTTGTTCTGGTGCCAACCCTGCAGTTTAGCAATACCACTGTACTTTAAATAATAAAACACATGCTTCATGTGTAAGTAAAAAGCAAGTTGATAGCTGAAAAACAAATGGAATTCTACTAAAAAGAAAAATGACAGATGTAACCCAAGAAATGCCTATACAGTACTGTTCTGAACAATGCTGTATGTTGTAGTGCTTTTCTATTGTGATGGATGGCTGGCCGCAGATTCCGGCCGCCACCCCCAGGCCGCCAGGAGGAGCTCTCCGGACAGCACGAATGTGCCCCGAGTTCCAGCAGGGCCTCATGGACTTTGTAGTTTCTACACACAGCCCTGCTGGATACCTTGGGGTCTGCCGGGAGTTGCTGTAGGGGGGCTCGTGGGCTCTTATGTGCCCTATACAGTAGAGGCACGATAACCGAGTGGTCGGGGGAGAAAAGAATGAGCCGGGGCATGCGTATGACGCGGCCTCCCGAAGTGATTCGGACCTCAAGACCCCGACCCACATGATGAGGGAGTTGTCGCTGGTTACCGGAGGGGCGGAGGAAGCACCAATCAAACCGTGGCAGCTGGAAAGTGCTGTTACCCGGAGCGATGTGGTGCTAATGACGCCGCCTCCTAAAATACATAGGACAACGGGCGTGCAAACAGCAAAGAGGCTCTCTCTTCCCCATAGAGAGACTCAAGCTGTGGACAAGCCCCAGAGAAAGCAGGAGATCCCCGAAATAAACCGCGGGTCCCCTGACAAGATAAAGAAAAGGGCTGAGAGCAGCAAAGCGGCCGTAAACCCCTCCTTAGCAGAGGAAAGGGTGGAGCTAACAGAATTCCCAAGATGTTTCCGGTCCCAGGGAAGAAGACAACCGGGAGGACGAAGGCGTTGTTACTACTGCCATCAGCCGGGCCACGTTTGTTGTCCTCGGAGGACAGGGGAACGGAGAGAAAGACGATATACCGTTCCCCCTAGGTTCTCTGGGGGGTCTAGACGACACGGCCGAGGCCCGACTGACGCGTCCTCCTGGAGGAGGACGTCCCTCGTGGGGCTGGACGCTCCGTCCCAGTTGGCTTCGCTAAGGGGAGGGAATTGTGATGGATGGCTGGCCGCAGATTCCGGCCGCCACCCCCAGGCCGCCAGGAGGAGCTCTCCGGACAGCACGAACGTGCCCAGAGTTCCAGCAGGGCCTCATGGACTTTGTAGTTTCTACACACAGCCCTGTTGGATACCTTGGGGTCTACCGGGAGTCGCTGTAGGGGGGCTCGTGGGCTCTTATGTGCCCTATAACCCGGGAGTACGTCATGGTCACATGACAGGAAGAAACGACGTGCTCCCGGGTTGAAGAAAAGGACTGTTTACCCTGACCCGGAAGGAATAAGGAACTGTGGACGGTTGGGCAGGAACACCTCCGGGTCAGGGTGTATAAAAGGACTATGGGAAAGCCCAGACATTAAGCTGAGCTGGGAGGTAGGGTGGCTAAGTGTCTGGGCAAGGAGGAGAGAGAATTGTATTGTTGAGAGTTTATATGAATAGTGTGGAGTGGAGGGTGCTTTGTGCACTGTACAAGAGTAAAATAAAGAAGTCTTGTACTTTCACCTGGTGTCTGGAGTGGTACCTGAGGGTCCAAGAGGTGGACAAAAAAGCCTTATCTGCTACACTATACTTCTTTGTAATTTTCCTTTTATTGACCTTTTTATTTGTTACTGAGAAAACAAGTGTGATTAATAATATTAACATTTTGGTTAAACATTAAAAATACAAACATAACCTTCAAGTATATTTTCCAACTCCAAAACAATCCAATATTTAAGTGAACCCAAGAAATGACTGGCTTAATTCAGCTTTAGACATTTTACATGTTTGAATTTCTAAAAAAAAAATCTCACCTAATCCAATGCCACTGTTTTCAAGTAAGTAGCTCAAATGATCAAACATAGCCCTCTGGTTTTGGCGGCTGATGCGACAGAAGTAACACAGAAATCGACAACAGTTGGTCACCATCTTGGGAAATCTAATCTCCTGAAGAAAATACATTTTAAAATAACAATAAAATAATAATTCTTTACATTTATATAGCGATTTTCTCACATCACTTTAAGCTGTGCTTCAACAAAAAAAGGCATACTTAAGCACTTGACCATTCATTTAATCCAGTTGCATTTAAACATTTTAGTCACATTATTACTATATTATCTTAAACAAAAATGGAGCTTAAATGTCACATTTTAGCAACATCACATTCACAGTAAACATTAAATTGAATAAAACAGTACCTTTGAGTCTCCTCCACCAAGTACATTGACCATGACCTCCATTACTGTTTCATGCATCCCTAATGCCCGCATCAGATTTGGGTGCTGATAGAACACTTTGTTGTTCATAATGTTTCTAAAGAAGGTAAAAGAAAAAGACTAGTTAATAACACTGGTTTCCTTATGCCTGCCTGAACTATCACCAGTGTAAGTCAGAATGAGTTTAATATTTTCAAAGTATGACAGAGAAAGGACTAGTTATTATAGGACATAATTAATCTGATGTACAGTACCTAATTTAAATAAAGAGCTATATAAAAAACTTATATTTTTTTACTAATTTAATCATGCCCTCTCACTGAAGTATTTTTAGCATATCCTCGCAACCTTTTAGTTCATAGAAACTAAAATTCAGGTTATTGAACATCCTGTTAAGATGCACTTTTACTTTTTATATCAACACAGTACTTTCACACACCCAATACTTTGAATCATCAGTCTTTCCTCCTCAGGCCCCATCTGTACAATTAATAGTGATCGTATTTGTCCCAGGCACTCCAGAAGATTCATGGTGTCTTCCACAGATACGGCATTGATGGTGTAAGCTTTGGGAAGAGCACGAATGAGCTCTCCAATGCCATCATACTGTCGGTGCAGTAGGCTAAACATGAGACGCACTAGTTCTGGATTCTGAATGAATGATTCCTGGGCCCATTGCACCATGGTTTGGGAAATGAGCTCCTGTAAGGTACCTACATAAAAAAAATGCAAGCATGATTCACTACATTGTAGTAATGCTAATCAACAAACGGAAAATTAAAATGACTAGAAGTTCTATGGCCTGACTAAATTAATCTTACTGGGTTTTGTTTCTTCCGCTGTTTCTGCTTCCTCTTCCACCTTCTTCTTACGCAAGTTCTTCACCTTATCCAACAAGCTAAGCAGTCTTCCACGAAAGGAAGTGTCCTGCTCTTCCTCCTCCTCTTCCTCCTCAATATGGACTCCTGAAAAAGTAGAACATTTTTGAAATTAACAGATTTTACCTCCTTACTGAAAACAATCTGACTTACTACAGAGTGCTTCTGTAGTGGAGTTCTTGGGATTGCATTGCCCTATTGACACAGGAAAGCTACATCCATTACCATAACATTAAAATATTAAAAAATAAACCATATTGCATTACTTTAGTGCAAACTGAATGCATGTTTTAAGATGCCTTCTTGAAGGATCAGACAGGAGTTGGCACGCAAAATATGAAAAAGAAAATTAAATTAAGTGTAAGAAACAAGACAAATTTGTAAACTGTTAGTCAGATCAACATCAAAACAGTACCTTAATTAAGCTTTATTATGCTTAAAAAGCTTGATTTTCCAGCTCTATTTTTTCAGGTCAGGTTGGGGAGCCCCCTGAACCCCCCGTGCAGTCCCACCATCCAGAAATTACCTTCTGTCTGCTGCAGCCAGGTGTTATATGCATGTCCCCTTGGCCTGGTCCAGCCACTCGGGTTCTCAACAACGAGGATCCTTTGAGCCAGATCCCCCTAGGGCAGGGGTGGGCAAAGTCATTCCTGGAGGGCCGCAGTGGCTGCAGGTTTTTGTTCCAACCCAGTTGCTTAATTAGAAAACAATCCTTGCCAATAATTACATTTCATGGCTTGTTAGTGCTTTATCTCTGCTATGTCAGGTCATTCTCATATCCTAGATTTTTATTCCATTCTAAGGATATCATCCAAATACTTTGAAGTGTAAAACGGATGGGTAATTCTCAGTCCTTCACTTTTTTCTCTTCTCTTTCCTTCCAAGTATTTAATTAAACCAAATAGTGCACGATAAATACACACAGGTGTAAAGGGTAACAAGCAAAATGGATAACTGCTGGTTTCTTTTTTGTCATTTGCATCTTATTGTTAATAAGAAGCAATTAAAAAATGAGAATGCAGCTGTTTAAGACTTAAATAAGTAATAAGGGTTCAAATTCTTAATGAGGGAGATAACTAAAATGAAGCAGAAGTGTTTCTAGAGCAATATGTACTTCTTATTAAGCAATTGGGTTGGAACAAAAACCTGCAGCCACTGCGACCCTCCAGGAATGACTTTGCCCACCCCTGCCCTAGGGGAATTGCGCCACATGGCCGTAGTACCGTAACTGACACTCCCTCACAATGCAGTTAATCTGCCTTATTCGGGACTCCATTACTCATCTGACACAAAGTCAAACCAGCAGTACCCAAGGATTCTCCGAAGAGACACAGTACCAAAGGGGCCCAGTCTTCATCTAAGGTCACTGGATGTCTCACAACCATATAGCAAAACATGAAGCACCAGGACTCCAAAGACTTGGACCTTCGTCCTTTTGCATAGACCTCATGACTCACCATGCTTTCCCAATCCGTCTATTGACTTTATAGGAAAAGTCACCAGAGACATGAATGTCACTCCCGAGGTAAGTAAACCTCTCGAAAAAGGTCGACACTCTCTCTACTGACAGACAAACTGCTGATAGGTCATCAAAGACCTGGATCTTGGTTTTTATCAGAACACTCGCACACCCAGACACTCAGATTCTTCGCTCAGTGTCTCAAGAGTCCTGATCAGAGCCTTCATTGACTCCGCAAAAATCATTGCATCGTCAGCCAAGTCAAGATCAGTGAATTTTTTTTTTCGCCAACAGATGCCCCACAGCCGCTGGACCCCACTAACTTGCCCAACACACAGTCCATGCAAGCACTGAACAGAGTAGGAGCAAGAACACACCCATGATGAACCCCAGAATTAACTGGGAAAAATGCAGAGGTTCTGCCTCCACTCTGCACAACACTCACTGTACCAGTGTACATGTCGGCCATGACATCCAGCAACCTTGAGGGGATCCCACAAAGTCTCAGGATGTCCCACAGGGCAACTCGACCAACTGAGTTTCCGAAAATTGACAAAGGCTGCAAAGAAACTCTGGTGATATTCGTATTTGCTCTGCATGAGAACCCTCAGTGCCAGCATGCGGTCGATGGTAGGCTTTCTTAGGCATAAAACCAGAATATTTCCGGTTTTACACCAGCCATCCAGAGTGCTTAGATCTTCTGGTCAGTTGTCTCTTGTTGTCCCACGTACCAAGTGTAAAACTAAGGGGGACAGGACTTTTGCAGCTGCTGCTTCTCGCCTGTGGAACTCTTTACCTCATCACATAAAGGAGTCGTCTACAATTGAACTGTTTAAAATAAGACTAAAGACTCATTTCTATTCACTTGCATTCCGTGACCTTCAATAATACTGATGGTATCCTAATTGTGACTATGCAATATTACTTCTATTAATTATTTATCTTATTTATGTTCATTTATTTTATTTCTATTTATGTTACTCATGTTAATTGTATGTTTTTCTTTAATTCTATTATTGTAAAGCACTTTAGCCACAGCATTCCGATGTTCTTTTAAATGTGTTATATAAATAAAGTTGACATTGACATTTCTTATTATTTGATGCTGGCATTTGTGAATTGTAAAACAAGGGTTCTACTGACCAACACAAATAAATCCTTGTATCTTTATTTAAGGTGAGCAGAATTTTTTGGGCCAATCCGGGGACAAATTGGGGGGCTAGAATCTACAGATCATGAGTAGGGACTCTAAACACTACAGAGTACAAAGCGAAAGCTTATCACATGATTTCTCGCCAAAGTTGCAGGATGCGGTAAAGCATAACCTCCGTCAAAACACCGCGTATGCGCGCCGAGTTCAAATTATCGTGGTGATGAGATTCATTCAAAAAAGTGAACCAGCTGAAACCAGGGATGAAATCTTAAACCGGGGACAAAACGGGGACATGTTTCTGAGTGGGGACAGTTGTCCGAAAAAGGGGACTGTCCCCAGAAAACGGGGACGGATGGTCACCTTACTTTATTGTATATAAAACCTAGAAAAGTAAAATTCCAGAGCACTCAGAGATTAGACAATGATATCCAATAAATGACTTCAATGTAGCAGACTTGCTAGGATAAAACAGAAGAGAAAAGTATTTACCACAATGAGTCAGTAAATCATTGTGAAATTCAATGAGCTCATCCCTGATGTCATCTGGTACTGGGCATTCTTCTTCATCTGGACAGTGCTTAAAGTGCAGAAGCATGTTCACCTGTGTGGAGAAAACAAATTAACAACATGTGACATAGTATTTTATTTTCCAAATCAAAACACTGCATATTTGCCTTACTAGATTGCTTGACTTTTTATTACGACTACATGCCTAATGCAACCAAGTAAACGTTAAGCAAAATGTAACATTCATTGTCTGTAATTTTGAACTAAGTGTGCACTGTATATTCAGTTTAAAAATACATGGATTTCAAAATTTATAGAATAAAAAGGTGTATTTTTTGCTTGTTAATTCTACATAATGAACTTTAAATAAGAAATGACTCAAATTAAACATAATGCAGTGGGAACTTGCTAAATATTGGAAATTTTGCTAATCTTATATATAATTTGCCAGTCTCCTCACTCACTCACTCACTCACTCACTCACTCACTCACTCACTCACTCACTCACTCACTCACTCACTCACTCACTCACTCACTCATGTCCGTCCGAAGCCGAATGCGCAGTAGCCTTCTGTGCATGTCAGAAGCCGAATGCGCAATCGCCTTCTGCGCAGCTTCCCGAAAAACCTTACGAGACCGACATTGTGGCAGGCGGTGGATTTATGGCCGCGAAAATTTAAAGAGAAAGGCGACTTCGACCAACATTGCAGCAGACGGCGGATTTACGGCCACGAAAATTCAAAAAGAAAGGTGACTTCGACCAACATTGCAGCAGGCGGCGGATTTACGGCCTCAAAAATTCAAAGAGAAAGGCGACTTCGACCATCATCGTGGCGGATTTACGGCCACGAAAATACAAAGAGAAAGGCGACTTCGACCAACATCGCGGTAGGCGGCGGATTTACGGCCGCAAAAATTCAAAGAGAAAGGCGACTTTGATTAAAGCTCTAGAGGCCTGAAAGCCGATTTCGACTACAGCTCCAGCCCTAATTACGCATTCATTCAATACACCTATATCAGGTTTGTGGTGCTTATACTTATTACTTACTATTCCACTCGTGCCCGTTTCATCTTACGTTGTCGAAGCGGGCTCTTTGTCTAGTTAAAAAATAATTAGCTCTTTTAGGTCTGCCTTCATAACAGGAGGCTTATGTAGAGGTACAGTTGCTATTAGAGGAATCTGAATGCTCAGCATGCTGTCAGTATAGTACTAATGCAATCTCACTGTACCCATGTGGTTTCTGCTCATATCTTAACAACATGAATTTTAAGTCAAATGTAAAATGATCTGTTGCTAGTGTTTGTGAGCTTCTTTAGCTGACTGCTGTGTCATTCAGTGTTTGTTCCTGCCAAAATTCATTGCTACTTAGATTGACTGCAGTTTCCAATGACCATAAACAAGTAAAAAAGCATGTACCAAAAATGGATAAACAGAATCAACAATCATCTGTACTCTTCTGTACTAGTGGTATAACAATTAGTGTATACTATCTCATAACCTTAAATTCACGGATTCAGATTTTTCAACCCCTTCCAAAGCTGACATATTCCTAGAGAAAGATGCAGTACTAGCCACTTCCTAAGTCTTCCATTGATTTAAGAAAACATGCCTTCCCCTTTTCTGAGGCATGCTTATGATAAAAACGTAAGCTACTATTTTCTTGAGGTTGGATACATTTTCTATTTGCTTGTCACTCACAGCAGCTATTGTGGGTGGAGCTTTGAAATTTCCCATCAATGCACCCCTAATGCAGACATACACAAGAAACCTTATTCCCGTAACTCAACATGAATTTACTGCATTATTTTGCAATAATTATTGCATTTTACTAAAGAATATTGCCTACCACTGCTGGTCATCATTGTGAACTTGTGTGCTTCTGAGCTCTAGTGACAGCACATGAGGGAGGGATTAAGCATGCACATAGCATATAATCAAATGACAAGAACTGAGTAGATGTTATAAGTATACATTTAATTTTATTCAGTTTAAAGTTTAATAGGTTTAGTACAAATGTTTTGACATATGCAGAACTATCATTCCTAACTAGTGATGAGGGAAGCATTCTAAGTTTACTTCGCCACGAGTATAGCAAAATTGCAAGAAATGTTTGTGAACTTTGACAAATAAAGCGCAATGCATTGAAGTCAATGGAAAAAAAGTAACTGAAATATTTGAAGTGGATTGTAATTGTGCAATAGTCTTTCAAGTGTTCCTTAAGGCTAGGGAAAATTCTGGCGACTATGCTAGACTGATTATTATGGGCAGAATTATGACCTGAGTTGGGAGGTAGCAGTGCTCACAACTGCGCCACCATGCCTCCAGAAACAGATGACACATATGGAATGATGACCACAAACAAAAAAACACAATAAATGTATTATATGTATATTATTACAGTTGCAATTCTTCGCATTTTTTGAAGCTGCATTTCAGCCAGCATGCAACCATGGCATGAAAGTGTCAGCTAGAATGTCTTCTTTGTTACTTTGTTACTGATCAATTTATACAGCTTATACAATTTACACAGATACTTCATATTTTTCTTCAATCAAGAAAATAGAAATGCCTTGTAAATAGTAATAAATCTTTTGTTTTTACTCTTTCACAGGGTCTCATGTGTATCCTGATTTGAGTACTCTCATAATATTCTAATATTCTCATTCTCTCTAATATTCTCAGTATTAGTCACCTACTGTAACTTCAAATTAAAACACTGAAAGTTATATTTTTGCCTTTGTTTTTTAAACACATGCAGAGTGCAAATCCGTCTGGAGTAGTGCACGTGTGGTGACAACACACATGCATAAAAGTTCCAGACATGGCTACTACAGCTAACGATGTTACACTGACCTCTGCGGAAGTCCATCGGCACACACCGATGGTTACGCAAAGCACACATTTATTACTAATAAAAGTCCACAGCACACAGTGCCCTTGCACCAATCAGCCACTTCTTCAAGTCTTCATGGCCTCCACACCTCTCCACTGAGCTCTGTCCTCTTCCTCCCTTTTATATCCACCCGGACGTGCTCCAGGTCCTTTCCGATGGACTTCCTGACAGCACTTCCTGGAGTGGCGGAAGTGCCGCATGAGCACCTGGAAGCACTCCGGGTGTCCTCGGTATTTCGAGGCTCCAACATCGTCTAGGCGCCCCCTGGCGGTGTCCACAGGCCCTTACAGGGTTGAGCTTCCATGCTCAGACCCCGTGGCCCCCAAAAGAGGCAGGGCAGCTGCCCTCTCGTGGTCCTGGGGAGGCACAGTCCCTCTCCCTGTCCGTCCAGGTGTCGCGACTGGGCACAGCCCCCAGCCGACCACCACACCTCGTAAAGCTTAATGGGGCACTGAGAAGAAAATGCTTATCTATGCTGGCTGCATTGTAAATTTCCAGGAAAATATTCAGCGAACAAGGCTATCAGTGAACACAGCATATTTGTTGTAAAAAACACTTTGGCAAATATTCCTAACTCTCTGTGCCCGAGTCTACATGGATTTTTTTTTTTTTCGCCTTATACAATTTCTTGTATTAGGAATTTGTTAGTTTTCGCATACCCCTTGGGGTCAGAGCGCAGGGTCAGCCATTGTACAGCGCCCCTGGAGCAATTACAGGTTAAGGGCCTGGCTCAAGGGCCCAGCAGAGCAGTGGCCTTTTTGGCAGTGACGGGGATTCGAACCGGCAACCTTTGGGATACCAGCACAGATCCTTAGCCTCAGAGCCACCACTCCGCCTAATTTTGTAGGTTCTCTCTAACCTGTTTTAACATTGAATACTGAAAATGTTTAGTAATACTTGTCAATTACCAAAAATGTTTAGTCCTTCATATTCTATAAAGTAAATTATATCTATACCAGAGATATGTCCTGTTATGTATGAGAGGATAAAGACTGAGTGATCGTGTGACATTTTTTCAGTGATAATTGTGCACTTGTCTACAGAACCGGGAAATTCAATAATGTCAATAATAGCGCATACAGATGCTTTTTCAAGGTGATAAGGATACACTGGAGGAAACTGCACCCCTGGGGCAGAAAGGTGACAGAGTACAGAAGACGAGTAGTGAGGTGAAGCACACAACCAGTCTCAATCTCACAAAACTATTTTGCTTTTTGCTGTTTTTCCTTCCTAAAGTGACACAGATACACTGATTTTTAATATGTGTGCGATGTCAAGATGCCAATCAATACTCGATAACACTCTTGGCTTCAAAAATGTATATATTCCATAAGTTTAAGGCTTTTGTTTTCACATTTGGACCCTGGTATCCTTCACCTCCATTTTAAAGTGCAAGAGGAAGTCTAGGCATTTTTTAAATAGAACATAGTTTCACGTGTCAAATTTATATATACCGTGATTGTGAAGACATAACTTTAACTTGAAAGATACTGACCTTATTCATTAACTGTTCAAAGTACTTAATATCAGTGCTCTTCAAACAACTCACTAGCAGACAATCTGTATTTTCTTTGATCTGTACAGTTCTGAGAAACAGAAGTTTCCTTCTGATGAGTCTACCAAGTTGTCGGAAAGAGAAATGTTCAAATCGTAGCTTACCTGTTCTTGGGGAGGTGAGCGGAACTCTCTAGTCTTGCGAGCAGTTTCAGCAGCTGACATTGTAAATGCCATCATTAGCTCATTGTAACGCTGCCGCTGATTGCTCTGAACCAGATTTACAAACTTGTCTGAAAAGGAGATGACTGCCTCAACTCTGTGTCTCAGTTCACAGTCACAAAAATACTGAAGAAGGTTGCACATCTGCCAAAAAAATAAAAAGTCAAAAGGAATGTTTCAAAATTTTGCTAATACATCAATTTATTCTTCCATCCACATATTCTTAAAATCCATGTATTCTTGAATTACAGAGTCATGCAGAGCAGAAGCCTAAACTAACAACTTAAGGTAGGTTTCAGTAGAAACCAGCACCTGATCGGACAGAGAAAAAGTAAAGGGTAAAGTAGTGAGGATGCGAACCAATATTAAATTTTGTTGGGGCAATTATGTCATGCCATATAATATGACAAGTATGTTTAATATACTCCTAAAATTACACTCCCAAACCTGTATAATCAAAAAAGGATTGTGAAGAGCAGGGACAGCATCACATAAAAAACAAAAAACCAGCCCAGCATAGCACACTAGTACATTGTAGGTCTACACAATTAATTGTATCAAAGTCTTTATTTCAATTTGTTTTTCAATGTGATCTGAATAAGAACATAGTCAGTTGTTAAATACCTCCTTGTATCTTTCAAGCTCCAATGGGTACACGAAGAATACAAACCAAACCACTTTTTACATGACAAAAGAAAAGATTCCCACTGTAATGAATGAGGGTTACAAAATGATTAACATCCTTTACAAATGGTACACAACTACTTTTGAAATGTTGCATTTCCCTCTCTATATACGTACCAGATATCGAGAGAAAAATGAAATAGAGTTGAGACATGCAGAATAATTCATAGCTACAGTATAACAGATTCACACTATAGCAGAACCATGAAGTCCTCCATTTGCTCAAAAGTTCATTTTCTTAGTACATACTTTACACTAAACAGCCATTTTTTACAACATATATTTTTTCCTTAACTGTCACACAGGTGCAGCTATTGTAGAGGGGTTTAAGGAAAACTTAAGAGGAGAAGATGAGCTGCATAACAACTGATAATGGGGTCAAATGTTTCTCTTAACTGTCTGGCAAGGATTTCAGTGTTTTAGGTACAGGCCACAACTTGCCATAGGCAGACTATTGTTTCGTGGTTTTCTTGGATATGTAAATGTAATAGTCATAATATGGTCAAAATTGTAAAAAAGGAACAAGCAACTGCAGTTAAATAAACAAAAGTAACTGTCATTAAAACTGTTTGCATTATCCTTGATTATGTTTAAATAACAATCACAACTATAACTTAAATAATATCCATCCATCCCTCATCCAACCCGCTATATCCTAACTACAGAGACACGGGGGTCGGCTGGAGCCAATCCCAGCCAACACAGGGCACAAGGCAGGAACAAACCCCGGGCAGGGTGCCAGCCCACCGCCGGGCACACACACACACACACACCCCAAGCACACACCAGGGACAATTTAGAATCGCCAATGCACCTAACCTGCATGTCTTTGGACTGTGGGAGGAAATCGGAGCACCTGGAGGAAACCCATGCAGACACGGGGAGAACATGCAAACTCCACGCAGGGAGGACCCGGGAAGTGAACCCAGTGCCTTGAGCATGGGAAAGGCACTATATAAATAAAGTGTATTATTATTATTATTATTATTACCACTGCGCCACCGTGCCGCCCAATATATATAATAATAATGTATAATAATAATAATATAAGTTATGTAATATATAACTTAAATAATCTCACTCCATATTATATTTCGGGATGTCTTTCACCTTACACTCCAAATCATAACCTTAGATCTTCAAATGAGTGTCTGTTTAGAATTCCAAGAGCTAAACTTAAAAGAAGTGGTGAGGCGGCCTTCTGCTGTTATGCCCCTAAAATCTGGAATAGTTTACCGATAGAAATTTGCCAGGCTAATACAGTGGAGCACTTTAAAACACTGCTGAAAACACATTATTGTAACATGGATTTCTCATAGCTTCATTTTAATTTAATCCTGATATTCTGTATATGCATTTAATTATTATTATCATTCATTGTGGCTCCAAAATCCATACTAACCCCTACTTTCTCTGCTGTTCTTTTTCTGTTTTTCTGTGGTGGTGATCTGCGCCCCCACCACCTGATCAAAGCACCGTGATGTCCCTACATTGATGGATTAAAGGCCAGAAATCCACATGACCGTCATCATCAAGTTCTTCCATGTGAACCCTGAATACCATGAGGACTGATGGAGGTCGTTTATGTTAGATAGAGTGCCTAGAGGGGGCTGGGTGGTCTCGTGGCCTCAGAACCCCTGCAGATTTTGTTTTTTTCTCCAGCCGTATGGAGTTTTTTTTTTTGTTTTTTTCTGTCCTCCTGGCCATCGGACCTTACTTTTATTCTATGTTAATTAGTTTCCTAATTCCATTTTCTTATTTATTTGGTCTTTTTTCTCTTTCTTCATCTTGTAAAGCACTTTGAGCCACATCATTTGTATGAAAATATGCTATATAAATAAATGTTGTTGTAGTTGTATAAGCTCCTCTTCAAAGTGGATGTGCAAAGCAGGGAGAAAGTGGCCTGCATTATTCAATAAAGCCTGAAAATGTTGTAAATCTGGTTTGTCTATAAACTTAAAGTAGTTGTTTATGCTCCATAAGGTGTTAAAAATGATTTATAGCTCTGCATAATCTGCAATAAAGTTTTTACTGCTAGAATCAAAATAAATTATTAAATATGTGTCACACATGTGCGAGTAGGAGACAGCTAAAGGGTCTGAGTAAGTGCAATAAAACATCTGACCGGGGGGCGGCAGAGTGCGCTGACTGTCTTTCTCAGTTCCTTACAGACCTTTCCTGGGAAACCCTGCAAGGTTCTGGTGCATCAGAAGACGTCACTTCCGAAGCCGGCCCCTTTGCTGACATCACTTCTGATGCCGGCCCCTTTGCTGACGTCACTTCTGGTTTCCGGCCATTTTGATGACATAATTTCCTTTCCAGACTTTTAAAGCCTCCATCTTGGAGTACTATAGTCAGTTCTGTCTTGGACTCTGTGAGATGCACATCGTGCTTGTGATACAAAAAACCCTTTTGCAGCTGGGAAAAACAATATATGGGTGGCTGCCCCAAACCTTTATAATGTCTCGGACTCATAATTATTACAATGCTTATTGTTCTTTAAAAAACTGGTGTGTATAATAATTATAAATTAGCATCATGTTCTACTCTACATAATAGTAATTTCTATTTAATCAAGAATTGTGCAGCCCTAATACATTGTAGGGTCCAATCTAACATTTATACAAATAGTCACACTGGGGAAATATAAAGTTGCCTATTAACACATATGTCTTTGGAGATGTGGAAGGAAAAAGGGAATCCTGAAAGAAAATCCATGCAGACACAGGAAGTACCTGAAAATGAGAATATCATGCAAGGATTTATGCTCTGACAATTAATCTGAAGATAAGCTGAAACCCAGGACAACGGATTTTTGAGGTTTATGGACTAGTTATTGCATCACTATTCTGCCATAATAAAATGTTTTCTATTCCAAAAATGTGTTATAATTATGTAAAGTTACAAACAAAAGTGTATTCCTAAACATTTTTTTCCCTAATCGAACATGTATTTCACACCACCACAACTTATTAATCACATTAATAAATATACTAAGTGAAAACATTTGGCAGACATAATCCATCAAACAGAGCTACAGAAACAGGAAATCACTGATAACTTAACACATCGAATGCCTAAAACTGAAAGGGAATGACTGAAAAAGTGGCTGGAGGTTAATGCTGATAAGTAAACTATTGTAAATGACAGAAAATGAACTACACAACTTCTGACTGATGGAACACTGGGCACAATATGACTAGGATTTTAAATTGGACATTAACCTTGTCAATACCAGATAAATAGTACAGACCTGTAGTTTTACTGACTCTGGTAACTTCATCTGTAAGAGGCCTTCTTCCAGTCCTCCTTCTTCATCTGTAATGTCCTGCTCTTCAGCTTCTGCCTCCTTTTCCTCAGGTTCTTCCTCCTTCTCTGCAACTGCCTTTTCTGCCTCCTCTTCATCCCCTTTCTCTTCTTCCTCTAGTACTTCCTCCTGCTCCTCATCCTCTTCCCCTACTCCCTCATCTTCTTCTGCTTCAGGGGAGGATGGTTCTTCTTCTTCTTCTCCATTTGCAGTCTCCTCTCCTTCTTCTTTCTCTTCCTCAGCTTCACTTATGCCAAATACATTGGGCTCAATCATTTTGAGAATGTGTTTTACATCCTCATCCTCAAAGATACCCATAATGAGCAGAGTATTGATCAACTTCAGCACTGGTACAAACTGGAATTCCACACTACCGCCTACTGGATCACGCATGTGCTGTCCCCCATCCTGCACAGCCTCTGTCAACATGTTTATTGCTTTGTTCTTCAAGACCTGTAACAGAAAACAGCAATGGAGTATGTATTTTATTTTTTTTTTCTTTTGTACAATTATGACATTAGCCATAAGAACACAATAAAAAAAAATGTCAAAATGATGGGTACTATATATTCAGAAAACAAACGGAAATTGCTTAACCCTTAGCTTAAGGAAATATGCATTACATTTTTATTTATTTTAATTAATCATTTTAAACAAAAGTTAAGGTAAAATAACCATTTTCAAATGAAAGCTCACATATAACAACAGTGTAACTTTAGCAGTTACATCAACATTTTTCCATCTTACAGAAAAAAGAATATGAGTATGATGCAAGAAATGGACTTATGAAAGGGTGAGGCTTATACAAATGCAACATAATGAGTAACTATGTTTAATTTAAAACAGAAGCAAAGAGTTTAACATGTCTGCAAGGATATCATAAAATAAAGCTTGAGAAAATCTATTTAATTCACATATACCACCCAAATGTAAAGTACAAATGCGATTTACATGAAAAAAAAAATTTCTAAAGGGCAACATGTAAAACAATATGTCATTTTAATGTACTTTGGACTAAGAGCAAAATTAAGATTGCAGTAATGCAGCAATTTGCTTCAAATTGAAAACAAGCAGCTACAGATTTATGCATAAAGGGCAGGATTGACAACTTCTGCAACAGGAAGGCAGGCAAAGGCTGACAGAGAAAATACAGTACAGTATATCTGCATGAAGGCTCTACCAAAAAGGTCCTCATTCTGCAGATGAAAGGCTACTGCATAACAGCAGTACTTTGTAATGGAGAGCAAGCATTAATTTGTGTTAGCAATAGCAATAGTCAGTCATCTTCCAACCCGCTACATTCTAACACAGGGTCACAGGGGTCTGCTGGAGCCAATCCCAGCCAACACAGGGCGCAAGGCAGGAACAAACCCCGAGCAGGGTGCCAGCCCACCGCAGGGCAGACGCACACACACCAGAGACAATTTAGGATCACCAATGCACCTAACCTGCATTTCTTTGGACTGTGGGAAGAAACCGGAGCACCCGGAGGAAACCGACACAGACAGAGGGAGGACCCGGAAAGTGAACCCAGGTCTCCTTACTGCGAGGCAGCAGCACTACCACTGCGCCACCGTGCCACCCAATGCCAGGCTGTTATATGCATATCTTGAGTTATGTTGTGGTTTTATATTATGGAAATCTGCCCTGAAGACTGTTTGTTCATTTTGGTTAATTTTGACAAAGTTAATTTTCATTTATGTTACATTCCATTCTTTGTTTATGAAACTCAAAATCTGTCAAGTGTCCATGATTGTTGCATCTTTAACATGATGGTATAAAGATGGTAATGGTTCCGCTAGGTATAATCCCTCATTTGGATATACAAAAGCACCTTCTTTAGCATCAGTTAGTTTCATGAACATATCGGCCCAGTGTCAGGTTTTGTATTTGGTTTTGAATTCCATTTCATCTTTGACTCAGATTCTCATTTTGCCCTTGGCTCTGACCCAGCATCCTCTTTTGACTTTGAATCCTTGCTGTACAGTACATTGCTTTCTCCAAGTTTGTTGATTAGCTCTTTACTTTGATATGTCATAATTAAGTGTGGACATTATTTTACTTAAGAGCAAGCAGTGGTGAATAATACCTGTTGAAATTTACCTAAAGAATACATGAAAAACTGATATTTGCTTGCTGAAGAATTTCAGGTTTCAGTTTAAAGCATTGTCTTGGCTATGATTCTTTATTTAGTCCTTTTGTTTAGTTTGCTCAACTGAGTGACTCCAGCTATTCTGATTTTTGTAATTATATTTGCACTTTCAACGACTTCTGCTCATAAAATATATTTTATAAAATAAAACAAATGCTCTTTTGTCTGTGTAAAGAATCTTCATTGGTCACAGCATATTGTTGGAAATATTTATGCATGTGCAGATGGATGACATCATGACTTATACTATTCAGATACACAAGAAGAAAAGCCAGACTTTACCATCTTATTGTACTTTTTGTAATTATTCCTAGTTTACCTACACATTTTGAACATTTTCCTTTGGAGTACTTTTGTGCAGCCTTCTATTTTTGATTATTAGTTGCAGTTAGCTGCAACCAGTACAGAGATATATTTGTTGCTTGCATGCTTTGACATGTAAGGCACTGGACATTTATAACACACCATCCTCTACAAGCTGACAGAAAAACATTGGATGTGAATGTTGCAAAAAGACAAAAAGATAGCTCAGAGGAAAACATGTTTACATGTTGTGATGGACGACCGGCTATGGACTCCGGTCGCCACCCCCAGGCCGCTAGGAGGAGCCCTCCGGACAGCATATTCGTGCCCCGAGTTCCAGCAGGGCCTCATGGACTTTGTAGTGTTGTGACACAGCCCTGCTGGATACCTTGGGGGCCGCCAGGAGTCGCTGTAAGGGGGCTAGTGGGCTCTTGCATGCCCTATAACCCGGGCGTGCGTCACAGTCACGTGACTGGAGGAAGCGACGTGCTCCCAGGATGAAGAAGAGGACTGTTTGCCCTGACCTGGAAGGAAATGGACTTGTGGGTTGTGCTTAGAACCACTTCCGGGTCAGGAGCTATAAAAGGACTATGGGTAAGCCCAGACATTTGAGCTGAGCTGGGAGGTAGGAGAGCGAAGTGTATGGGAGTGGAGGATTGGATTGGTTTATTGAGAGTTGTGATTTATATGAATAGGGTGTGGAGAGTGCTTTGTGCACAATATTCTTATAAAATAAAGAATATTTATACTTTTACCTGGTGTTCAGAGTGGTATCTGAGGGTTCGAGAGGTGGACAAGCGCTCTATCTGTCACAATGTATACATCAATATATCTGTACATCAATATATTAGTTCCTGATGGATAAACATGTGAAACACAAGAACAAATAAAACACTGCCCACAATATAACTTAATATAACATAACATCACCCATCTACTTAGAAGGCTGGCTTCCTTCAACATCTGCAATAAGATGCTGCAGATGTTCTATCAAACAGTTGTGGCGAGCGCCCTCTTCAACGCGGTGGTGTCCTGGGTAGGCAGCATTAAGAGGAAAGACGCCTCACGCCTGGACAAACTGGTGAGGAAGGCAGGCTCTATTGTTGGCATGGAGCTGGACAGTTTAACATCTGTGGCAGAGCGAAAGGTGCTCAGCAGGCTCCTATCAATTATGGAGAATCCACTGCATCCATTAAATAATGTCATCTCCAGACAGAAGAGCAGCTTCAGCGACAGACTGCTGTCACTGTCCTGCTCCACAGAGAGATTGAGGAGATCGTTCCTCCCCCAAACTATACGACTCTTTAATTCCACCAGGGGGGTAAACATTAATATTTAACATTATACATAGTTATTGTCTGTTTTTTTCACCTGTATTATTATCATTCTTTAATTTAATATTATTTATTGTATCAGTATGCTGCTGCTGAAGAATGTGAATTTCCCATTGGGATTAATAAAGTATCTATCTATCTATCTATCTATCTATCTATCTATCTAATCTATCTATCTATCTATCTATCTATCTATCTATCTATCTATCTATCTATCTATCTATCTATCTATCTATCTATCTATCTATCTATCTATCTATCTATCTATCTATCTATCTATCTATCTATCTATCTATCTATCTATCTATCTATCTACTTGCTCCTTTAGGCATATCTGACCACAATCTGATTTATCTTATTCCCAGTTACAAGCCTGTTATTAGATGACAACCTGTTGCCACCAGAACAGTGAGGAAGTAGAGCCTAGAGGACTGACTGCTTCCAAATGACAGACTGGGAAATGATGTGCAAGTCATTTGGGGACACTATTGAGGGACTGCATCGCAGGCTAAATTAACTTTTGTGGTGATACAGTGGTACACAAAAAGACAGTGTGTTGCTTTCCAAACAACAAGCCCTGATTTACTAAGGAGCTAAAAGAGCTCCTGAATGAGAAAATGAGAGCATTAAAATCCAGTGACAAAGAGGCTCTGAAAGACATTCCTGTACAGCGCATGCTAAAGAAAAAGCTGAATGAAGGAACAAAAAGCTACCAGAAGGAACAAAAAGCTAACAAAGCTGAAAATGGAAAACAAACTCACACAGAATAACATGAAGGTTGTCTGGAATGGACAGGGTATAATTACGGTGCTCAAGCAATCCAGGGCTCAGGTGCTAACACTGGATATGGACAAAGCTAACACCCTGAACCATTTTTAAATACATTTTACCTCCCACTGTCACCTTCCAATGACCATTCTCCCCACACCATCCCTACTACATCAATAATTCCTACCATGTCAAATGAAATGGCCAGTGACAAGTCCATCTCTGACCATCAGTGTCCATAACAGAAGACCAAATAAGGAGACAACTGAGGAAGCTACACACATGAAATACTGTGGAACCAGTTGGAGTCAGTCCTCTTAAGGCCTGTGTGGACGAGTTTTGTGCTGTCCTCTATTCAGTCTGTCCCTAAGGCTTCAGAAACTGCCACTAATGTGGAAAACATCCTTCATTGTTCCTGTTCCAAAGAAGTCATCCCTGTTAAGGGGTAAACTCAGAGATATGCAGGTGGGTGAGGCTATGGTGTCCTGGATAATAGACTATCTGTCAGGCAGACTACAATTTGTGAGACTCGAGGACTGTGTCTCTGATACAGATGTGAGCAACACTGGAGCAGCACAAGGAATAGTCCTGTCCCCTTTTTTCTTCCCTCTGCATACATCTAACTACAAATACAACACCAGGTCATGTCACTTGCAGAAATTCTCAGATGATTCTTCACTTATGGTGTGTATTCATAAAGGAAATGAGACAAGAGTATGGAAGTCAGGTGGAAAAATTTCTTCTTGGTGCAAACAAAATTGTCTGCATCTTAACATCAGCAAAACCAAAGAACTGGTTATTGACTTTTGCTGCACCAAAGAACATCTATAATAGGTCACTATTCAAAGAGTGAATATAGAGGTGGTCCACTCCTGCAAGTACTTGGGGGTCCACGTACAGTAAATGACAGGTTGGGTTGGTCTCGGAACACAGAGGGGACTGCGTTCCTTTAATTTGGGAAGTGACATCTTTCACATCTTCTATAATTCTGTGATGGCCAGTGCAATTTTCTACACTGTGGTGTTCTGGGCTGGTAGCATCACTTCAAGACAGGCCATTAAATCAACAAACTAATTAAAAGGGCAAGATCAGCTATATGAAGCACGCTGGATCCCCTGTAGGTAGTAGTAAAGGAGAGAACCCATCAGAAGTGTGTAAAGAAACGCTACTGAGGCTCCTATATACCAACAGCAATACGTCTGCATAATGCCTCACTGTGACTGTGACAGCCAAGTCAGGACTTGTCTTTCTTTTGAATTTTCCTGCTTAATAGTCATTCCAGTGAGTGTTCAGACCAAAGTGTGTGAATATATTTATTGGTTTATTTATTTATCTACCTATTTATGCATTTATTTATTTAAAGAGCTAATGTAAAAAGCCAAATCTTCCCCAGGGACAAATAAAGTTCTGTCTATCTATAATCACTATAAAGGTGGAAGACAATCCAAAACAGATTCAGTTTAAATATATGTATATAGATATTATACAGTATATGCCAAATAATGCAAAGAGGACACACGTTTCGCCCTTATCAGGGCTCATCAGGGTTTTCACTTTTCATCCCCTTATGGGGATTGAACCTCGGACATCAGTGCCTGAGATGAAGCCTCTGATGATGCACCACAGTGCCTGGTTTGCTTATTTGACAGCAAGAAGATCGGAGTTTTACATTCTTGTACTAGGGTGTTGTACCATGTTAGCCATTATGAATGTAGTGAGAAGTCAAGCAAAATTATACCTTTTATTGGCTTACTAAAAAGATTACAATATGCAAGTTTTCAAGGAAACTCAGGCCCCTTCTTCAGGCAAAGATGTAATCAGTGTGTGTTCAAGATGTTTATATCTCGCCTGAAGAAGGGGCCTGAGTTGCCACGAAAACTTGCATATTGTAATCTTTTTAGTTAGCCAATAAAAGGTGTTATTTTGCTTGACTTCTCATTACATTCTTAGGTCTGAAACGCAATCTGATTAATTAAAGTTACCTGGTAGGCAACCACCCAATTAATCAGATTGCTTTTCAGACCTAAAAATATATATATTCAAACACACACTGGTAATCAACCAGTTACTGCTGAAGTTAGTAGAAAACATACAGTTTGTGTTTTAAGTGATAAAGGACTAATAATACATCTTTTTATATTTCATGTACCTTGTACAGCTTATTAGATACACCTTATTCAGTTACCAAATACTTTGCTATTCTGGTATGTATCATGGTGGTAACATGCCAAGCTGGAAAGGACAGGCCACTCAATAATTACTAACTCCTACCTACACTCCCGGACCATTCAAGGGACCAAAATCCATCCCTGACTCCCCTTTAGGGGGTTGTACCTGGTGCAGTTCCAAGGAACACACCCGAGGGATTCCTGATTACATCGACAAACCATCTTAACTGGCTCCTCTTGATCAGGAAAATCAACAGTTCTAATCTGAGCTTTTCCCATACTGCTAAGCTCCTCATTTTTTCACAAACAGTAAGCCTTACAACCCTGTACAGTAACCTCATTTAGGCCACTAGTGATTAAAATCTCATTTTTTGGTCACTATCCAGTGATCATGACTACAGGGGAGGTTGTGCACGTGCACTAACTGGTAAATGTAAGGCCTTGTCTTGCTCTCACTTTACAACTGCAGTTCATTACTATGTCCAGAAACTGATGCAGCTACACCAATTCATTTGTCAGTGTTACATAATAATCTTTATGTTGACTTGCAAACAAAATCCTAAGGTACCCAAACTACTCCATTTGAGACAGCTAATCAATCACCCTTTACCTGAAATAGAGAAGACCTACGATTTGAAGATACTAACGTTCATCTTAATTTTAAGACACTCAGCTGTGAACCATTCCTTTGTGGATTAGAGATCACAGTCCTATGAGTCCAAGAGGACAACATTCTAGTAAAAAGAATACCTGAAACCACCAATCCAAAGAGAGTATTTTCCGTACTGTAAATCTGTAAATCTCAACCAATATCTGAAACAGTTATTCTGAATTTCCAATCAACATAAAAATTAATTTATTGTGCTAAATTGTAACTACTGTATGATTTCCATTTTATTATTTGTGAAACAGTCTTATTATTTTTTGACTCTATGATGTATGCCACTATGCAATATACCGTATATACTCAAGTATAAGCCGACCTGAATATAAGCCGAGGAACCTAATTTTACCTACAAAAACTGGAAAAACTTATTGACTCGTGTATAAGCCTAGGGTGGGAAATACAGCAGCTACTGGTAAGTTTCAATAATCAAAATAAATACCAATAAAATTACCGTACATTAATTGAGGCATTAGTAGGTTAATTGTTTTTGAGTATTTATTTCAAAGAAAAACAGTACACTAGCTCTGTAAGTGGAGAAGAGGGTCAACAAAAACAATATGGTATCTCTCTCGCGCGTCTCTCTCTCTCTCTCTCTCTTGCATGCGTGTGTGTCTCTCTCACTCACTGCACAGGGAATGCACAGGGAGAGACTGAACATGTGCAGAAATCATCGGCGCACACAAACCGAAAGGAAAACTGGCTTGTTCGTATACCGGGGGCAGCGGCACCTGACTCGAATATAAGCCGAGGGTGACGTTTTTCAGCACATTTTGGGTGCTGAAAAACTCGGCTTATATTCAAGTATATACGGTACCTAAAAAGAACACAAGGATGGTACATAAGACAAGAATAGAATGCCTTGAAAATGTCATGTTTAAAGGATGAAGGAATGATTACAATTTTTAACGAAATCTAATTGTTAACAAACATTTTTTTTTTCCCATTTTGATTGCATTTGTTTCATTTATGAGAAAATAATAAGCACTACAAACAGCTTAGTGTAATACTCATCTAATAAAAGATTAAAACATGTTTTTTTAAAAAAATACCTGCAAAGGAATTTCTGGGCTCAAAGTGTAAAGATCTGCATCTGTGCCCACAAAGCTTGTGTGAGAGAAGTGCAGTTTGGGACGAAGGCAAGTGGTGAGGCCAACTCCTGGTAATCCATGCTTTTTGGATTCATCTGGGTAGAGAGTAATACTGCGTGTTTCCTCTGTCATTGGCACTATAAACTCATTGTTCATCATGAGGCGGGAACGTTTGGCAGACTCAAGATGGATGCTGATGAGCAGGTCATAGTAGCCACTACGTAGAGGGCCAGGAAGATAGGTGTTCTCAATGGTGTACAGCAGTTGAGATTCATCCACATGGCTACACAGTGCATGGGCCACACGGTTATTCCCAAGTGCACAGACTGCACAGTATAGCTTCAAGGAGTGTGAGTGGAACTTCAAAAGATCCAGACGCTCTGACAGTTCTAGGATGTCAATGCACCTGCAGAAAAACATGAAAGGTGGGGAAAAAGTTAAACAACTGGCCTTAAACATCACATGATATCAAGGGACAGGTTGTTAGAAAAACCACGTAATTGAAATTGTTGTGAAAGTGAAAGTATTACAAAATTCTATCCATCCTTCACCTCCCAGACTGTCATAAACATTAAAAGTCAAATATGCATATTATATATATATATATATATATATATATATATATATATATATATATATATATATATATATATAGCTAAAAAAATTAAAGGAATACTTTTTAGAGTATAGTATCAAGTCAATGAAACTTCTGGGCTATTAATCTGGTCAGTAAAGCAGCATAGGGGGTTGTTAATCAGCTTCAGCAGCTTTGGTGCACTAGAAGGGCAAAAATGAGACGACCCCCAAAACAGGAATGGTTTAACAGGTGGAGGGAGGCCACTGACATTTTTCCCTCCTCAACTGTTTTGTCACTTGTTTTGCATTTGGCTACGGTCAGTGTCACTACTGGTAGCATGAGGCGATACCTGGACCCTACAGAGGTTGCATAGGTAGTCTAGGAGCTTCTGAGCAGTTTGTATATATATATATTTATTACTGCTGGGAATGGATTAAAAAAAATAAATTATTCGCATTATTGTATGGAATTAATCATGACTAATCTCATCTAACATTAAAACATGCAATCACAAAATAAACACAAAAATCATGAAGTAAATATCCACTATATCAAAAAATTAATGTAAGGTCAAAACAAATGAATTTTAAAAAATGTAATGACATAGTTTAAACTTAAACATTAATCTGAAACCTGACCTTTTAACAAAATGCTGTTTGAGCAAGTACAACCTGAATTTAAATGCCTTCTTAAAAGGCAAGTTGAAAAGAGGACAATAAGAAAACAAGGCCAATGTATTAATTCTCAAATTGGTATGGCACATGAGACACAGACATGTGAAAGTACTGTACAATGGAAACGATCAAAACAACTATAGACATGGAATGCACTGCTAAAGACTTACTTAACTGAAATAAGCATCTCTTAAATGGGCAAACATTAAAACTTGCGTTAAAACTCTGCAAACAACTTTGTAATTATACTCTAAAGTATTTTTCAACTAGTGCACAATGAGAGCTACCAAGGTGTGCCACATAGAACCACCTGTATGAGTGGGCGAATGGAGGAAGCAGCTGGGGAAAGTGTTGTGACTGAAAATGCCAACCTCCAAGCTGCATTTTTTGTCAGCGTCTCTGATAGTTCCACTGCTTCAGACAGTGTACAGATTTAATGGTTTTGTGGTTGGTAGAATAGTGGTGTGCCTTGGGATTTTTTGGGATACAATGAGTGTGCCACCACAGAAAACCAGTGGGAAAAAACTGATTACCTGCACCTTTGCGCGTGAAATGCTATAAAAGTTCTCTGTAGCAGCTACCTCACTTAAAAAATGACATAGTGTAATATAATATTGAGTCTAACAGAATAAAAGACATGAAAAAAAAGAGCATAATTTTTACCTTCGCTTCTTTTCTTTAGTATTACTCCAGAACTACTATAAACCCTGGTGGTAAACCCCATGGTGGATGCCAGCAATAAAGGGAGACATCAGACTGAAGAAGAAGGCAGCTGACAGATACCGACAATCCAAGTGGAGTTCTTAAATGCTCTGGGCTGTTTTGGCTGATACACCTCATTAGCATCGCATGGAGGTTGGGAAAGGGAAATGGATTTTTCCAAATTTAGGGGAATCACACTCCTTAGCATACATGGGAAGATCTATGCTAGGGTTTTGGAAAGGAATATCTGGCTGTCTGCGGTGGGTTGGCACCCTGCCCGGGATTGGTTCCTGCCTTGTGCCCTGTGTTGGCTGGGATTGGCTTCAGCAGACCCCCGTGACCCTGTGTTTGGATTCAGCGGGTTGGAAAATGGGTGGATGGATGGATATCTGGCTGTTGGTCGAGCCTCGGATTTAGGAGGAGCAATGCAGGTTTCATCCCAAGCATGTTAGACTTGCTTTTTACCTTCACAAGGAATCAGGAGGGCTCATAGGAGTATGCCCAGGTAGCCTACATGTTTTCTGGATTTGGAGAAGGCATATGACCATGTCCCTCAGGGTGAATTGAGTGGGGTGCTTCAGGAGTGTGGAGTACCGGGCCAGCTGTTGCGGGTTAATCACTCTCTATACAACCGAAGTGAAAGCTTGGTTTGCATTGTGAACAGTAAGTTAGACTCCTTCCTGGTGGGTGTGGAACTTTGCCAGGGCTGCCGTTTCTCATGGATTCTATTCATAGTTTTTATGGACATAATTTCTAGGCACAGCCAAGGAGTAGAGGGTGTCCAGTTTGGTTGCCTCAGGATCACATCTGTGTTTTTAATGAATGATTGTGGTCCAGCTGGCTTCATCAGACGGAATAGGGTGGAGTGCCTTCTCGGGACCGGTGATAAAGTGCTGCCTCAAGTGGAGGAGGGAAGAACAGAACGGAGATCGATAAGCAGATGAGAGCAGCATTCACAGTCATGCGGACATTGTACTGATCATTCGTGGTAAAGACGGAGCTGAGCTGAAAGGCAAAGCTCTTGACTTACCAGTTGATCTGCCTTCCTACCTTCATCTGTGTTCATGAGCTGTGGATAGTGACCAAAAGAACTAGATTGTTGATACAAGCAGCAGAAATGAGTTTCCTTCACAGGGTATCTGGGCTTAGCGTTACAGATAGGGTGAGAATAATATACATTTGGAAGGAACTCAAAGTAGAGCTGCTGCTTTCCCACATTGAAAGAGCCAGTTGAGTTGGCTTGGGCATTTGATTAGGATACTTCCTGGATGTCTCCATGTGGAGGTGTTTTGGACTTGTCCAAGCGGGACAGTACCTCTGAACAGACTCAGCACAGAAAGATTATATTTCTTGGCTGGTCTGAAACACCTCAGTATCCCCCTGAAAGAGTTGGAGGAGGTAGTGGGGAAAAGAGATGTCTGGGCATCATTCCTCAGGCTGCTGCCCCTGCGACCAGTACCCGAATAAGCATCAGGAAAAAGATGAATTGATATAAATATATAGTTATTGAATGATAATGGATTTAATTTGGCCTTCTTAACATTTGATCAATAGAAAAAATCTCTTTAATAGCAAAGTGAATACAGAATGTAAAGTGGCCTCAAATAATTAGAAAAAGAATGCAATGTTGTATGAGAAAGCTTCCCACGGGGTGAATACTTTTTTATTCACTGCAGTAAGTATAATTAGAGTAGCATTATTTACTATTGTCTGTTTTATCATTATATTTTTGAAAGTAAATTATATTTTACTTTTTGAAAAGAAATTTGAGCTGCTTTTAATATTACTCACAAGCTCATCATAATACTTTAGGTCACTCTGCACAGAGAATCAAATTTTTATTTTTTTCTTTAAATGCCACGGTCTTGTGGTAAATATTCAATAATATTTTACATACAATGCACTAAAATTATACATTGTACTACACAGATAAAGTCTTTTTTGAAGAACAATTTTTTAAAACTCAAACCATTTTCTGCAATGATGCTATGTATATGCTCTTTGAAAATACAGTATATACAGTATGCAATTTAAAACAGGAGCAGAACACTATATTTGTATAATGATACAATAATTTTTAAACTGAGCCATGTGGATTTGAGTTTATAACATTGTGTTTTTCCATGTATCAATTTGCTAGAGAATTGCTAGAAAATTGATAGATTCTTCCACCACTTCAGCTACTTTTCTGTTAATAACAACACAAAGGCTGTTATTATCAGAATTTAAAACATCCCATGTCAGCAGCTGTTGGATGTTCACAACTAGAAATACAGAGTGCCATCCTCAAAAAAGCATTAGGTCTTTAAGAAACATACAACAAAGTTAAGTCATATAACATATAACATATTACAATCAATTCAAAATATTATTAAATACCTGCAATATTAGATGAATAATAAAATGACAAATTCTTGTTTTTTTGGAAGTCACAGCGATGCATCAGCTAACAATGTCACCATTGTAATTGTTTTTTATGTATAATTTTTATTATTATCTATACAAATTACTATTTTTTTATTTTGCTGTGATACATTTCATTTTATTTTAGTGACATCATCTCTGTGCCATGTAAGCGATTTCACTGGCTTCACACTGTTTAAGATGGTGATGCACAGAATGTGACATCCAAGATTTGAATTGAAATACAGACTTTTGTTTGGTGAAGACTATCGGTGTTTTATCATTTATAGGTGTTGTGGTGTGCAAAATCTTCGGTTTTGTGTCAATATTTCCAATATATTTTGCTCAAGTCAAATAAGATGACTGCGGTGGGCTGGTGCCCTGCCCAGGGTTTGTTCCTGCCTTGAGCTGGGCTGGGATTGGCTTCAGCAGATCCCCGTGACCCTGTGTTAGGATATAGCAGATTGGACAATGACTGACTGACTGACAAATAAGATTAACTTAAATATAGGACACTTGCATGGGCAGTTTAATATCAAAGCATTCTGTTTTCCTGAATTGTATTAGTATCAAATTATTTTTTGGGAAACGGAGTTTTAGCAAATTCGTCCATCATATTGACAGCCAGAGTATATAACAATCAAGTGTTACGAAAGCCCCATGGAATCTTATAATAAATATGCCTTGTTTCTGCAGTGGGCTGGCGCCCTGCCCGGGGTTTGTTTCCTGCCTTGTGCCCTGTGTTGGCTGGGATTCGCTCCAGCAGACCCCCGTGACCCTGTGGTTGGGATGTAGTGGGTTGGATAATGGATAGATGAAATATGCCTTGTCTAAGAAAATGGTGAGAGCGACGTCAGGATAGGGCACCAGCCATGTGCAATTGCTTCTATCTGATTATCAGCTAAACGATTCCATGAACATTGACTGTTAAATCAATGCCGCCATGGGACGTTCATCATTGAAAACTTTAACTTTTTGTAAGCCTTTTTCTAAAGACTATACAGGTGCTGGTCATAAAATTAGAATATCATGACAAAGTTGATTTATTTCAGTAATTCCATTCAAAGATTCATTCATTACACACAGACTGATGTATTTCAAATGTTTATTTCTTTTAATGTTGGTGATTATAACTGACAACTAATGAAAGTCCCAAATTCAGTATCTCGGAAAATTAGAATATCAATTAAGACCAATGTAAAAAAAGGATTTTTAGAAATGTTGGCCAACTGAAAGGTATGAACATGAAAAGTATGAGAATGTACAGCACTCAATATTTAGTTGGGGCTCCTTTGGCCTGGATTACTGCAGCAATGCGGCGTGGCATGGAGTCGATCAGTCTGTGGCACTGCTCAGGTGTTATGAGAGCCCATGTTGCTCTGATAGTGGCCTTCAGCTCTTCTGAATTGTTGGGTCTGGCGTATTGCATCTTCCTCTTCACAATACCCCATAGATTTTCTATGGGGTTAAGGTCAGGCAAGTTTTCTGGCCAATCAAGAACAGGGATACCATGGTCCTTAAACCAGGTACTGGTAGCTTTGGCACTGTGTGCAGGTGCCAGGTCCTGTTGGAAAATGAAATCTGCATCTCCATAAAGTTTGTCAGCAGCAGGAAGCATGAAGTGCTCTAAAACTTCCTGGTAGACGGCTGCGTTGACCTTGGACCTCAGAAACACAATTAGACAACACCAGCAGATGACATGGCACCCCAAACCATCACTGACTGTGGAAACTTTACACTGGACCTCACGCAACATGGATTCTGTGCCTCTCCTCTCTTCCTCCAGACTCTGGGACCTTGATTTCCAAAGGAAATGCAAAATTTACTTTCATCAGAGAACATAACTTTGGACCACTCAGCAACAGTCCAAAGGCGAGATGCTTCTGACGCTGTCTCTTGTTCAAGAGTGGCTTGACACAAGGAATGCGACAGCTGAAACCCATGTCTTGCATACGTCTGTGCGTGGTGGTTCTTGTGAATCTCCCCCACATTTTTGAATGGGTTTTGTTTCACAATCCTCTCCAGGGTGTGGTTATCCCTATTGCTTGTACACTTTTTTCTACCACATCTTGTCCTTCCCTTCGCCTCTCTATTAATGTGCTTGGACACAGAGCTCTGTGAACAGCCAGCCTCTTTAGCAATGACCTTTTGTGTCTTGCCCTCCTTGTGCAAGGTGTCAATGGTCACCTTTTGGACAACTGTCAAGTCAGCAGTCTTCCCCATGATTGTGTAGCCTACAGAACTAGGCTGAGAGACCATTTAAAGGCTTTTGCAGGTGTTTTGAGTTAATTAGCTGATTAGAGTGTGGCACCAGGTGTCTTCAATATTGAACCTTTTCACAATATTCTAATTTTCCGAGATACTGAATTTGGGACTTTCATTAGTTGTCAGTTATAATCATCAACATTAAAAGAAATAAACATTTGATTAAACATCAGTCTGTGTGTAATGAATGAATCTAATATACAAGTTTCACTTTTTGAATGGAATTACTGAAATAAATCAACTTTGTCATGATATTCTAATTTTATGACCAGCACCTGTATATATCCAGACTTTGCTATCCACATTTTCTCACATTTACTCCTTGTTCTACTGGTAGTATTGCTCTGTAATAAATGCCACATTGTTTTAGCTTTCTTTTCTTTGTCTTCATATCTAGAGTGATTGAAGTAATAAGGTAAAGTTCTTAGAACACCTGGAGTAGTGAGGAATAGCCATATAATCCAAGCAGGAGGGCGTAGAGCTCTGTCCAATAATGAAAAGTGCATTAAAGTAAATCATTCACTGGTTGATAAATGGCCTACAGTAAGGGATGCTGAGCCTTTGTATGTCTGAATATATTCTGGGAGACCAAAGGTAATATTTAGGTCTTAGAAAAATCTAAGACATCGCACACTGTTCGTGCCTATGATAAGCAAGTCACTTGGAATAGCAGGGAAAGCGGACTGTGCATGTGTTATTTATACTGTACTTGCATGAGTTAAAGTGCTAGGGAATAATGTGCATGTGTATACATCTTTCATACGGTACATTTGTGGTTAGATTCTGTGTGTATGCGTATATCTATGTATGTGTGTGTTAAAACTAAAGTGTAACAGTAGACCAACCCGGTAATGAACCTGATGTGTACACTTATCCCTGAAGAAAATAGGTAAAAGGTAAGTAGAGGGAAATACCACAATAGGAAAAAGAATCTTTAGTTTCAACCTCTCTCTCTCATTGCTGACATTAGTCTCATTATTGTACTTTTGACCACCCTTTCGTTTAAGCCCTTACTTTTTTCTTATGTTAATCAAACTACACCTCGGTTAGAGTAGCCACAGAGGTACCTGTGGTATGAATTAGACAGGCCTATATTATTATCTTTGTTTTCTGTACCTAACAGTCCTTGTGGGGTTGACTGGCACAATTATCCTGTTGTGGGTATTTGCATGGAGATAAGTATATTGCAAAGAACTGTTCTTGTCTTGTGCACACCTCTGCCAGGGTTGGGTCTGGCTTCTAGAAACTCTTTGCTAAAGAATCAATTTAAGGAAATTGGTGGCCTTTTCTGAATTCCTCTACGAAGTAATTGATTAATTAAATGATTTCATGAGTTGACAAGATACCTAACTTCAGACAGACATCAAATATATCTGTGAACAAAGAGGTATTGATAAATATGTTAGATAAGATTAGAAAATATTGAGAAAGAGACATTTCTATTAATATAACACGAAAAGAAATATAATTTGATTTCACAACTTTTTGATTTGATTAACTTTTGTTCTCAATCAGTTTTTGAAAAGCACATTAAAATTTAATTTAATACTGCACATAAGACAATTCTACCTACATTAAAGTTATTTAAAGTTTGTGAGGTATTTGGCCCTGTGACTGATGCCATGTAGCATGGCCTTGGTAAGGTCATTTGTTTTGGGCTGCTCTATATTAAGACCTTTGTGGTGAACATTTTTGAGTATCAAACAGTGTCTAATTTACAATCATTGGACATCCTCTTACAGTAGTGCTTGGAGTAATATTGCACGCAACAAAACTATCTAATGATAAACTCATAGTGATTTCCTATACTACCTTGGTAGTGCATCAACTATCCATCCATCCATTTCCAACCCGCTGAATCCGAACACAGGGTCACGGGGGTCTGCTGGAGCCAATCCCAGCCAACACAGGGCACAAGGCAGGAAACAATCCTGGGCAGGGTGCCAACCCACCGCAGGACACACACAAACACACCCACACACCAAGCACACACTAGGGCCAATTTAGAATCGCCAATCCACCTAACCTGCATGTCTTTGGACTGTGGGAGGAAACCGGAGCACCCGGAGGAAACCCACGCAGACACGGAGAGAACATGCAAACTCCACGCAGGGAGGACCCGGGAAGCGAACCCAGGTCCCCAGATCACCCAACTGCGAGGCAGCAGCGCTACCCACTGCGCCACCGTGCCGCCCGTGCATCAACTACTTTTTGCAAAACTGAAAATAAAAACCTGAACACCCCCTCCATGATGTAATTTTACAGTAGATTACTTAAGACTAGAAAAAAACAAATTTTCATTGTGTGGAACATTGCAGAGTTTCTTTAGAATGTAGAAAGAATTCACTAATGTCAGTTTATAATCAAATATAATAGATTTTTTGTTATGAACTGGGCTTCTGTATTGGGTTAGGATGGTGTATTTGAATGTTGTCTAAGATTAATGTATCTTTGTTATTTCTATTAATTACTGGGTTCAGTGTACATTGGATTGGACTGATTTTTTAGCTTTTGCTTATAGTAATGAGTGTTTGATGTCTGTATTATGACTCTTTAATTGAAATCAATTCTGAAATTAGTCAGTCAGTCAGTCAGTCATTATCCAACCCACTATATCCTAACACAGGGTCATGGGGATTCTGAAATTAATACAATTTTAAATTAAAACAATTTAAAAAACACAGGCATCAGATGTCAAATATTTCTATGAACAAAGGATTATCAGTTCTACTGCAATAAGTTGCTAGCAGGGATCTTTTTCTCTAACACCACCTGAGCCCAGCAGCAAAATCAAAAAGTCTGAGAACCTGCTTTTTTATATTCACTTACTTGAAATATTCATTAAATCTTCCTAAATACAATCATTTATGTGAAACAAAACTTTGTAAAGTTTTAAAAGCAACATTATTTATAGAAGTAGCTATGTAATTATCTTTTAAACATCTTCATACGGTTTTACAAAATTAAACTTGGTAGGTATACTTTTTGAATTCTTACAGGTATGTGTTACCTAACTGGGTTGAAAGAAAGATATATTTTGAATATGGTTACATGACTAAAAGTGTGTTTTCATTTTTAAATTAGATCGCCACCACAGAAAAATGGAAAAAGAACAGCAGAGAATGTAGGGGTTAGTACAGATTGTGGAACCATGATTAAAATGATAATTAAATGCATATACAGAAT
Organism: Erpetoichthys calabaricus; assembly: GCF_900747795.2. Taxonomy (NCBI): domain Eukaryota; kingdom Metazoa; phylum Chordata; class Cladistia; order Polypteriformes; family Polypteridae; genus Erpetoichthys; species Erpetoichthys calabaricus. The sequence continues at coordinate 27,501,266 of NC_041394.2, read as the reverse complement.
ATCAGGGTTACACGAAAATGAAGCTATGAGAACGCCATGTTACAATAATGAGTTCTTAGCAATTTTTTAAAGTGCTCCACTGTATTAGCCTGGTGAATTTCTATCGGTCAGCTATTCCAGATTTTAGGTGCATAACAGCAGAAGGCCGCCTCACCACTTCCTTTAAGTTTAGCTCTTGGAATTCTAAGGAGACACTCATCTGAAGATCTGAGATTATGATTTGGAGTATAAGGTGAAAGGCTGAGGACTGTTGTACTATTATTTGTGTGTCAAAGTCAGCATAAAACTATCCCCTCCTTTGCCTTGTTATGAATGGCATGATTCAACTAAGTAGGGGCCTACATATGAAGAAAGAGTATAAAGCCATGAAACATTGCCCAGCACACCTTTGAAGCACACGGACGGATGGGAGATAACATCATCCAATCCTGAAAATCCTTCCAACGCAGCGACAAAAATGGCAGACTCTACACATCAGGCCCCCACTCCCGAACTGGGTTCTTGCCATTGGCTTCCTTTAGATCTCTTACTGATTTATTTTACACTATAGTCTACCTATACCAATTCAATTAATTTTTGCATAGTGCTCTTCACTGAATAATGGTTCAGAGTGTTTGCATACACAAAACCACTATTAACAGTAAATTAGAAATCATAGATTTAATCACAATGACACAAATATTACATTAAATGTAGTAGACAATTTAATTATTAATATAACAAACTTGAACAATATAAAGTCTATTTTTAATGAAAAACAGCATTTCCAGAGAAAATAAAGCTGTGGTGGTCCTAGGTCAGTTATAATAGACAAAGTCACATTCAAATTCAGACAAACTCACAGTTCTGATGACCTAGGCCTCCTCTGCATTCAAGCATATCTGCATACATATGCTTAATGCTACCAGTTAATAGTTATTAGCCTTTATTTACATAAAAACAAAAGGGTGTGAGTATCATTGTGTGTGTTTTGGTGCATGTGTGTGTGTGTGTACTGCAAAGGCATGCCATTCAGAGTTGGTTCATTCGAGCCTGTGACACCATACTGAACAAAGTAGGTTAGAAAACAGACAAAAAGGTAAAACTTACATTCACAAAGTTCTCTGAAAATCTGCCTGTACTTAAAATGCTTTATCACTGCATTTGGCATCATAAGTGTTAGCAATTAGAATGCCTTAGTACAACAGCTATACTCTATGTTTTATCTTGCCCATTTCAATCCCTAAGTCTCACCTGTTCTCCTCAGGAATGTGCAAAGCCATCATGGTAAGAGGATCGTTGCATTCGACTATCCACCCTTGGCGTTCATTAACCCGGCCCGTATCAACACTCAAGAACTCATTAGGCACTCGACTCCAAACCACTGGGGTTAGCATCTGAACATCCAGCCTTGGGGGACACTGGGGTATAGGGTTCTTGCGTTCACTTCGAAACATTGCTGCTGAAATGGGCATGATATTCTTCAAAGTAAAGCACAAAACAGAAAAAACTCATGAAATAAAAAGAGAGTCTCAGTTTGGCAATCTATTACTTACTGAAATATAAAAATATTGTATTATTCAGTTTCTATGAAATAGTATATTCAATACACTTTTAAACATGTTTTATGGATTATTTTGAATTCACATATGTATTCACTTCAAAAATAATTGCATCTTTTTAGACTCAAAATTATAACTGAAGAAAAAGTGTACCTTCAGTTTTCCCAGCTCTACTTGGAGTAAGTTCTGACTGGAGGGAAGTACAAACACAGCTGGGAACAGTTTGGTATTTGGCTCCACCTGTGAATAAACAGCAGAAGAACACTGTGACTGCGGAAAAGAGAATGAACTATATTTATATTAGACAAAAAGCCCATTTCGACAACGTAAGATGAAATGGGCACGAGTTTGTGTCAGCAGTGTTTGAAGAACAAATGATAAGTAACGAAGAAGTTGTTTTGTAATGATTGTAGTCTGCTTTACTCATTACTGTACAGGCTTGTACTGTTAGTTGATGAATTTTCCAGGCCTATAGTATAATATTGAATGATGAATGTTCCAGTACAATATGGAATAGTAATAAGTATAAGCACCACAAACCTAATATAGGTGTATTGAATGAATGCGTAATTGAATTAGAATGCATAATTAGGCCTCGAGCTGTAGTTGAAATCGCCTTTCAGGCCTCTAGAGCTTTAATCGAAGTCGCCTTTCTCTTTGAATTTTTGCGGCCGTAAATCCGCCGCCTGCCGCGATGTTGGGGTTGGATGTCGGTCTCGTAAGGTTTTTCAGGCAGCTGCACAGAAGCCGAATGCGCATTCAGCTTCGGATGGACATGAGTGAGGAGGCAGGTGAATAATGTATTAAGATTGTTCCACAGAAAAACAACACATTCACAGAAAGAATGTACAATTTAAACCCAGGTCCTTTGCTGTAATGTGCACTTAATCTTAACTTTCTTAGCTGCTCTTTCCCTGCTGACCACAGGATAGATAGATAGATAGATAGATAGATAGATAGATAGATAGATAGATAGATAGATAGATAGATAGATAGATAGATAGATAGATAGATAGATAGATAGATAGATAGATAGATAGATAGATAGATAGATAGATAGATAGATAGATAGATAGATAGATAGATAGATAGATACTTATTACACATACTCAGGAAGTCTTTCATATTTGAAATGCAAATGTTCACAAAATCTGAGAAAATTCAAATTTCAGCAAAAAAAAGTTAAAATGCATATATCTAGTGTACACTTGTTATTACAAGTTATGTGAGGTTGTGACAATTTTCTAAAGAAAAGATGCTAATCTGAATAGGAGTTTACCTAGGAAAAGATAATGGATTTCGCCTTATAATATTTGCAGTTAAGCCACTGTGGGCTAAAAGAATCTCAGTCAGGGTTTAAACCTCAACTTACATGCCTATGCTTTTAGTTTGGTAGGGTTTTCAGGGTTAGATGGGCAATGTTAACTTTGCAAAGTACAAGAAGATGAATAAGAGAGGCGGACTGACAGACAGTGCTGTAAAACTAAGGATTGTACAAAAACACAAACACAAGGAGTAGTCGATAATGCTGTCAGGATTAAACAGAAGATTTAAGAATAAATCACAGCAAAAACATAGCAACTGGTATTGACAAGAATAGAAGCTACACACTAAAAATATAATTAATATTGAAAAGTCACAGCAGAGATGGCAGGAAGCAGCATGGCATTATGTGATTGAAAATGGCTTTTGTCACGCATGTGTATTACAGCATGACCTTCAGGGCTCGTTGGAGGTAAGCACTACCATCCCAGGACACCAGTGGGCACGATCCCTGACTTTTCAGTCTCTTTTTCCATTCACAGTTCTGAGAAGATGCCCACTGAGGGTAACTTACTTTAGCCTTTCCAGTCCACTTGTTATAAAAGCAGGGCACTCCTGAAAAGAAGTATATTATTTGGGAGATAGACCACCAACCCAATGGAGCTCCAACCCTGAAGCCTGACCACTCTTTAGAGCTTATCAACTGCAGCCCATGGTTGAGCTTAGCTTTCTGTTCTTTATTGTGCCATCCTGTACCTGTTATTTTGCCTCATCTTGTTATTTCATGTAAACAGGGCAGCCAGATGGTACCCCAACATTTCATTTGGACTGCTGCATATATTACGGTCGATTACAAATGCTATAAACTAACACCCATACAGACTTGTACCTGAAGCATCTAGGACAGACTTTGGCTGGCAATGAATCTAAATAAGAATAACCATGTCTGGAAAATGGGAAGATCCTTGAATTATACAGACAGTTTTTTTTATGATAATAGGGTTAAAGACATTCTTTCTCCTCTTGTGCTTCAGTTCTTCATTCCTCTTAATCAACATGTTATTATATTAGTGGCTGAAAGAAAATAAAGTGAAATGGAGAGATGGTATGGAAGTGCAAGGTAAAACTACGAAGTACCAAAGTGACTGTAGGAAACAAAGGTGCAGGGGGCATAATATATGTCGATTCAAGTTATGTACAGAAAAGATTTGACAACAAAATATTCAGTACATGGGCTGCTGGAAGTGGGTTTATAAAGGATGACTGGAATGGCAGAGTTAGTCAGCAGTGGGTGGCACAATCTACAGTATGTGTTGAAAGTGTGTAAGAGAGTTAGAGAGAAGTGGATGCTGATGTAATTGTTATAAAACTAGAGCTGAACAAAGTAGAGAATTTCAACTATTTATAGTTTCTATAAGTTATATAAGTAGTTAAATGCTCTATGAAATGAGGATGTTGAACAAGGAGCACAAATGGAAGGTCTGACATTAGTATGATTTGGATGATGAGTTTTACTGAGAGAAAATAAAAATTAGTGGAGAATGCGTAAAAGCCTTAGTCAACAACTCTTTTGTTTTTTATTAATGTGTAGTACAAATGACAGAATTCATGATAGAAGAGACATTATAATAATGGAGGCTGGACAAGATATTTAGACAGATGGAAGCAAATAATACAAGAAGAATTTGTGTCATCATATAGACTGCAGAAAGTGACGTGAAGGAGTCAGGGAATGGACACCAAAGTAAATAAATCTAGAAAAATATCATTTTATTTATATCTATTATGTGATATTAAGAATATAAACATGGCTTGCTTTGAGTGGAAGAGGTGCTGCAGCACCATTCCACCTGTTAATAAAAAACAGACAAATGTGTTCCTGTTTTTAACATCTTCAGCATAGATTAACTATGTTTCCTAAGTGCTCCTTCTTAAAAGTAATTCCCAGTACTTAATTGTAATATATTTGCATCCATTTCTCACCCACAGGCCCTTACTAAGCGCTGGGATAACAATACAAAAACATGTAATGAAACACCTTAAACTTTTATGGAAAGAAATTTTTATAGAGAGCAGCAGGTATATAATCATACCCCTTTCTTAATTACAATAAGTTTCTGAGGGAGAAGCAATTCACTGCAATGCATTTTCCATTCAATGCCACTTGTTAGTTGTGTGAGCTGTAATCATATGCCAATTTAAAGGGGATCAGCATGAACAGAATGGGGAATACTCTTAGCACACTGCGCACTAGGTATAAGGATATGCTTAACGTAAATGGTATAACAACCACAACAGCAAATAATAAATGATTAAATGTGATTTTCATGGTGTCCATATCTTTGTCAGAAAGAAATTTCCAAAATATAGAGTCTTCCCCAATGTCAGCATTGCACAATGCATTTCACATACCAAATGACAATCTAATTAGTAAACAAGATCTTTCCTCCACCAGGCAGCATCAGCTCAGCAGGGGCACTTCCACATGGAAAATAAATAAATTACTGCAGCAATTCACAAGCCAGTTCTTGAGGTTGGATTAACAGGGTATTCATAATGTACTCTATAAAAAATTTCCTCTGTCTTTTTTTAGAACGAAAGAGACTAGACAACACAATGACATCTGACATTTCTGTTTGCTTGTTTCTTTCGTTTGATATACACTGTGTAATTACTTGATACAAGTGAGGAAGAGGCCTCCCGCTTCACTCAACTATTTAATAAAGTATTAATCAACCTTCAGCTCTGTACAAGATTTTTATTTTGTGTGAGCTTGTTTAGTGATTTATTATTAGTTGGGTCCTTCATGAAAAACATTCCAAACAATAAGAGGAAACAAAGTGACCAGCCGCAAACTTTACCTGAAAAAATGTGTTGATTTCTTTTCCATTAACAGTAAAGTTCATAAGCCCAGTTGCCAAGTCCACCAGACATCCAATTACAAGGTCCTCTTGGTTTATACGTGTCTGCTGAGTGTTGTTGCTGAACTCTCCACCCCATACCATATAGCAGTTACTCCTCTTTATACTGTGAAAGCATATGAAAAAATGATTGACTTGACTCGAAACTAGACCAGATTATTAGTGAATACTCATTTCATTAACTGAGAACAGATAGATAGATAGATAGATAGATAGATAGATAGATAGATAGATAGATAGATAGATAGATAGATAGATAGATAGATAGATAGATAGATAGATAGATAGATAGATAGATAGATAGATAGATAGATAGATAGATAGATAGATAGATAGATAGATAGATAGATACTTTATTAATCCCAAGGGGAAATTCACATACTCCAGCAGCAGCATACTGATACAAAAACAATATTAAATTAAAGAGTGATAACAATGCTGGTAAAACGGACAATAACTTTGAATAATGTTAACGTTTACCCCCGCCGGGTGGAATTGAAGAGTCGCATAGTGTGAGGGAGGAACGATCTCCTCAGTCTGTCTGTGGAGCAGGACAGTGACAGCAGTCTGTCTCTGAAGCTGCTTCTCTGTCTGGAGATGATCCTGTTCAGTGGATTCTCCATGATTGACAGGAGCCTGCTTAGCACTCATCGCTCTGCCACAGATGTCAAACTGATCAGCTCCATGCCTACAATAGAGCCTGCCTTCCTCACCATTCACCATGTTTACCACTAACCACAATACACTGATTACAGTCCTGTTGTTCCAGAATTAAAAACATCTCTTAAGATAGCTATCTATAGTAAAATTGTGGCAATTTTAATAAACATGTTTTAATGACCCTGACCAATCATGTATATTTTATTCTTGGTACCCAAACATGGCAGTTTATTACACTGATCAAGCTTTACTAACAAATCATACAATGAAACCTCAATGTGGATGAGAATTTTTGATCTTAATGGAGATATGCACCACACCAGATTATCATATGATTATATCATGTTATGGACATTAGCAGGCATCGTGTTAGGTTTTGTTTTTTTCAGTCCAATAGCGGCCAGCCAGCTATACTTTTATTTTTCTGATCCCAAAAGTAAGTATACTTATTTCTTCTGAGAATGCTGTTAACTAGCATTTTTAATCATATTTAATATCAACTGTTCATATGCCTCTTCTAGGCTTTTTGCCTACAGAACAGACAGAAGGATTTCACCTATATACAGTATATATATATATATATATTATATATATATATATATATATATATACACATATATATTTATTTATTTATTTATTTATTTATATATTGAGACACTTTTGAGTTCCTATGCTCCTTCTTTAACACTCAACACTGTCCTTCAACTTCATTGAATTGCTGAATCGTTTACTGTGTTTAAGATGTGTTTGAAGACTCTTTTGATTGGTGAATTTCTGTCTAACTGTAACTGTAACTTAGATCATGATGGTTTAGTGAATTATAACTTGCTTGTATTTTGTTTTCTGAGCTCTTCACTTGTGATGATCAATTATGTATGTACTCTTGTCCTGTAACACTTGTTTCTCAAACGGTCCACAAACTGGAGTTTACTTAACTATGTTGACCTACAAGTCACTCTAAATAAAAGCATCTGCTAAGTAAATAAAGGTAAAAACTGTGAATGTAAATCTGCATCGGCACCACTAATCAAAAAGCCTCAGGTCCAATCGATAGGACATTTTTTGGGTTATCCAATTAATTGTAGGGGCTTCTGAAGTTGATTAATTAAAGAACACCAACCAGAGCAGGTGGAAAAAACAGACATTAAAGAACATAAAGACAGAGAGTAAAAGTTACATTGGCAACTAATTGTAGGCATATAGAGTATGTGATATATATTTTAGCTGCCACTCTAACCAAAGATGGGACTCATTTAAAGATTAACAATAGACTAACAGATTATCCACCATTTATTTTTCTCTTAACAATAAAAGAATTGTCTCATTACTGTGACATTTTTGGAAATATACATATTCCTTAATTTTATGTTCTTCATAAAATCAATGAACCTCACATCCCTGGATGACCTATTTTGTCCATACTTTTCTATCCCAAAGCTCCTTTTTTCTGTGGTTCCAAACAATTAGATGAAACCAGATGTCATGCTTTGTGATTAAAGACATTATGTGCCTTAAATGCAACTTCACTTAAATCATATATAAAGTCTAAAATAGATTAGAAATTCTAAAACTCTGACAAAGAATAATGAAAAATGATACCTCATACAGTATGGTATCTTGATCTAATTCTGGCTGTATAACTAGAGTATACATGCTCTTTGCAATAAAAAGAGAAATAACATGCAGATATAACTAAGATTAAAACACTACAAGTATTACCTGTCATGGACATTGCCCTTGTCATCTCCAACAGTGACAGTGACACTGCGAATTTTTGAAATTTCAAAACTGAGGTCATACTGATGATAGTCTGGTGTCACCCATCCAACCCAGACACCACTGGGCTCCTGTCCAGCAAATATGCGAACCGAGTAGTAGTACTATAAGAAAAAGATAAATAGGAATATAGTTTAAAAGACAAGCTGATCTTAAACATGAAACAGTATTTTAGTACCAAAAATTCTTTACTCACTGTGGTCGTGTTCAAGATCATCTCTGGGTCATCACGATCATCAGGAACTACATCTTCTACTAAACGGGGCATTGTGGGAATAACTGGTGGAGGTGCAATGAAGGCTGCTTTTTTAGCTTTAAAGAGAAACCTGGAGGAGAGAGAGTGACACAAAATACTAGTTCCACCAGTCATGGAGCACAAGATAATGTAGCTCATTCCACTCCCAGGTTCATTTTTGACATGTAACAAGAACTATAATTTACTACTTATATTCAATTTATCTAGCTTAACTGAGTACTAGAGAGACTAGACTGGTCTGTTGAGTGAGTTTCATAAAGCACTGGCCCTGTACTAAAAAGTAGTGACTTTCCTATCTTTGTGCTGTAGATACAATAGTTTTCAATGTTCAAAGTAAAAGTATAAAAAGTTATAATCATTTTACAGAGGGGAAAAACCTGAAGAAAGACTACTTTGTTAGATTCAAATAAGTTACGTGTTGCAATTCAGGATTCAACCCTCTGAGAAAACACAGAACCTTTTTCAACAATGAATGAAGGCCTCTTTGTTTTAACAACCATTCAGCTACAGTTTGCTCCTTATTGTACCTCACATCAGTTCTAGCAAATGTTTCTCACCCTCTCTTTTTGTTTTTCTCTGATGCAGTGTCCTTCTCATTTTCTCCTTTTCCATTTTCCTTAGGCAACTCTTTGGCAGGAGCTGGCTCCTTCTCATTGGTGGCTTCTGCCTCTTTGCGACTAGCTGATTTTTTAAGTTGCTCAAATTCTGAATCAGGTTCCACATCCTGAACCTCTTCCTCTGGAATGGTGAGAGCTCTGGTAAGAGGAGTAGTACCGGCCTGGACACGAAATGTCTCGTGGAACTCAATAGGCATACTGAGCCTTAAAAGCAGCATATCATTATTGCTGTTTTGAGAACCAAATGTCTTGTGAGTGACTTTGAGGCAGGGTGGGCTGTCCACTGTTCCATCAATACGTGAAACCTAGGAAAAAAATAGATGAGTTAGAAGAATTTAATTGAGACCTTGTGGTGTTATGGGTCCACAGCTCTTCCAACAAAGGCCGTTTTGTTTTAAATAAATAATCGCCACGCTTGCGGCTTAGCGAGGGGGCGTGGTAGTTGTAGTGAGCCGCAGGGCGATCTGAGGTGTGAGCGTTTCTCACCAAAGTGCACAGGTGAGGGACTGCCCACATCCGTGATCGTTCCTGTGGCTAATGGGCTGCAGCTGCCATGTCCTCTCCGCATATATAGAGAAGCGTGAGCAGGTAAAGAGGAAGAAAAAAGAAGTAGAAGAGAAAAGGAAAGAAACAGAGGTTGCAGGAGGAGGCAGGAAGCAGTGGAGAGAGAAAGTCGGTGCGGGAGAGCGAGCGAGTGCAGGCTCGTGCAGCAGCTGTACAGGTAGCTTGGGTGTTAGGCCGAAACCCGAGGAGTAGCAGTAGTGGTTGCTCCCGCAGAGTTGATTTTGAAGGGCGGGAGTGACCGGAAGATGGATGACTCTCCGCATAAGGCCGCGGACGGCAGTGGGAGTTAAGACTTGGGGTGTGTATTCCCCAGCGTGGGCGCCCCGGTTGCTGAGGAACCCAAGTCGCTGTCTGGAAGAGCCTACCGGAGCCAGGGGTCGGTGAGGCGATCCAAACAGCTGAAGCAGGCAAAGAGAAGGTCAGCTGCATGTAGGACGACTCTCCGGTAGAACAGCCCAGATGGGTGTAGCAGGGGAGCCGCCAGGCTAAACGGAAGACATCGGGCTTTTTGATTTTAAGATATTGCTTCCTGTGCTATTTTACCTCGTGGTTTTTTAGAAGAATTTTTTCTATTGGTTTTAACCTCCACTTCACAACTGTTTTATGGATTATTTATTTATTGAATGAACTGCACGGCACTTTACTTTGAACATTGTTTTGGATTATTGGAAATAAAAGCACTTAGCACTTTTAAACCATCCCCTTGCTCATTGTTATTGCCTCACTGTCTAGCTCATCGGTGACATTATCGACGGTGTTGGGTTCAAGGGCTCCCTAACAGCCGATGGGAGTGTGGAGCAGAACCCGCATCGTCACAGACCTAGCATCTTTATTCCTTTGATATGATTTACAAACTATCCAATTCTGTGTCATCACAAAAGTATGCGGACAAAAACACACTGTGGTAAATCTGCTGGGGGAAAATGCATATACAGTAGCAACAAATGCAGGGGGTTCACCGTAGCGTGCAATTTATACTATCATGAACAAAACTTGCAAAACACAACATATAACAGACACAGGAACACTAAAAAAAATGGAGAGACAACACAAAATCAGACTGCTAAATTTATAGCACTACACTATGTGTACATACTGTACATATACACAATGCACTCTGCCATAAACTGGCAGGAATCATTGATACAGGAGAGGCATGACAAAAACATGACAGAAAGTGTAAACTAAGCAATAAAAGAATCAAAATGGTTGATTCAATTGGAAGTCAAACAAAATGACACATTGTATTGGCTAAGTGAGCAGATTGTGATAAGCAAGCTTTTGAGGCAGCTCAGACCCCTTCTACAGGCAAGTTGTAACTTTAGGCACTGAGTTGCCTTGAAAGCTTACATAATGTAATCTGTTCAGTTACTCAATAAAATGTGTCATTTTGCATAACTTCTCATTGCACCCATAACGGCCAACATGGTACAACACCCTACTACTACAAAATGGTTGATTTTTATTCAGAAATATAAAAAAAAAATACAAAACAAAATAAAAAGTAAGCAGATCCTGTTAGTCTAGTTCCGTTTCTATACAAAGTACGTAGCTTGGGAATAAATACAATGTTATTATACTAATGCAAATTGTGACATAAGGGGCGGCACAGTGACGCAGTGGGTAGCGCTGCTGCCTCGCAGTAAGGAGACCCAGGTTCACTTACCGGGTCCTCCCTGCGTGGAGTTTGCATGTTCTCCCCGTGTCTGCGTGGGTTTCCTCCCACAGTCCAAAGACATACAGGTTAGGTGCATTGGCGATTCTAAATTGGCGCTAGTGTGTGCCCTGCAGTGCGTTGGCACCCTGCCCAGGATTGGTTCCTGCCTTGCGCCCTGTGTTGGCTGGGATTGGCTCCAGCAGACCCCCGTGACCCTGTGTTCAGATTCAGCGGGTTGGAAAATGGATGGATGGATGGAAATTGTGACATATGGTACATATTAAATTTGGGCATTCAGTGACTTATCACCAGATTAGTCATGTCACTTATAATTCTTCTAACAACTCTTTGTGTTGGGTCACATAGTGGAATTAACACCAAAAAGAAAATATTTTTTTGCTTTAGACTGCTCAACTGTTCAAAATCAGCAGTGTATTTGATTGGTGGGAAGAGCAGTGAGGATAACTGATGAATAGAGCTTTCACTCTAGTGTATTCAGTACTCAAGCTCCTCATTTAAGAATTTCCAGATCTATACCACTTTACTTAAGAACATACTAAATCTTATAAATGAAGAAGTCAGTTTAAGATTGAATGATTAGGTAATAAGTAAATTGTCTCAGCAATTAATTCAGTTTGCCTTAAAAGGATATCAGAGACTCAGTTTCAGCCACATGCCTTGCTGTTTGTTACTTGTATTGAGAAACACGTCTTCATTTTCATGTGGGTTCTAGAGTTTGCAGTATACTATTTCAGGAAACAAATTCTGTAACCCCAAATTCAGAGATGTCTTTGAAAATGCTTAAATATTAGATTTGGTGCTCAGACACCCTCCATAGTTTTAGGTTTACCTTAGTCCGACTTTGTAGACTATTTTTTCAGTCCATGCATGGACTTTGGTGTATGTTTCTTCTAAATCTGCAGTGTTGTTTTGTCTATAAACAAAACTGTATAGAATATTCAAAATTTCAATATGTCTCTTCATTTATATTCAGCAGATTTAAAAAAAATATTTAACTGTTGAAAAACCTCTTTTCATGTACCACTGGCCCTTAACTTCACTAATGAAGCTGTTTTAATTATGAATGTGACTGTCTTGTCATAAGAGAGTTTGGAAAATAAAAAAAAAGTTATGTTTTTGCAAGTTTCTCAGTGCAAGTCATGCTTAGCGATTAGATCACATTGATTTTTAAGCTTATGAGTTTTGAGTAATTGTTTCATTAGGTTTTTGACTTCCTGGTGATTTTTAATGGCATATTTGACTTTTTGATTAATAGAGTGCACAATTTAAATTTTATTTAGCAGCCAGTTTTTAACCTCGGCTTTTGACATGGCTTCAAGTTTCTGTATTTCCTAATGCTGCTCATTTGAATCTATACTATCATTTAAGTATAGTGGGATACTACTCTGCTGCCTGCTAGTCAAGAGTTATGTGCACTATGGGAGTTGGGTTAACAATACTAAAAGAGCTGGACATACAGTATCTCAATGATGATATCAATGTGTGCACATTATGCAATTTGTAAATCCTGTATTTTGTAATGGGCGGCACGGTGGCGCAGTGGGTAGCGCTGCTGCCTCGCAGTTGGGAGACCTAGGGACCTTGGTTCGCTTCCCGGGTCCTCCCTGCGTGGAGTTTGCATGTTCTCCCCGTGTCTGCGTGGGTTTCCTCCGGGCGCTCCGGTTTCCTCCCACAGTCCAAAGACATGCAGGTTAGGTGGATTGGTGATTCTAAATTGGGCTTGGTGTGTTTGTGTGTGTTCTGCGGTGGGTTGGCACCCTGCCCGGGATTGGTTCCTGCCTTGTGCCCTGTGTTGGCTGGGATTGTCTCCAGCTGACCCCCGTGACCCTGTGTTCGGATTCAGCGGGTTGGAAAATGGATGGATGTATTAATGCAGACTTTCTTAAACTATGAATGGTGGATCTCTACCTACGGTTGCATAGGGTGTCAGGTCACGGTTGTATTTAGTGGGAATAGTGTGTTCCAGAGGGTTGATTAAGGAACTGCTATACAGTATTGATAATCTGCAGTTCTCCAAGGGAGCCTTCTCAAACACACAATGTGAGGATGGTGCTTTGGAACTGTCATCCCTGAAATAGCTATCCTCCTTGGAAACCCAAAAAGGATACAAGGTCCAGCCTGAGAATCTGTATTTTATTTTCCTAAATGTTATTTGCTGTAAAACCATGCAGAGACAGAATTGACTGTTGCACCATAGTTCAAACTGGTAAAAATTAACTTCAGCCCTGCCTAGTTTTAGTGTTATCAGTAAATCGCCTGATTTAGGACATTTTTGAACTCTTTTGTTACTTTTACCTCAATATGGTTATGCTCCACAGGGACTGTCACAAACTGAGGCAGACTCTTGCTAAACCACATGGTGATATCTCTCTTCATGTTGATGGCAAAAGGTTCAAATCCTTCTTGTAACCCACAGATAGTGAAATATCTCAGACTGCTCACATCTTGACCCAGATTCAGTCGACCCACCTGAGACAAGCCCAGGCTGCAAACTGGAATGAACCCTGTGGTAAAGAACAACAAACTATTTGCATATTTAAAAAAAAAAAACAGATATAACAAAAACACAGCTTTATCCATACTGTAGTTCTTGTCAAGGTTTGTTTGTCAGTCATTTTCTTAGCATCAATGCACACAAATAAGAAGCAACCAGCAGCTTTTCAAAGACAGGAAATAAACTTAAAATGGATAATCTTTCATACAAGGCCGCAAGTACTATGATTGTAAAGAAACTCATTTGTCTTTTTGTTAATAACTTGTCACTATAATAAATAAAAAAGGAATACACAGTGCAAGAGCCAATTTGAACAGAAACTAACCTATCATTCTCAAACAAATTTATGCCAGTTCAGGTTTACAAGAAGGAGGAGTCTAACTTTGTGTCATGAGGTGCATGGCAGGAATAATTCTGAACAAGGTGTCATGCCATTGTAGAGTACACACTCACGTGCACTGCCTACCACACACAACCAATTCAGAATCACCAATAAGCCTAAAATGCATGTGTTGTGGATGAGGGAGGCAAAACTAAGACAAAGCAGAGACAGAATGAGCAAACGTCACATAGACAGTGACTGGGCATGAGATTCAAGTCCAGGATGTTGTACAGTATCTGTGTGTGAGGCCATAGTTCTAACTACTGCGTCACCATGCTATGCAAGATTTGTAGCTGCAAATATACAGTAAATGACAGGCCTGACCTGCTGTTTCCTGAATTTCAAAATAAACAGTTATTTTATGCATTTATATATTTACTGTACCTATATATCATGTCAATTGCATGATTGTTCACACATGCTTGCAGTAACGGAACTATAAAAAGCATCTTATAGGAGAGAACTGTAGAAGACACCACAGAACTCACATACCTGTCTGCTTCCACAACAGTTCTGAAGCTGTTGACCCAGATGAAGATCTGTGACCTCCCAGCTAACTGTGCTTACCTCTGCTCCCGCTGCCACTCCCACTTCACTCCACATTATAAGGAATCTATCAGGCTCAACAGAATTGTCAAAATTTAGGTCATCTTTATATACTGTGTCTTTGGGAACACTGGCTATGTCTTAGCACACCTGACCAATTTACTATCAAATAAATAGGGATTTCCGCCAAACCCTATTGGAGCTGTTATATACTGTGATGGACAGCCGGGTCCTATGCCCGGCAGTGATGCCCCTGCTCCATCTGTTCCGGGGGAGCAACCATGGGCAGCTCAATACCGCCCCTGGGACACTTGGTGGCAGCCTCCCTGGCGGACGGTGATCCCCCAACCTTTCGCATGGCTCCATGGGAGATGGAGTCTTCCACAGCCTGGTTGGGAGCTCGGATGGCTGCTAGGGGGAGCTGCATGGAGTCAACAGCCCGGCTGGACGAATCTTCAGCCCCACCCGGAAGTGCAATTAGGACCAGGTGGTCAAGCACCTGGAACGCTTCCGGGTGGGCTATAAAAAGGGCCAGCCACCACGACTCGAGGGCCAGAGTCGGGAGGAGGAGGAGGAGGAGGAGTGGTGGTAAAGGAGAAGAGTGTTTTGGTGGTGTTGTAATTGTGCTTTGGGACTGTGTTGGGCTGTGTGGCACGGGGAAGACATGTCCCACAGTTGAAGAATAATAAAGCCTGTGTTCATTTTGTACGTGCCTCTGCGTCAGTCTGTGCCGGGTCGGGCGCTATACGGCGTCCAGATTGCCTACTGTATACAGTAGAAGGGAAGGTCTGTAATGTGGTTTGCATATTTGTAACTGGAAATCCACAAAGGGAGAAAATGAATCACATATCTTAAAATAGTTTTTTATTTCTAAGCTTTTGACTCCAGTCAGGAATCATCATCAGAGGAAAATGATTAGATTTACAGGAATCCAAGTCAATATACAGCAAATAAGGAGGGGAAGGTAGGTGGATGTGGGGGTGCCGGATTGATGAGGTGGGGTATGTATGTGTATAAAGCAAGGGATAGGTTTTTAAAAAAATAAACACTTTTGTATTTTGTCTATCCCTACACAGGAAAAAGTGAAATGAGTCTGGAAAAAGAATGAATTAACTCTTTCAGGGCTGATGTCGACTTTTGTCAAAATTCAGGTGTAGAGGACAGTAATCAGCTGTAAACTGCAAAAAAAGCCACCCTTACGTTTTAGTTCGACTCTCTTTGCTAGAAGAAAAGTTACGTAGCTTTGCTGATTTAACCTCGATTCCCTACTCGTGCATGAGTAGTGAAGAGTAAACAACCTCTAAAATGGCATCGACCAAAGCGAATGAGCAAAGCAAAATACTCAGTGGACCTTTTACGTAATTTCGTTGAATAGGACTCTGACTTGTCAGACTCTGAAATTGATGCAAGAGATCTATAGATGGATATCGAAAACGAAAGTGAGGTACTGGCATCATCTGATCTGTCCCCAGCTGATCGTGGTGCTGAACACTTTCGTGTAGCTGATGCCCCTACAGCAGCATTTGCCTGGCAGGACCACCACTTATGATGACAAGAGGTACAAACCATATTGTGTCACACTGTGTTTGCCTCCGCTCCACCCACCTGCTGTGCAAAGACAGCCAGGCAGCCGGCTCACTGTGCATTCCTGCTGACCATCGAGGTGCCCCCCTGTGCAGCCTCTGCTGCTGGAAATGCCGAACATACGCCAACATCAGCCACAGCACATAGCAGCAGACGTTTTATGTTGATTTATGTGTGAAACCATTGTTCTGTGTGCTTTTCAGAAAACCGAGTTTATTGGAAAAAATATTCAGCCCTCAAAGAGTTAATGCATTATTTCGCATGAATGCATTAAACATGTCCAAGATGATGCTGATCTAAGCTGTTCTGCATTTAATTGTCTGTTGTTTGCTTCAGCATTAAAATAGCTTGTAAAAAAAGTTGACTTGTATACCTGTGTTTTCAGACAAGATATGGAAGTCATCTTCTGAGAGGGGCGGCACGGTGGCGCAGTGGGTAGCGCTGCTGCCTCGCAGTTGGGACACCTGGGGACCTGGGTTCGATTCCCGGGTCCTCCCTGCGTGGAGTTTGCATGTTCTCCCCGTGTCTGTGTGGGTTTCCTCCGGGCGCTCCGGTTTCCTCCCACAGTCCAAAGATATGCAGGTTAGGTGGATTGGCGATTCTAAATTGGCCCTAGGGTGTGCTTGGTGTGTGGTTGTGTTTGTGTGTGTCCTGCGGTGGGTTGGCACCCTGCCCGGGATTGGTTCCCTGCCTTGTGCCCTGTGTTGGCTGGGATTGGCTCCAGCAGACCCCCGTGGCCCTGTGTTCGGATTCAGCGGGTTGGAAAATGGATGGATGGATGGATCTTCTGAGAGTAAGCAAAATAGTTGGGCCTACTCTTGTAAATTAGGAATCACAATTGTTAAAAACTGCTGCTGAAGTCTAATCTTTTGTTTTAAGTTTTGTTTATAATGTGTTTTTCATTTATTGTTTGTTCGGTGTCCTTGAGTGCTTAGAAAGGCACCTTGTATAAATAAAATGTATTATTATTATTATTATTATTAATCCGAGTGTCAAAATTTCCAAACTGATGTGTAGCTAAATGATTTATTGTTTAAAATAGTAGCCTTCTTCAAATCCAGCTCACTTGAAGCAGCACCTTCTCCAGATCCTCCAAGTACAAATTAATTTACTGTTGACCACAGCACAGTCTCAGTTCCGGAATAAAAAAGTTTACTGCATCCCTAATTACAAAAACCATTGTCATTGATAGAATTTTCATGGATTTCTAACTGGTTCCACTTCCTTTGGCTACACAGCTAAATCAGATTAGTAAGATTTGCAACATCGACACTTCATTTACTGACGTACAAGACTACATATAATTCACACAATGATTGTTGAATGAAGGCACTAGTGGCTAATCATCTTTCACCAAGATCATGCATTATTAAGAATGTGTAAATACTTAATACTTTAAGAAAACCCCTACTTTATCTGAAGGTCACAGGAGAATGAAAATTGTTTTAATAGAGATTCAATAACTTGGAAGATTGAAATTCATTATTGTGACTATTTCATCTTCAGCTTTTAGAGTGCTGAACTGCACATGAGGTAAGTACTTTGAATATGCAAGGAATTGTGCCAAGCATATGACAGGCTTTTAATAGACAAACTGACTTTCAGAGATATCAGATACCACTCTACCCAAAACCCAAAGGACGTGGAAGCAGGAAGAGATGCCACAAGTGGAGAAAAAAAGTGCTGTATTGCTCTATGCGGTATAAGGCATGTTTGGAGCAATAGCCTAATATCCTAATATAATCAGGAATTACACTTTTCATAAACATGGTTAGTCTTTATTTTAACTATTCATATTCTGCAAACTGACTCCATACTTGTTACCAAGGCATAAGTTAGAAACTAAGGGCTTTACTCAGTGTCAGGCCAAAAACAGAGGTTAAAATGTGGTCAAAATAAAATAAGATAGGATGGATACGTGTCTTTGAAAAACCCACACTGGTTTAGTTATTGAAACTGAGAAACAAAAATACATACAGTAATATTTGAAAATATTATTTTTAGGTGCTTCAAAATTGATTCAAATTCATTTTCTGTATTGTTTTGACCACACAAATCTTTATTAATGTGTTTAACCTACCATGACCAACTTTATCTTTTTTACATACCATCACCAATTTCAATTTCTTTGAAGGCCAGATCTGAACCAGAGTCACTGATCAGCATCTCCCCATTTAGTGTGAACATGATGTTCATGTCGGTCAAGTCAATCATGCAGCCGACCACATCTCCTGACTGCCAGTTGCGCCCAAAAGGCTCGCTGCCAACATGCCAGCGCTGAGCCTAAGAGAAATTGATTGACATATTGCAGTGAGCTGGTAATAGTACACCAAGGAAGACACAGTGGAAGAAAAGTTGTGAGCCAAACGTGCTATTTTCACATTCTGCTGCTGTCAAAACATGTTAATCACAAATAAAGTAGTACTTTCTTTTTCAAATGATTAAATAAAATTATTCATATGTAATGCAAATTAGAAAGCAGGAATTGACAAAACTAACAAATCTTTATGAAATCATACTAAAATTTTACCATCTCTTCAATAGTCACCTATCACCTTAGTACAGGGGTGTCCAAACTATGGCCCGCAGTTTACTTTTAATTGGCCCGCAGCAAATTTGAAAAATATAATGAAACTAGACAAAGAGCCCATTTCGACAATGTAAGATGAAATGGGCACGACTGGAATAGTAATAAGTATAAGCACTACAAACCTGATATAGGTGTATTGAATGAATGTGTAATTAGGCCTTGAGCTGTAGTCGAAATCGCCTTTCAGGCCTCTAGAGCTTTAATCGAAGTCGCCTTTCTCTTTGAATTTTTGCGGCCGTAAATCCGCCGCCTCCCGCGATGTTGGGGTTGGATGTCGGTCGAAGTCGCCTTTCTCTTTGAATTTTCGCGACCGTAAATCTGCCACCTGCCGCGATGTCGGTCTCGTAAGGTTTTTAGGGCAGCTGCGCAGAAGGCAACTGCGCATTCGGCTTCAGACATGCGCTGAAGGCGACGTGCGCAGAAGGCGACTGCGCATTCGGCTTCGGACAGACGTGAGTGAGTGAGTGAGTGAGTGAGTGAGTGAGTGAGTGAGTGAGTGAGTGAGTGAGTGAGTGAGTGAGTGAGTGAGTGAGTGAGTGAGTGAGTGAGTGAGTGAGTGAGTGAGTGAGTGAGTGAGGAGACTGGCGAATTATGTATTAAGATATGGCCCACACACGAAACTTAGGTTTAACACAAGGTGGAGCTACTGTTTTGATCAAGGCAGCGTCTTCACAAACAAGTGTAACCAAAGACCAATTTTGCTACGGGTGACCAAAAATGGCTGAACCAAAGAAATGCACAATAGCAAGTGAGTGCAGAAAATTTCAGACACAGTGGAAAAATGTATATATTTTACTAGAAGTCAAAGGCAAGTGTGTCTATTTGATTTGCAATGAAACTATGTGTGTCGACACTACGACACCAAGCATCAGACCCACACGTCCTACACTGGTGCCGAGCGAGAACAGAAAGTTAAGCAAATGGCAGCTAGTCTGCTAGTTCAACAACAGGATTTTTTTTCTGTGCTAACAAAACACAAGAAAATGCCACATTGGACAGTTATGAGGTAATGCAATTCACGGCACCTTTCTCAGATGGTTACTTCATAAAATAGTGCCTCACTAAAGTCGCAGGAATAATGTGCCCGGAGGAAATGCAGGAATTCAACAACGTTCACTTGGCTAGAAACGCAGTTGTGCGACGAATTGAAGATTTGTCAGG
This sequence comes from Erpetoichthys calabaricus, assembly GCF_900747795.2. NCBI lineage: Eukaryota > Metazoa > Chordata > Cladistia > Polypteriformes > Polypteridae > Erpetoichthys > Erpetoichthys calabaricus. The sequence continues at coordinate 27,481,233 of NC_041394.2, read as the reverse complement.
TAATTTAAAACATCAAGTGTCAGATAAAGCTTGTGCTTTTGATTTTTACCCAATTGCATGTGATGAGAGCACTTTGTAATACAATAAATGAAAACCCATTAATGGAGAGCTGTGATGCTGTTTTTTTCTTTAAGCATATTCAATTATGAAGCACAATTTACCTACAGTGGTGTGAAAAACTATTTGCCCCCTTCCTGATTTCTTATTCTTTTGCATGTTTGTCACACAAAATGTTTCTGATCATCAAACACATTTAACCATTAGTCAAATATAACACAAGTAAACACAAAATGCAGTTTGTAAATGGTGGTTTTTATTATTTAGGGAGAAAAAAAAATCCAAACCTACATGGCCCTGTGTGAAAAAGTAATTGCCCCCTGAACCTAATAACTGGTTGGGCCACCCTTAGCAGCAATAACTGCAATCAAGCGTTTGCGATAACTTGCAATGAGTCTTTCACAGCGCTCTGGAGGAATTTTGGCCCACTCATCGTTGCAAAATTGTTGTAATTCAGCTTTATTTGAGGGTTTTCTAGCATGAACCGCCTTTTTAAGGTCATGCCATAGCATCTCAATTGGATTCAGGTCAGGACTTTGACTAGGCCACTCCAAAGTCTTCATTTTGTTTTTCTTCAGCCATTCAGAGGTGGATTTGCTGGTGTGTTTTGGGTCATTGTCCTGTTGCAGCACCCAAGATCGCTTCAGCTTGAGTTGACGAACAGATGGCCGGACATTCTCCTTCAGGATTTTTTGGTAGACAGTAGAATTCATGGTTCCATCTATCACAGCAAGCCTTCCAGGTCCTGAAGCAGCAAAACAACCCCAGACCATCACACTACCACCACCATATTTTACTGTTGGTATGATGTTCTTTGTCTGAAATGCTGTGTTCCTTTTACGCCAGATGTAACGGGACATTTGCCTTCCAAAAAGTTCAACTTTTGACTCATCAGTCCACAAGGTATTTTCCCAAAAGTCTTGGCAATCATTGAGATGTTTCTTAGCAAAATTGAGACGAGCCCTAATGTTCTTTTTGCTTAACAGTGGTTTGCGTCTTGGAAATCTGCCATGCAGGCCGTTTTTGCCCTATCTCTTTCTTATGGTGGAGTCGTGAACACTGACCTTAATTGAGGCAAGTGAGGCCTGCAGTTCTTTAGACGTTGTCCTGGGGTCTTTTGTGACCTCTCGGATGAGTCGTCTCTGCGCTCTTGGGGTAATTTTGGTCGGCCGGCCACTCCTGGGAAGGTTCACCACTGTTCCATGTTTTTTCCATTTGTGGAAATTTTGGTCGGTCGGCCACTCCTGGGAAGGTTCACCACTGTTCCATGTTTTTTCCATTTGTGGATAATGGCTCTCACTGTGGTTCGCTGGAGTCCCAAAGCTTTAGAAATGGCTTTATAACCTTTACCAGACTGATAGATCTCAATTACTTCTGTTCTCATTTGTTCCTGAATTTCTTTGGATCTTGGCATGATGTCTAGCTTTTGAGGTGCTTTTGGTCTACTTCTCTGCGTCAGGCAGCTCCTATTTAAGTGATTTCTTGATTGAAACAGGTGTGGCAGTAATCAGGCCTGGGGGTGGCTACGGAAATTGAACTCAGGTGTGATACACCACAGTTAGGTTATTTTTTAACAAGGGGGCAATTACTTTTTCACTCAGGGCCATGTAGGTTTGGATTTTTTTTCTCCCTAAATAATAAATACCATCATTTAAAAACTGCATTTTGTGTTTACTTGTGTTATATTTGACTAATGGTTAAATGTGTTTGATGATCAGAAACATTTTGTGTGACAAACATGCAAAAGAATAAGAAATCAGGAAGGGGGCAAATAGTTTTTCACACAACTGTATATTTGATTGATTTTACTAAATACACAGGAGGTGAGGCAATATATTTCACCTCTAGTGGGTGGCCCAGCCCTTCGTATACTTCTCTGTATGCGGCCCCCAGTGAAAAATGTTTGGACACCCCTGCCTCAGTAGATTTTAAATGTCCACATAACATAAATGTAAATGAAAAAAAACTGAGTATAACCATCTTATCTTGTTCAGGGTTTTTGGAGGCTAGTGCTTATCCTCAAAACTATAAGTGCAAGGCAGACACCAACACAGGACCTAATGATAGGACATCACAGGACACACTGGTAGACATAAACACACCCACATCTTTGGGGTATTGAGGGGTGACAAAACATGCACATTGTAAAAATGTGCAAATGCCATTAATAGGGTAGTTGAGCAGAAACACAAACATCTGGCTCTGTA